>NC_059211.1:21255316-21621566 GCF_020615455.1 Coregonus clupeaformis | reverse complement strand
AGCAGTAGTAGCAGTAGTAGCAGTAGTAGAAGTAGTAGCAGCAGTAGTAGTAGTAGTAGCTGTAGTAGCAGCAGCAGTAGTAGTAGTATTAGTAGCAGTAGCCGGAGTGGAGGAGGAACCACAACAGTTTCTTTCTTGTCTCTGGTTGACAGGTTCTTATGGACAACATTAGCCTAGCTGTTTCTTTCTCTTTCTCTTTATGTAATAGAAAACAAGTGTTCATTCCTCAATTGTGTAAATTCCTTTGTCTGTTTTCTGTCTCTAAATGCTGTCTTTTGCTAGCAGCACTATATCACCAAGTAAAATTCTGTATGTGTATTTGTAAATGTACCTGGCAAATAAAGGTGATATGGATTCTGAAAGACACCCATGGCATTCTTCAAGGCACCCTTTATTGCTGTGCCATGTTCAATGGAACAGTGTTTAAAATGCTGACACGTTTCGGCATAGCCTTTTTTTCAGGGAGTGATGTCGTTATTTTGTGTCTGTGCCCTATTGGCCCCACAGGAAAACCACAGAACCAAGAGCTGCTTTCACCGTTTCCACTCTGAAGCGCCTCAGACTACTGCACCATGTGACAGGAAGCAGTTTTACCTCAGTTTACATGCCACCTTAAACAGTGTTACCACATGAAGCACAACCACCATGACTCTGACACATGGAAGGCAAAGGAGAGAGTTGTAATACACACTTCTTTCAAATGATGTATGTGTGATTATGTACACTGCCTTCGGAAAGTATTCAGACCCCTTGCCTTTTTCCACATTTTGTTACGTTACAGCCTTACTCTAAAATGGATTAAATAAATAAAAATCCTTAGCAATCTACACACAATACCCCATAATGACAAAGAGAAAACAGGTTTTTAGAAATTTTTGCAAATGTGTTAAAAATAAAAAACAGAAACCTTATTTACATAAGTATTCAGAGCTCAGGTGCATCCTGTTTCCATTGATCATCCTTGAGATGTTTCTACAATTTGGTTGGAGTACACCTGTGGTAAATTCAATTGGTTGGACATGATTTGGAAAGGCACACACCTGTCTATATAAGATCCCACAGTTGACAGTGCATGTCAGAGCAAAAAACAAGTAATGAGGTCGAAGGAATTGTCCATAGAGCTCCGAGACAGGATTGTGTCGAGGCACAGATCTGGGGAAGGATACCAAAAAATTTCTGCAACATTGAAGGTCCCCAAGAACACAATGGCCTCCATCATTCTTAAATGGAAGAAGTTTGGAACCACCAATACTTTTCCTATGGCTGGTTAGCCGGCCAAACTGAGAAATCTGGGGAGAAGGGCCTTGGTCAGGGAGGTGACCAAGAACCTGATGGTCACTCTGACAGAGCTCTAGAGTTCCTCTGTGGGGATGGGAGAACCTTCCAGAAGGACAACCATCTCTGCAGCACTCCACCAATCAGGCCTTTATGGTAGAGTGGCCAGACGGAAGCCACTCCTCAGTAAAAGGCACATGACAGCCCGCTTGGAGTTTGCCAAAAGGCACCTAAAGACTCTCAGACCATGAGAAAGAAGATTCTCTGGTCTGATGAAACCAAGATTGAACTCTTTGGCCTGAATGCCAAACGTCACATCTGGAGGAAACCTGGCACCATCTCTACAGTGAAGCATGGTGGTGGCAGCATCATACAGTGGGAATGTTTTTCAGCAGCAGGGACTGGGAGACTAGTCAAGATCGAGGCAAAGATGAACGGAGCAAAGTACAGAGAGATCCTTGATGAAAACCTGCTCCAGAGCGCACTGGACCTTAGACTGGGGTGAAGGTTCACCTTCCAACAGGACAACGAACCTAAGCCCACAGCCAAGACAACGCAGGAGTGGCTTCGGGACAAGTCTCTGAATGTCTTTGAGTGGCCCAACCAGAGCCCGGACTTGAACCCGATCGAACATCTCTGGAGAGACCTGAAAATAGCTGTGCAGCAACGCTCCCCATCCAACCTGACAGAGCTTGAGAGGATCTGCAGAGAAGAATGGGAGAAACTCCCCAAATACAGGTGTGCCAAGCTTGTAGTGTCATAGCCAAGAAGACTCTATGCTGTAATCGCTGTCAAAGGTGCTTCAACAAAGTACTGAGTAAAGGGTCTGAATACTTATGTAAATGTAATATTTCTGTGTTTTATTTTTTATAAATTTGCTAAAAATTATAAAAACCTGTTTTTGCTTTGTCATTATGGGGTATTGTGTGTAGATTGATGAGGGGAAAAAACAATTTAATAAATTTTAGAATAAGGCTGTAACGTAACAAAATGTGGAAAAAGTCAAGGGGTCTGAATACTTTCCAAAGTATGTGGACACCCTTCAAATTAGTGGATTCGGCTATTTCAGCCACACCCATTGCTGACAGGTGTATAAAATTGAGCACACCGCCATGCAATCTCCATAGTTAAACATTGGCAGTAGAATGGCCTTACTGAAGAGCTCAGTGACTTTCAAAGGGGCACCGTCATAGGATGCCACCTTTCCAACAAGTCAGTTTGTCACATTTCTGCCCTGCTAGAGCTGCCCCGGTTTGGAGGATGCCAGGAGAATGCTACCTGCCCCAATGCATAGTGCCAACTGTAAAGTTTGGTGGAGGAGGAATAATGGTCTGCGGCTGTTTTTCGTGGTTCGAGCTAGGCCCCTTAGTTCCAGTGAAGGGAAATTTTAACACTACAGCATACAATGACATTCTAGATGATTCTGTGCTTTCAACTTTGTGGCAACAGTTTGGGGAAGGCCCTTTCCTGTTTCAGCATGACAATGCCCCCGTGCACAATGCGAGGTCCATACAGAAATGGTTTGTCGAGATCGATGTGGAAGAACTTGACTGGCCTGCACAGAGACCTTACCTCAACCCCATTGAACACCTTTGGGATGAATTGGAACGCCGACTGCGAGCCAGGCCTAATCGTCCAACATCAGTGCCCGACCTCACTAATGCTCTTGTGGCTGAATGGAAGCAAGTCCCCGCAACAATGTTCCAACATCTAGCGGAAAGCCTTCCCATTAGAGTGGGGGCTGTTACAGCAGCAAAGGGGGGACCAACTCCATATTAATGCTTTCCACTAGATGTTCGATGAGCAGGTGTCCACATACTTTTGATCATGTGGTGTATCTGGTGCGGGAGGACAGTAAAGTGGTATTATATGTGTGTTTATCTGATTATTATCATTTTAAAATGAGTTGAATGATTGATGGACTTTTTTGAGCAGATTAATAGCTATAGTACTAATCATCAATGTCAAATGAAATGACACTGAGTTCATTGGCCTAATAATAGTTCTCAAATATGCCCCTGGTTATGTCCTAGACATTATACCCCATAAGGGTATACAGCCATTGTGTTGATGGCCAATTAGCAGTCCTTGTATATTTGTATTGGTGTGTTTCACTGTATTTGGTGTTAAAATAATTGTTTATCGGAAGGAAAGGATTCACTCAGGTAAATTTATTAAATGCAATTTAATTTACCAGATCTTGAAGTCTTTATGGCATGAATAATTTACATTGATGTACAGTTCTAACAGGTCAATAAAACACATGAACAGCATATCTGAAAAGGATACTTTTATAGATTATAGAGCCAAAAGCTGCATGATGATTTTCATAGTTGAGGAGGCTGACTGTAACATAACATTATGAAGTCTCATCTACGACGGGTCAAAAACTGAAGAAAAAGAAAAAAACTTATCAGAAGAAGTGAACTCACAAACTAAAGTTCTGGTTTATTGTCTTACAACAAATTCACACATACATTGAACAGGCTACAACAGACAGCAATTTAACAGACATAAAAGAAAAGAAACCTCTTTTCTTTGGCCTTGCCATCTCATACAAACCAACTACGTATGGTACAACTAAAGTACAAATACAAAGTTACTGGAATGCTTTAAATTTAATTGTTTTCTGAAATTTGTACAAGTTTGTGTTGAGATAACATGACATGGTCAAACCACAAGTAAAGTCTATTTCATAGAGAAGCATCAACTCCAAAGCACCGTTTGGTAACCAGAGATCACTGTCGAAAAATGGCTGACCTCCTAACAATATGTACAAAAATATAAAATGTAAATAAAAATACAAACAAATTCTCCTTTTAAAGTATCTTGTTAAGAAGGTAGAACTTTGAAGTCTTGGGTTTTCTAAAAAATTTGCAGTTGGGTGTGTGTGTACACGGACGTTGAACTCTACTTGATGATGACCACAGTTTCCCTCCAAAAACGCTTGGTGGTCGAGGAGAGAGGTTACAGGGGCTTCCAGCGGGTTGAAACACAACTCTTAATCATCATCGGTTTTCTGCTTCTTCGTTCCAACATCATCCTGTAAAGACAAAGCCAAGATAACATTCGTTATTTCCATTTAAACAACATTGAAGAAATCCTTTTAGTTTGATTTGAATATTAAATACCAAACACAATAAGTGTAAATTCAAGTCACAGATTGAAGTTGTTATATTACCTCATCATCCTCATCATCGTCGTCATCATCTTCCGCCGCCCTCTTGCCTGCGCGACCCTCGACCTCATCGTCATCATCATCTTCGTCGCCTTCAGAAAGAGAGAGAGAGAGAGAGGGAGACAGGTTTAGATTCTTGGAGTTACAGCGTCTAATAGATAGAGGGCGCTCCAAGAAAACAATTCCCCCGGGCGATCTGCCTCAGACTAGCACTTTAGCTGCAAATAGACAGCACTGCCACTAGGTGCATATGTCAACATGAAATGGATACTCTATCATCATACATAATGTTGTTGAAAGACCAGACCACTTACCCTCAACATCCTCTTCCTCATCCTCCTCCTCTCCAACATCCTCTTCCTCGTCTACATCCTCTACATCTCCATTCTCCTCAGCCTCCTTCTGGAAAACAACACAATGCATCAGATACATAGAATCTGTTTGTCTCCAGGGAAAAATCCATGTTGAATGATAGACTGTATTTATTTAGGAGTGAGGGTAATAACCAGGTAATATCTTTTTTTTGTAATAAAAATGAAAGAAAACATGAGTTGTCCTCATGGATGTATTTCTACAAATACTTTTTTATAAGGACAATGAAGAAGACAGGTGGACAGTAACTGATGGCCAAAGGAGTTGGGCCCATCTTAAAGGTAAATGGGTCAATTAAAGGTAAAGTGTTAAAGGTGTAGTCTTACAGCTTTTTTCCCATTGGCTGGGGCATCTTTTCCATTTTCTGCCTCCTCAACAAGCTTCTTCTCTTTCAGATCCTGGGGGAAAGTGAAAATGAGAGAATATGTTTCACTTATATGTTGTGTGGCACATGGTGGATCAAATATATATCACAGGTCCATCCAATCAAGATTTTATGCCTTCAGATTTATTTCTAGAGTTCGTTGTGGTTTTGAAGACTTCTAAATGAGCGGGAACAAAAATGTTTTCACACCCCCGCCCACCTAACGCCTTCCCTCCCTCCACCCTCGCCTAAACTTGTAACGCATGCTTTCGTTCTTCCTTTGAAAGGCGACACTTTGATCCTAAACATTCTATTGGTTGCTTTTCTTCTCTACTTCCCGCCTACTTTTGGAGCTCTAATAGAAGTGTTGCAACCTGACACCATGATGGAGTTGAGAGCAACGAGCATTGTAGTTCAGTCAAGGACTCATATAATGGAGCTCTATGAAGACACGCCCGGAAAAAGACTACAGTTCCCATTGCACCCTTGTAGGTCATTCAGCCAATAAGAGCCTCTAAACGAACGCTACCAAAAGGAGGCTGACTAAATTAACTCCAGGGAAAGGAGACAATAAGACAATAGCGCCTAGAAGGGATATGCGATTCATCGACTTTCCATTCTGCAAATGAAGACAATAAGGTTCCTAATCAATCAAAACCATTCTGATTGGGTGATGGTGTTGTATCAAGGGTCTTTATGATAAGATCAGGCTATGTTTAGGCCTATTCACTTGAAGGACAAAGGCACTTTTTTTTTTTTCAAAAGCCTTTTTTAGTGCCCAATAAATAAAATATAGATTTTCTTAGTCTCATTCGTTTTAACCTCTTCCTATGAGGAAGTCTATTGATGAATTAGTTTGAGTAATGCTGAGCCCATAAGCCGGTTAGCAGTTACATCTCCCCTGTACCCGCCTCCTTTCAACATCACCTTTACGTACCAATATTGTATTATATACCTACAGGCACCAACGCACAGCGAGGGAAACTAAGTATAGTTTTCATCCTATAGGCTAACAGACAGACATCAACATACTCGATTTTTTTAATCACCTGGGGTCGTTTGAACAGCGTATGGTGAGCTTATGGCAAGGGATAAAAGATAAGTAGCCGCAAAAACGCAATTCAGCGCGCAAATGGTTCAGCAGGTCGATGCTCTGAGCAGCGCTTTGCAATGTTTAATGAAAAACGATTCCTTCAAGATGTAATGCTGGTTTGTCGTGAACGCTCGACCCCCCCTCTCTTATCTCTATCTGAATAGGGTTACGCCGTGAAGGAACCAGAGAGAGAGAGAGAGAGAGAGAGAGAGAGAGAGAGAGAGAGAGAGAGAGAGAGAGAGAGAGAGAGAGAGAATGAACACTTTCACAGTTAAACTTTTCGCTCACACACGTCCTAACTGAGTGTTCATATCCGCATTACGCGCCGCCAAAGCCCGCATATACACACACCTAGTTCCATTTATCACAAGATACCGCTGGAACCAAGTCAACATTTATTTTTCTCTCAAAAGATGAGCAAAGGAAATCACTGTCTGTCCGCGCTTTTTTCATACAAAGAATGTCCAAATCTAAGACAGTATCCAAACAAATAACTAATGGACAGAAGCTGTTCCAAATCACACACAGGCACATAATTTGGTTTACAAGCCAACTGATGCTGTTAAACGGGAGACTCCGGAGCTCCGGTTTAGGCTCCGTCACATTGCGCGCAGACAAATACAAGCCTGGTGGAACGAAGTGAACACACCGCGGGGTTATCCATGTCAATACAATCGAGAACCACTGATCATAAACACAAAGCTAGAAGACAGGAGCCGCTATCCCCACTCCATTTACAGTTATGCAAAAATTATCACTCCCGTAGTTGACTCATCTCGTACTCAGGTTGGGTATAATTTTCATGTTGGTTACGTTATTAATCCTTTACGCGCAATTTAAATCCCTTTCACCACATTCTGCATTCTAAGAGGCGCGAGGCTTTTATGTCCGAGCCATTTCCCATAAACTTCCAAATCAATATCATATACTCAATGAAAACAGCCTCCAAAAACAATGGGATCTATTCAAGTAGCAAGTTATGACAGACCGGTGCGCGGTACGAATTTGGCGAATGGATCAATCAATAGCAGCCTCGACCAGCAAATGCAATGTAGCCTATGAAATGAGAAGCATACAACGCGAATTCAACAACACGATAAAGCAGAAGTGTGTGTATGTGTGTGTGTGTGATTGAGTTATTCAAAAGAGCTTCAAATCGGTGCTCAACTGAACGGACACGGTAGTATAAACAAAGAACCGCGCGCAGACTGTTGTACTCGGGGCAATAAAAGCATCGCTGTTTGCTGTGAATGTTTCAGTAGACTAGTGAGTGCAACTTCGGGGTACTCATTGTTAGGCTACATTTTTATCTCATATCATAGGTCTCCAATAAAAGTGTTTTCATTCCCGTGTAGCTCGTTGGTAGAGCATGGCGCTTGCAACGCCATGGTTGTGGGTTCGATTCCCACGGGGGGTCAGTATGAGAATAAAAAAAATCCACTCACTAACTGTAAGTCGCTCTGGATAAGAGCGTCTGCTAAATTACTAAAATGTAAATTGCAACAGAAGCCTCATCCAAAACCAGTTAGATTTGACGAACCTCGGATAAACACTTATTCCAGTTTCCTAGTTGTTCTCCATTCAAAATATTTAGTCCGGAATAGATTTGAATTAAAGAAAGTGTAGAAATTGTAATTTATCCATCACTCAGGTCACAAGTTGCCCTCCACTTACCTTGGCAGAGATCTCCTTCTTGTCGACTTTTGTGTCAGCCATGTTTCTGTTTTAGCCTAATGTAACAAATGTTATAGGGGATCAGAAAAAATTATGATACGATCCACTCAGTCCGACCACTGTAAAAGAAAAAAAAGACTTATAGTGCCAGTGGCAACCTGGCCCGACGGGGGAGCCTTTAATATAGAGTTGTGGGCGGAATCGAGGCACGACCAGTGCGTTATGATTGGTCCATAATTTGGACAATGTCTAGCCCTGATTGGTCCGAGGCGAACAATGGACAGTATTTTCAGAGAGGCGCTCACGCCCCCTAATCAGCCTCTCCGAATCATTGCAGTGACGAGTGGCTGGCCGTCCCCGCGCGGGGATTGATGACCCGCATAGCATACTTTCTGTCAACACAACACAAGATTAAACTTGTCAAAGTACACGATTCTCGCGTCAGGACGTAATTTAAGCGAAATTTCGATTGCAATCCCCACATATGTCCAATTATGGACAGATGCATTCAGTTCTAGACTATTGTATTTGGCAACATGTAACACACACACATCCGCAGTTGTTACATGTAACCTTATCACTTGTAGTCTAACCTCATCAATCACCATGTTATTCAAGGTTTATTACATTAGGTGCTGCTTGACCTTGCGTGCGATTTCATTTAACTGATAGTCTAGTTTGCTAAAATACATATATTTTAATTCTGAATAATGAGCTAATGTAGCCTCACTAATGTAATTAAGAAATGTAACAACTTCAAATGGATGAACTGGATGCAATGATTTAAAAGATCTTCAATGGCTTATTGCGGCATTTAAAGAACGAAGCCTAGGCTATCTCTAGTTTACTCACGACAGACTGACAGATAGCTCCCCTCTCCTCCTCCTCCCCCCTTCTCCCCCTCTAGAGCAGCCCCTCCTTCCTCTCACCTACCCCTCCCCCCTCTCTCTCTGCACCCCTCCCCCTCTCTCTGCACCCCCTCCCCCTCTTTTTGCTCTCTCTCCTCGCGCTCGCTGGAAGCCGTAATGCGCTTGCGCCCTGTGCCGCGGGTAGAAGCGTCCATTTCCCGGCTCAGCCACCATTGTGTGTGTGAGTGAAGGTCGATACCACAGAGAAAGAATTTACGAGATTGACTTCTGAAAGATGTGTAGAGCATTTCTGTTGGAGGCTGAATTGTTTAGAAATAGCAACTCAATGGTAAAATTCATTACTAGGCTACTTTACGCACATATTTTATGCACACTGCGCAGAAATTAGCCACAACAAAAGGATTCAGCTAAAAAATATAAAAAAATAAGACAGAAGCTTACACATTGTAAGAAAATAAGTGCAATAGTGTTGCGTAGTGATTTAATTTACGCATGAGTGCACCATTGAGGTAAAATGAGAAATTTACCTCACCAAAATGGCTTTTTTCAAGTGCCATATGTCGTCGTGAGTGTGAAAGAACTAACCTCATTGGTAGATGAACTGGAGCAAACATAAACCTGACGCTTTGCGCCCATGGATTGGATTATCCGACTGTCAATCAAATGTAGTACTCCACTAGAGGGGTTTGCAAAACCTGGAGAGTGGATTTCAAATAATCTGAAACACTCAGTACTGAAGAGCGGAAAGTCACTAGATGATGATATGTTGTTAATGAATGATTTTGAATAAAGAATGTATTTAAAATGGCCTACTTAGACATGTTGTTAATGAATGATTTGGAATAAAGAATGTCTTTAAAATGGCCTATTTAGACAGTTGGGCTATGCACCACGTTGTATGATCCCACTAACATAGGGCACTGATGTCAGTAGATTTATCAGTTCTACAGTTGCATTTAGGCCAGATTTATTAGGCATTTGCGCGAAAACATTTTGCAATTGTTATTGTCAGATGAAATAAAAAAAATAAAAAAAAAACATGATGGAAAAAAGTTAAACGTTGTATGTGTTAACAAAAAATATTCAACATTTGCCAAAAGTTTGACTGTATGTTTGCAATATTGTTGTGTATTCAATAGTCAATAATCAAAGCAAGCATGTGTTAACTTTGTATGGAGCTGTAGGAGAGCTGTGTCTGTCTAAGGCTGCTATGTGTTACAGTACGTTGTAGCAGTGAAAACATCCTCTTCCTCAGGAGGCCCCTATGGGTTCTACATGCTGTGACCTGCAGAGGGGGTCCAGGACTGGAAGCTAACCTGTGTGTTGTCCTGTTACAGAGACGGGATGAAAATGTATGCACTCACTAACTGTAAGTCGCTCTGGATAAGTGCGTCTGCTAAATGACTAAAATGTAAAATGTAATGGGATCTTATCTCACACAGGCACATACACTACATGACCAAAAGTATGTGGACACCTGCTTGTCGAACATCTCATTCCAAAATCATGGGCATTAATATGGAGTTGGTCCCCATTTGCTGCTATAACAGCCTATATTCCTCTGGGAAGGCTTTCCACTAGATGTTGGAACATTGCTGCAGGGATTTGCTTCCATTCAGCCGCAAGAGCATTTGTGAGGTCGGGCACTGATGTTGGGCGATTAGGCCTGGCTCGCAGTCAGCGTTCCAATTCATCCCAAAGGTGTTCGATGGGGTTTAGGTCAGGACTCTGTGCAGGCCAGTCAAGTTCTTCCACCCCAATCTCGACAAACCATTTCTGTACGGACCTCGCTTTGTGCACGGGGGCATTGTCATGCTGAAACAGGAAAGGGCCTTCCCCAAACTGTTGCCACAAAGTTGGAAGCACAGAATGCAATTGTATGCTGTAGCATTAAGATTTCCCTTCACTGGAACTAAGGGGCCTAGGCCGAACCATGAAAAACAGCCCCAGATCATTATTCCTCCTCCACCAAACTTTACAGTTGGCACTATGTATTCGGGCAGGTAGCGTTCTCCTGGCATCCGCCAAACCCAGATTAGTCCGTCGGACTGCCAGATTCATCACTCCAGAGAACGTATTTCCACTGCTCCAGAGTCCAATGGCGGCGAGCTTTACACCACGCCAGCCGACGCTTGGCATTGCGCATGGTGATCTTAGGCTTGTGTGCGAATGCTCAGCCATGGAAACCCATTTCATGAAGCTCCCGACGAACAGTTATTTTGCTGACGTTGCTTCCAGAGGCAGTTTGGAACTCAGTAGTGAGTGTTGCAACCGAGGACAGACAATTTTTACACGCAACGCGCTTCAGCACTCAGTGGTTCCAGTCTGTGAGCTTGTGCGGCCTACCACTTCGCGGCTGAGCCGTTGTTGCTCCTAGACGTTTCCACTTCACAATAACAGCACTTACAGTTGACCGGGGCAGCTCTAGCAGGGCAGAAATTTGACGAACTGACTTGTTGGAAAGGTGGCATCCTATGACGGTGCCATGGAAAGTCACTGAGCTCTTCAGTAAGGCCATTTTACTGTTTGTCTATGGAGATTGCATGGCTGTGTGCTCGATTTTATACACCTGTCAGCAACGGGTGTGGCTGAAATAGCCGAATCCACTAATTTGAAGGGGTGTCCACATACTTCTCCTCTCCCCTCCTCTCTCCTCTCCCCTCCCTCTAGTGGAGCACTCAAGACACTGGAGGAGCACCTCAAACAGATGGGAGAATAAGTGTGAGGTCCAACTTTTTGAGATTTACCGAAAAATGTGAGTTCTTACTTTGCTATCATGTCGTTTTAATTGAGGTATTTACAAAGCATGTTGAAATACTATTTTAGAAAAACAGAATGCTGTGCAGGTTTTCTCATCTATACAGCGTTGCTCAACATCATTGTAGCTGTTCGTGTTCTGAAGCAGTATTGGGTTTGATGTGTTCAATCATTTCTGGGGACTTTTGAAATTCTACCGTTGCAAATTCTGTCCAGATGCATTACAATATAATAACAGCCTGCTGCTGATTAAAAAATAAAAAATAAAAAACTTGATTTGTCCCCAAGGGGTAACTGAGTATTTTTGCTGAGTATGACTATGCAGACAACAACAACAACAACAACAACAACAACAACAAACAAACCATCAACAACAGATGACATAATGAATACTCCACACAGCCCAAATCATATAGACTAACAGTACGTAAACAATACACAAACAACTGATAAGGAAATGCTGACAGTGCTCTCTGTCTCCATGTGCTGTCAGCAGCTGGACAGGCAGCCTTG
Organism: Coregonus clupeaformis; assembly: GCF_020615455.1. Taxonomy (NCBI): domain Eukaryota; kingdom Metazoa; phylum Chordata; class Actinopteri; order Salmoniformes; family Salmonidae; genus Coregonus; species Coregonus clupeaformis. The sequence goes on along the minus strand of NC_059211.1, from coordinate 21,609,471 downwards.
ATCAGAATAGTCTTTCAGAGAAACGTCACCGTGGAAACACCTACAACAACAAAATGCATATTATGTATGTGATCATTAATTATTCAACAGACTGTAGTTCTGGCTAGTTAGTGGACATTGTCCATTATAACTGTATATATGTTTTGTAGGCCGTCATTGTAAATAAGAAATTGTTCTTAACTGACTTGCCTAGTTAAATAAAGGTAAAATAAAAATAAAATAAATAATGAGAATGGATGAGAATCAACTGGAAACCCATAGGATAACTGTTCAGAAATAACCCCCACCACCACCACATATACGCACGCACGCACGCACACACACGCACACACACACACACCCTGCACACACACTCCCCCACTTCCATTTAGCGATAGTTATTACAGCCAATTAGCATCCAGCTTTTCGTAATTAATTATTGTTCCTGGTTGCCAATTCATTGCTCGCTAGCTCACACTGCAACACGGCTCTCTTTGTTTAGGAGTAATGTGAAATTATGGAATTACTATGTTATTGGGAATGTATCCCTTCACTATGGAAGTAGTGGTGGCTATACAGCATGATAAATGTCCATTGGTATGGGGGCAGGGTAGATGTCTGTTGAGGTGGGGGTAGGAAGTCTGGAGGGTCAGGGGGGAGCAGGTAACTGACTAGTGGTGGCTATTCAGCAGCCTGAAGGTCTTGGGGTAGAAGCTATTGGCCAGTCTGTTAGTTTTACCCATGATGCTCCTGTACTGCCCGCGTCTGACTGATGGAAGCGAGGAGAACAGGCCGTGGCTCGGAAGGCTGAGGTCCCTGATGATCTTCTTGGCCTTCCTGTGACACCTGGTGTTGTAGGTGTCCTGGAGGGCAGGCAGTGAGCACCCGATGGTGCGTTCGGCTGAGTGTACCACCCTCTGTAGTGCCTTGCGGTCAGCGGCGGTGTAGTTGCCGTACCAGGCTGTGATGCTGCCCGGCAGTATGCTCTCGACGGTGCTCCTGTAGAACACAGAGGGCCCTCGGGGACAGGCCACATTTCTTCAGCCTCCTGAGGTTGAAGAGTCGCTGTCGTGCCTTCTTTACCACGGTATCCATGTGGTATGTCGAGGAACTTAGCGTTTTTGATCGTCTCCACAGCGGCCCCGTTGATGAGGATGGGGGCGTGCCCAGCCTGGTTCCACCTGAAGTACACAATCAGCTCCTTTGTTTTGCTGACGTTGAGGGAGAGGTTGTTTACCTGACATTACACCATCAGAGTACCTACCTCCTCCCTGCAGGCCGTCTCGTCATTGTTGGTAATCAGGCCTACTACAGTTGTGTCGTCAGCAAACTTGATGATGGAGTTGGAACTGTGTGAGGTCACGCCGTCGTGGGTATACAGGGAGTACAGGAGGGGACTGAGGATGTACCCTTGTGGGGCCCCCATGTTGAGGTAATGTTGCCTACCTTCAGCACCTGGGGGCGGCCTGTCAGGAAGTCCAGGACCCAGTTGCATAGGGAGGAGTTCAGTCCCAGGACTGTGAGCTTTGTGGTGAGCTTAGAGGGAATTTTGGTATTGAAGACCGAGCTGTAGGCGATGAACAGCATCCTCACATGTGCATTCCTCTTGTCCAGGTGGGTGAGGACATTGTGCAGGGCAATGGCGATTGCGTTGTCCGTGGATCTGTCGGGGCGGTAGGCAAATTGGAGAAGGTCGAGTGTGTCAGGGAGGGAGGAGGTGATATGGTCTTTAACTAGCCCCTCGAAGCACTTCATGATGACGGAAGTGAGTGCTACTGGTCGGTAGTCATTCAGTTCAGTTACTTTCCCTTTGTTAGGCACAGGGATGATAGTGGACATCTTGAAGCAGGTGGGGATAACGGCCTGAGCTAGAGAGAGATTGAAAATGTCAGAAAACACAACAGCTAGCTGGTCTGCACATGCTCTGAGGGCGCGGCTAGGGATCACTCTGCCCACAAAGCACATAGCTGCCCCTTCCAGGATTATGAGCTACAGTGTGCTGCCTCACTATCAAAACCTGCTGCTCTAGAGGAGACGACCTGTAGCGTAGCTAGCTTTGATAAAGAGACAGGACAGTAAACCATCAGGGAGACGACCTGTAGCGTAGCTAGCTTTGATAAAGAGACAGGACAGTAAACCATCAGGGAAACGAGCGTGTAGCGTAGCTAGCTTTGATAAAGAGACAGGACAGTAAACCATCAGGGAAACAAGCCTGTAGCGTAGCTAGCTTTGATAAAGAGACAGGACAGTAAACCATCAGGGAAACGAGCGTGTAGCGTAGCTAGCTTTGATAAAGAGACAGGACAGTAAACCATCAGGGAGGCGACCTGTGGCGTAGCTAGCTTTGATAAAGAGACAGGACAGTAAACCATCAGGGAGACGACCTGTAGCATAGCTAGCTTTGATAAAGAGACAGGACAGTAAACCATCAGGAAAACGAGCCTGTAGCATAGCTAGCTTTGATAAAGAGACAGGACAGTAAACCATCAGGGAAACAAGCCTGTAGCGTAGCTAGCTTTGATAAAGAGACAGGACAGTAAACCATCAGGGAAACAAGCCTGTAGCGTAGCTAGCTTTGATAAAGAGACAGGACAGTAAACCATCAGGGAGACGACCTGTAGCGTAGCTAGCTTTTATAAAGAGACAGGACAGTAAACCATCAGGGAGACGACCTGTAGCGTAGCTAGCTTTGATAAAGAGACAGGACATTACCATGATAAAGGGATAGGACATTACCATGATAAATAGACAGGACAGTAAACCATGATAAAGAGACAGGACAGTAAATCATGATAAAGAGACAGGACAGTAAACCATCTGGGAGACGACCTGTAGCGTAGCTAGCTTTGATAAAGAGACAGGACAGTAAACCATCAGGGAAACGAGCGTGTAGCGTAGCTAGCTTTGATAAAGAGACAGGACAGTAAACCATCAGGGAGACGACCTTTAGCGTAGCTAGCTTTTATAAAGAGACAGGACAGTAAACCATCAGGGAGACGACCTGTAGCGTAGCTAGCTTTGATAAAGAGACAGGACATTACCATGATAAAGGGATAGGACATTACCATGATAAATAGACAGGACAGTAAACCATGATAAAGAGACAGGACAGTAAATCATGATAAAGAGACAGGACAGTAAACCATCTGGGAGACGACCTGTAGCGTAGCTAGCTTTGATAAAGAGACAGTACATTACCATGATAAAGGGACAGTACATTACCATGATAAAGAGACAGGACAGTAAACCATGATAGTAGTGCTTACCCCTCATGTAGTAAAGCAGTGAAACTAGAGCCCCTAGTCCCTCCCCCTCCCTCCCTCCTCCCTCCCTCCCTCCCTCCCTCCCTCCCCTCCCTCAACCCTCCCTCAACCCTCTCTTCCCTTCTCCAGGACTCCCCAGCCCCTGAGGCGAGACACAGATAGAGGGAGACACACACAAACACACAGGCAGACAGACAGACAGACAGACAGACAGACAGACAGGCAGGCAGGCAGGCAGACAGACAGACAGACAGACAGACAGACAGACAGACAGACAGACAGAAAGGCAGACAGGCAGACAGGCACAGGCACAGGCAGACAGGCAGACAGGCAGACAGGCAGGCAGGCAGGCAGGCAGGCAGACAGACAGACAGACAGGCAGGCAGACAGGCAGACAGGCAGACAGGCAGGCAGACAGGCAGACAAGCAGACAGGCAGACAGACAGGCAGACAGACAGGCAGACAGGCACAGACAGGCAGACAGGCAGACAGGCAGACAGGCAGGCAGGCAGGCAGGCAGGCAGGCAGGCAGACAGGCAGGCAGACAGGCTGGCAGACAGGAATACAGACACATACACACACACGCTCACTCCAGACCTCTGTTCACGCAGCCAGAGCCTCTTCCTGTCTACCACGGCAGAAGCTGAGATGGAAATCCCCTGCTTGGCCAGACCACCGGGGTCACGTGACTCACTAACTAACCAACACTGCTGCCCCTGAAGAAAACTGCCACTGTACTGGCTGTGGCGCTGTCGCCTCGGCATGTTCTCACAAACACATGTACGCAGCATGCACAGATACGTACATTGATACACACACATGCATGCACAAATTCGCATGAATGCACACACACACACACACACACACACACACACTCACACACTCACACACACACGCACAAGCACACACATACACTCAGGTTAATTTGCTTCTCAAGCTCTCCCTGCTCTCAGAGTAAGGCTGTCCTGGAATCTTCAAAGGGGAAATGGAGACTTCCACATCTGGCCCAGGTTGAGAGGGAATCAGGCTGACAGGCAGAAATAGATCAATGGCTAACTTCCTATAAATAGATGTAAAACTATTATGCTATCCAGTCAGACATCCATTTGGAGTGTGGTGTGCGTCTACAGTAACAGGCAGTTCAGGCTCCAGTAAAGACAAGCAGAGGAACCAACTGGGCTAAGTATCATCATCAGGCTGTTGATCTCCTCCATCCTCCCCCACACTCCCATGTTGTAATAATGGCACTGCCTCCACCCCAGACCAGACCAGAACCAACCACAGACAAACTGCCCCTCCCTCCCTCCCTCCCTCCCTCCCTCCCTCCCTCCCTCCCTCCCTCCCTCCCTCCCTCCCTCCCTCCCTCCCTCCCTCCCTCCCTCCCTCCCTCCTCTCCTCTCCCTAATTTCTCATCCCTGTTTTAAAATAGCCTTTCCTCTCTATCTCTCTCCCCTCCCCCTGTTTTCCTGTCCCTTCTCCTTTTCTCTTCCTTTTTCCACCTTCTCCCTCCATCCCTCCATCCCTCCATCCCTCTATCCCTCTATCCCTCCATCCCTCCATCCCTCCATCCCTCTAGTCTAATGGTTTGACTCCTTCTTTCTCCACTTTTCTCTCTTCCTCCCTGTCTCTCTCTCTCTCTCAATTCAATTTCAATTCAATTTCAATTTCAATTTAAGGGCTTTATTGGCATGGGAAACGTGTGTTAACATTGCCAAAGCAAGTGAAGTAGATAGTAAACAAAAGTGAAATAAACAATAAATATTAACAGTAAACATTACACTCAGAAGTTTCAAAAGAATAAAGACATTTCAAATGTCATATTATGTATACTCTCTTTCTTTCCCTCTTTCTCTCTCTCTCTCTCTCCCTCTTTCTCTCTTTCTCTATTTCTCTCCCTCTTTCTCTCTCTCTCTCTCTCTCTCTCTCTCTCTCTCTCTCTCTCTCTCTCTCTCTCTCTCTCTCCCTCTTTCTCTCTCTCTCTTTCTCTCTTTCTCTCTTTCTCTCTTTCTCTCTTTCTCTCTCTCTCTCTCTCTCACTCTCTCACTCTCCGTACCCTCTCTTCTTTTCTGCAGCTGTTCCCACATCACAGTTTCCTCATTGTTGTGAGAGAGAGCCAATGGTGGATACCAGACGGCTGCTCTCCAGCTGCATACTGTCTCTCTCGCTCTCCCTCCCTCTCTCTCTATCTCTCTTCTTTTTCTCTACCTTCTTCCTCTCTCCTCTTCTCTCTTCATCTCTCTCTCCGTGGTATTGCTCGTTTTCTTCCCCTCTCTCTCTCTCTCTCTCTCTCTCTCTCTCTCTCTCTCTCTCTCTCTCTCTCTCTCTCTCTCTCTCTCTCTCTCTCTCTCTCTCTCTCTCTCTCTCTCTCTCTCTCTCTCTCTCCCTTTATCTCTCTTTCTCCTTCTCTCTTCTCCCACTCTCTCTGCCCCCCCTCTCTCTCCCCCCCTCTCTCTGCCCCCCCTCTCTCTCCCCTCTCTCTCCCCCACCTCTCTCTCTCTCCCCTCCCCCCTCTCTCGCCTCCTCTTAGTTGTCAGACGTAGCCCAATAAACCATCCATCTGTTGTAGAGAAAGAAGAGAACAGCATTGATATGTTTTGTTGACGGAGCTGCTGGTGGCCATACAAACAGGATCTGACCCTCACTGTAGACCTTCCTCCAACACGCACACACACGTTTGTTTTACTATCCTTGTGGGAACCAAACAATTGATTCCCATTCAAAATCCTATTTTCCCTAACCCCTAACCCTAAATCTAACCTTAATCCTAAACCTAACGTTAACCCCAAATCCTAACCCTAAAGCATGAAACACACAGAGAATTGGGGGGAGCCAACGGGAGTGACAACAGCATAAAAAAAAAATAGGGCATTTTCTCCATACATCCACACTTAATTTGCAATGTAGGCTATGGGATGGTAGCTAGCCAAGTGTACAGACACAATGCATGCAACACTAAATACTTCCTCCAAGCTAGCTAACCACTGTAGCTTGTATTGACAGTATAATTAAATCTCAATGGATTAGTTTCCATGAAACAGCTGCCTGTGTTAGCTGCCGAGTTAGTGCAGTGTCCTTAGCTAGCTAGCTATGTTGTGCTAGCTAGCGAATATGCTAACATTAGCTAGCTAGCTAAACATTTGGCTATGGGCTGGCCCTGGCATTTGGGATTATGGAAAGTGTATTCAATTGTTTCTCTCTTGCTAGGTAGTTATCTAGCTGTGGCCATCTGGCTAGTATAAACAAGGGCTTTCTACAAAATAGCAACATTAGTGCAGCTAACACACATGGACATGCATTTCCAAACAATGCTACTGCCTCCTGGTTTGGAGTATTTTAACAAGGCTGAGTGGTTGACTACTTAAAGTTATTTTCTGTGTGAACACAAAATAGATTGACTGCCGACACTCTGTTAAGAGGTGCAAACGTTTGACAATCCTACCGGAGTGTCTGAGCTTTTAAAATACTCCAAACCAGAACATGACAGTAGCGTTGTTTGGCAATGCATATCCGTGCTTGTTGCTTATGGTCTAGATTCCAAGCTATCTGCGCTAATGTTTCTATTTTGTATAAAGCCCTTGTTTTGTAACGATCCCGGCAGTCTGATTCGGGTCCTGTCTGTGGACTAGTTTTTCTGCTCGGGATCTCCAGTTTCCCGAGGGTTCTGGAACGCTCCGGGGAGCTCTCTTGATTTCCGCACCTGCATCCCATCAGCAATCTGCACACCTGGTCCTGATCATCACCCTTCTTAGGCTCTGGCCTAACATCCATTCTCTGCCGGATCGTTAGCCATGAACAGTAGGTTTACCAGAGTATCAGTCTTAGAGCTCCTAGCGTTAGTTTTGTTGTTTTTGCACCTTGTTGGTTTGTTGTTTACTTACCTCCGTTTTGTTCCATCTGCAGTCACTCGTCCGGAACCTTCATCCAACCTCTGCCTGGTGGTCGGCGGCTGCCGAGCCATGATGGGATCAACCACTGCACCCCCAACAACTAATCAACGCCGCCCGCTCTGTTCCCTGGATTATTCAGCATCACTCTTGAATTTGTAAATAAACACTCACCTTCGTTTCAACTTACCTTGTCCTGGTCTGCTTCTGGGTTCTGGCTTTGTAACTTCGTGACAGAACGATCCGGCCTGTAATGAACCCAGCGGACCTGGACTCTGTTCGCCATGCCATTACCCATCAGGAGAAGATGTTGGGCCATCATAGCACGGTACTACAGGAGATCGCGTTGTCAGTTCGGAACCTTTCTACCGGTCTGACGGAGGTCCAGAACCAACGCAAGTTTCCGGTGGAGGATCCACTACCGGTTTCACCCATCTCGCCTGCCGCTTCTGGAGCTGTGTCCTTCCGTGAGCCCAAGGTTCCGACGCCGGATAAATATGAGGGGGAGCTGGGAAGATGCCGTTCCTTCCTTATGCAGTGTGGATTAGTGTTCGATCTACAGCCCTACTCTTATGCCACAGACAAGGCTAGGGATAGCCTTTGTGATTGAGTTGCTGCGTGGTCGAGCGCTGGAGTGGGCTTCAGCCGTTTGGGAACGACAAGACCCCTGCATGGCTTCATACCAGGGGTTCACGGCCGAGATGAGGAAGCTCTTCGACCATTCCGTCCGAGGGAGGGACGCAGCTAGGCGCCTGTTTTCGCTTCACCAAGGAACTCGCAGCGTGGCCGACTTCGTGATCGAGTTCAAGACGTTGGCTGTGGAGAGTGGGTGGAATGAGGAGTCTCTGCAAGCGGCCTTTTACCAGGGTCTGTCGGAGCAGCTCAAGGATGAGTTGATCTCCTATCCGGAGCCTAGTGACCTGGACGGCTTGGTAGCCTTGTCTATTCGGGTGGATAATCGAGTCCGAGAGCGAAGGAGGGAGAAGCAATGGGGTCCGTCCAATCGATCAGCTTCTCAGTTCCCAGTCGGGTCGGGTGGTGGACCAGAACACGTCGATCATTCTCCACCACAAAGGATTAGTGGAGAGGTCCTCTCTCCCGATTCTGAACCCATGCAAGTGGGGCGGCACGGGTTAACCAAGGAGGAGCGTCAACATAGACGTAAGACCAACTGCTGCCTCTACTGTGGTAGCTCGGGACATTACATCTCCACTTGTTCCCGGCGGTCGTCAAACTGCCCGGCTCGCTAAAGTTGGGAGGACTTTTAGCGAGCCAGTTTCAATTCTCTCAGTACCTCTGTCAGACCCCGTTTCCCGGCTACCCTTGTGAACAGGAATCAGAGCTTAGCGATTAACGCTTTTCTCGATTCAGGTGCCCGATGGAAGCTTTCTTGATGCCGAGTTGGTGGAACAGCTGGGGCTTTCCAAGGAGCAATTGCCGGAAGCCATTGAAGCGACCACTCTGAACGGCAGTAGTCTGGCACGTATCACGATGAGGACTGAACCGGTTAAGATGCTGTTGTCGGGGAATCATTCGGAGATGATTTCATTCTTCATTCTGCCGTCTTCCCATGTTCCTCTGGTCCTTGGATACCCCTGGCTGAAGGAACACAATCCCATGTTCGATTGGGTGACGGGCAAGGTAACGAGTTGGAGCCTTGATTGTCATGCTAACTGTCTCAAGACTGCCTGTCCCCATTCGGTTCCCAGTCAGGTGATTGAGGCTAAACCCCCAGATTTGTCCCTGGTTCCCGAGACATATCACGATTTGGGGAAGTGTTCAGTAAGCAGAAGGCTCTGTCACTCCCTCCCCACCGACCATATGATTGTGCCATCAACCTGTTCCCTGGAGCTGTCTACCCCAAGGGAAGGTTATACAGTATCTCCCGCCCTGAACGTGAGGCTTTGGAGACCTACATCAAGGAGTCCCTAGCTGCTGGTCTCGTTCGTCCCTCGTCATCACCCCCTGGGGGGCAGGATTCTTCTTTGTGGGGAAAGAAGGATGGCTCTCTTCGACCGTGTATTGATTATCGGGGGTTGAATGACATCACGGTCAAGAACAAGTATCCCCTGCCCTTGATGAGTTCTGCCTTCGACTCCTTACAGGGTGCTACGGTGTTCACCAAGTTAGACCTACGCAATGCGTATCACATGGTCCGGATCAGAGAGGGAGACGAGTGGTTGACGGGTTTCAATACACCGATGGGTCACTTCGAGTATCAGGTGATGCCGTTTGGACTGACCAATGCTCCAGCGGTATTCCAGAGTATGGTGAACGACGTCCTGAGAGATATGATCGGTCTCTTTGTGTTTGTTTACCTGGATGACATTCTGATCTTCTCGAAGGAACCTTCCGACCACGTCCAGCATGTCCGGCAGGTTCTGCAGCGATTGTTGGAGAATCGCCTGTTCGTGAAGGCCGAGAAGTGCGAGTTTCACGCCCACACGACATCCTTTCTCGGGTACATCATCTCCAGGGGAGAGATTAGGATGGACCAGGAGAAGGTTAGAGCGGTTCTGGAATGGGCCCAGCCCGGTACGAGATTGCAGCTCCAGAGATTTTTGGGGTTTGCGAATTTCTACCGCAGATTCATCCGGGATTACAGCCGTGTGGCCGCTCCGTTAACTGCCTTGACTTCCAGTATCAGGAGCTTCAAGTGGAATCCGGAGGCGGATCGAGCGTTTCTGGATTTGAAGAGGCGATTCACCAACGCACCGATTCTCTCTCAACCGGACACGGCCCGTCAGTTCGTCGTTGAAGTGGACGCGTCTGATGTGGGAGTTGGCGCCATCCTGTCGCAGCGATGCTCCACGGACAGTAAACTCCATCCCTGCGCCTACTACTCTCGTCGCCTTTCGCCTGCGGAGAGGAATTACGATGTGGGTAACCGGGAGCTTCTCGCGGTGAAACTTGCCTTGGAGGAGTGGCGCCACTGGTTGGAGGGGCGGAGCAACCGTTTATTGTCTGGACTGACCACAAGAATCTTGCTTACGTGCAATCGGCTAGACGTCTCAACTCCCGTCAGGCCAGGTGGTCGTTGTTTTTCGGACGATTCAATTTTTCCCTGACGTTCCGACCTGGATCTAAGAACGGCAAGGCGGGACGCCTTGTCTCGGATGTTCTCCAAGACGGAGGAAAGTGGGTCCAAGACCGAGACAATTCTCCCCCGGAACTGCGTCGTGGGAGCTGTTAGGTGGAAGATTGAGGAGGAGGTGATGGCGGCTCTTCGGACGCAGCCCGGTCCCGTAACGGTCCACCCGGTCGGTTGTTTGTGCCTGAGTCGGTTCGTCCTGCGGTCCTCAAATGGTCCCACGCCAGCAAGATGGCTTGTCACCCTGGCGTGGCTCGGACGATGGCGTTTCTTCGCAGACGCGTTTTGGTGGCCTGCCATGGCCGAGGATACTCGGGGTTATGTGGCTGCCTGTCCAGTGTGTGCGCAGAATAAGGGTACCAATCGGCCCAGCTCTGGACTACTTCACCCCCTTCCTATTCCCCGGCGACCATGGTCGCATCTGGCCCTGGACTTTGTCACTGGGTTGCCCGCTTCTGAGGGGAACACGGTCGTTCTGACTATCGTGGACAGATTCAGCAAGTTCGCCCACTTTGTGCCAATTGCCAAGCTTCCCTCTGCCTCGGAGACGTCCGAGATCCTGGTTAGGGGAGGTTTTTCAGGGTCCACGGGTTGCCCAGTGATATCGTTTCCGACCGTGGCCCTCAGTTTACCTCTGCTGTCTGGAAGTCCTTCTGTTTGGCCATTGGAGCTACAGTCAGTCTCACATCTGGTTTTCACCCCCAATCTAATGGTCAGGCGGAGAGAGCCAACCAGAAGATGGAATCCACGCTACGCTGCCTGGCCTCTTCCAACCCCACCTCCTGGGTCTCTCAGTTGCCTTGGGTTGAGTATGCCCACAATACTCTCCCTACATCTGCCACTGGGATGTCTCCCTTCCAGTGCCTGTATGGCTACCAACCTCCCTTGTTCCCTTCTCAGGAGAAGGAGCTCTCAGTGCCTTCTGTTCAGGCCCATATTCGTCGTTGCCACCGGACCTGGCATCGGGCCAGAAAGGCACTCCTTAGAGTTTCGGACAGGTATCAGCTCCAGGCGAATCGTCGCCGGATCCCGCTCCCACCTACACCATCGGAGATAGGGGTCTGGTTGGCCACACGGGATCTTCCTTTACGGACTGAGTCTAGGAAGTTGTTACCGAAGTTCATTGGTCCGTTTGTGGTGGAGAAGGTGATCAATCCGGTGGCAGTTCGACTCAAACTCCCGAGGACGCTCAGAGTCCATCCCACCTTTCATGTCTCCTGCCTCAAGCCTGTTTTCCTCAGTCCTCTGTTGCCTCCTCCGCCTCCTCCTCCTCCTCCTCGGATGATCGGAGGTGGTCCTGCCTACACGGTGCGACGCATCATGGATTCCAGACGGCGGGGCCGGGGTTTCCAGTATCTCGTGGACTGGGAGGGGTATGGTCCTGAAGAGAGGAGTTGGATTCGCGGCGACAGATCCTAGATGCTGACCTCATCCGTGACTTCTACCGCCTCCATCCTGGCGCTCCGGGGAGTCCGCCCGGTGGCGTTCGTCGGAGGGGGGTACTGTAACGATCCCGGCAGTCTGAGTCGGGTCCTGTCTGTGGACTAGTTTTTCTGCTCGGGATCTCCAGTTTCCCGAGGGTTCTGGAACGCTCCGGGGAGCTCTCTTGATTTCCGCACCTGCATCCCATCAGCAATCTGCACACCTGGTCCTGATCATCACCCTTCTTAGGCTCTGGCCTAACATCCATTCTCTGCCGGATCGTTAGCCATGAACAGTAGGTTTACCAGAGTATCAGTCTTAGAGCTCCTAGCGTTAGTTTTGTTGTTTTTGCACCTTGTTGGTTTGTTGTTTACTTACCTCCGTTTTGTTCCATCTGCAGTCACTCGTCCGGAACCTTCATCCAACCTCTGCCTGGTGGTCGGCGGCTGCCGAGCCATGATGGGATCAACCACTGCACCCCCAACAACTAATCAACGCCGCCCGCTCTGTTCCCTGGATTATTCAGCATCACTCTTGAATTTGTAAATAAACACTCACCTTCGTTTCAACTTACCTTGTCCTGGTCTGCTTCTGGGTTCTGGCTTTGTAACTCGTGACATGTTTATACTAGCCAGATGGCCACAGCTAAATAACTACCTAGCAAGATGACAAAGAAACAATTTAATTCACTCTCCATAATCCCATACTGCCAGAGCCAGCCCATAGCCAAATGTTTAGCTAGATAGCTAACATTAGCATATTGGCTAGCTAGCACAACATAGCTAGCTATCTAAAGACACTGTACTAACTTGGCTGCTAACACAGGCAGCTGTTTCATAGAAACTAATCCATTGTGATTTAATTATAATGTCAACACTAGCTACAGTGGTTAGCTAGCTTGGAGGAAGTATTTAGTGCTGTGTGCATTGTGTCTGTGCACTTAGCTAGCTATCATCCCATAGCCTACATGCATATGAAGTGTGACTGGCTCTTTTTATGTTGGCTCGGTTCATGCTCTCTGATTGGTTCAAAGTCAAGTTGCTGGCCACTGACGAGCATTGCGATTCTAGCAGTAGAAACTGTAGTTTTGTCACTACCGGGTCGGCAAGCAGCAGGTACCGCTTTTGTTCTAGCAAGAGAAGGAACGTCCTCCCACTGGGATAAGGACCTATCGGCAGTCTATCGGTGGTGAGATTCTCAGTGTGTTTCATGCTTAAACCTAAACCTAACTCCTAACCCTAATTTTAACCCTAAAATAGCCTTTTTCCTTGTGGTATCCGGCAAAATCTCCCCACTTCTCAGAATTTTCCTTGTTTTACTATCCTTGTGAGGACTTCTGGTACCCACAAGGATAGTAAAACAAACACACACACACACACACACACGCGCGCACGCACACACACACACACACACACACACACACACACACACACACACACACACACACACACACACACACACACACACACACACACACACACACACACACACACACACACACACACACACACACACACACACACACACAGGCAGGAGAAGAGAGAAGGGTTACAGCACTTGTACTGTCCTCCCTCTGTTCCACTTTCCTCCCCCTGATTCCTTGTTCCTGTGTTCCGGGACATGGCATCATAAATTAAGCGATGGGGAGAGGGGGGTCGATGGAGTAAATCAATGCTGCTGATGCCTGTGTCACTTGACCCTCCGACCTACACCCTACTCTACCCCACTCCCTGTGTGTGCGTGCTGTGTGAGCGTAACACTGTCTCATGTATTCGATAAGCCACTACTCAACAAGCCTGTGCTAGGTAATCTCCTCTTGACCAGAAACACAGTATTCCAGGTCTAATTCAGTGTGACACAAAAGACACAACGGAGGGTCTTTGTTCCTTTCAGCCCTCTTTGTACCCCTAACCTGAACAAGACAGTAATAACACTACAATCATCACGTAAAACTACACTACCCACAATGACCTCACAACAAGTTCTAATGACTTACATATTAGTCATTTAGCAGACGCTCTTATCCAGAGCGACTTACAGTTAGTGAGTGCATACATTTTTTTTTCATACTGGCCCCCCGTGGGAATCGAACCCACAACCCTGGCGTTGCAAACGCCATGCTCTACCAACTGAGCTACACGGGGCCTTGTGTTCACAGGATTCAGATTCAAGTGAATTTAGGTAACCTTTATAAAACTTCTGTTTTATATTGTAGGCTACCTCAGAATCATTGTGAGGTCTTCGCTGTAGACCAATAACAAGGTCACAGATAAAGAAAACGCATCCAAGCACGAAGTTAATTCAAGCCCCTCAGAAAATGTGTATCTCCATGCTGAGGGCCTGGGTGGTGCCGCTGTGTAGGGTCAGGCTCCTCTGGAATAACAGGGACAGGTAGGTAGAACTGAGAACTGACTCCCCTCGTGCTGGCATGAAAGGACTGTATCACCATTAACAAGCTACTGCCCTTGGCTTTTTAGTACGAGGTAACATGTATACTTTCTCTGTTCTTGGGACGGCATGGACAGCCACACACCGTTACAGAAAGGATCTCTGTTCTTTCATGAAAATGTTCAATACAATAAAAAAAAAACGAACCTTATGCATAAGGTACACATGACAAGGTAAGTCACATATACTTCTGCTGTTCGGACTAAATCAAGAACCTCACAAAGGAAATATAAAACAATCACAACCATTATAATGCCTTGATACGCCAGTAGACATTTGGTATCAATGTGATCAAAAGTACACGCTGTCCTATACTATTTAATGTATATGTGCAATGTAGTTTAACAGTTGCCTAATGTGCTTAGGAATGTATGAAAAAGATACAGGATAGACTATGGTATACGTGTTATATTATAAAGACCAGGGTATCAAATCAAAATCAAATCTTATTTGTCACATGCGCCGAATACAACAGGTGTAGACCTTACAGTGAAACGCTTACTTACAAGCCCTTAACCAACAATGCAGTTTTAAGAAAGAATACCCCCCAAAAATAAAAATAAAATACAATATAAAATAATACGAAATAAAAGTAACAAATAATTAAAGAGCAGCAGTAAAAATAACAATAGCAAGGCTATATACAGGGGGTACCGGTACTGAGTTAATGTATGGGGGCACCGGTTAGTCGAGGTAATTGAGGTAATAGGTACACGTAGGTAGAGTTATTAAAGTGACTATGCATAGATAATAAACAGAGTAGCAGCAGCGTAAAAGGGGGAAGGGGGGGCAATAAAAATAGTCTGGGTAGCCATTTAATTAGATGTTCAGGAGTTTTATGGCTTGGGGGTAGAAGCTGTTTAGAAGCCTCTTGGACCTAGACTTAGCGCTCCGGTACCGCTTGCCGTGTGGTAGCAGAGAGAACAGTCTATGACTAGGGAGGCTGGAGTCTTTGACAATTTTTAGGGCCTTCCTCTGACACCGCCTGGTATAGAGGTCTGTCACGCCCTGGCTCTGGGGACTCTAGTATGTTGAGCCAGGGTGTGAGTTTTCATTTGTGTTCATTCTAGTATTGTGTTTCTATGTTGGCCGGTGTGGTTCTCAATCAGAGGCAACGTGAATCAGCTGTTGCTTGTTGTCTCTGATTGGGACCCATACTTAGTCAGCCTGTTTCCCACAGTATGGTGTGGGATCTTGTTCCTTTTGGTTTGTGTTTGCACCGTAGGACTTCACGTATCGTTTGTTGTTTTGTTCTTGTAACATTAATAAAAAGCATGTTCACCTTCCACGCTGCGCCTTGGTCCTCCTCCTTCGACGATCGTGACAAGGTCCTGGATGGCAGGAAGCTTGGCCCCAGTGATGTACTGGGCCGTACGCACTACCCTCTGCAGTGCCTTGCGGTCGGAGGCCGAGCAGTTGCCATACCAGGCAGTGATGCAACCAGTCAGGATGCTCTCGATGGTGCAGCTGTAAAACCTTTTGTGGATCTGAGGACCCATGCCAAATCTTTTCAGTCTCCTGCGGGGGAATAGGCTTTGTCATGCCCTCTTCATGACTGTCTTGGTGTGTTTGGACCATGATAGTTCATTGGTGATGTGGACACCAAGGAACTTGAAGCTCTCAACCTGTTCCACTACAGCCCCGTCGATGAGAATGGGGGCGTGCTCAGTCCTCTTTCTTTTCCTGCAGTCCACAATCATGTCCTTTGTCTTGATCACGTTGAGAGAGAGGTTGGTATCCTGGCACCACACAGCCAGGTCTCTGACCTCCTCCCTATAGGCTGTCTCATCGTTGTTGGTGATCAGGCCTACCACTGTTGTGTCGTCGGCAAACTTAATGATGGTGTTGGAGTCGTGCCTGGCCATGCAGTCATGAGTGAACAGGGAGTACAGGAGGGGACTGAGCATGCACCCCTGAGGGGCCCCCGTGTTGAGGATCAGCGTTACCTACCCTTACCACCTGGGGGCGGCTCGTCAGGAAGTCCAGGATCCAGTTGCAGAGGGAGGTGTTTAGTCCCAGGGTCCTTAGCTTAGTTATGAGCTTAACGCTGAGCTGTAGTCAATGAATAGCATTCTCACATAGGTGTTCCTTTTGTCCAGGTGTGAAAGGGCAGTGTGGAGTAAATAGAGATTGCATCATCTGTGGATCTGTTGGGGCGGTATGCAAATTGGAGTGGGTCTAGGGTTTCTGGGATAATGGTGTTGATGTGACCCATGACCAGCCTTTCAAAGCACTTCATGGCTACAGATGTGAGTGCTACTGGTCGGTAGTCATTTAGGCAGGTTACCTTAGTGTTCTTGGGCAGAGGGACTATGGTGGTCTGCTTGAAACATGTTGGTATTACAGACTCAGACAGGGAGAGGTTGAAAATGTCAGTGAAGACACTTGCCAGTTGGTCAGCGCATGCTCGGAGTGCACGTCCTGGTAATCCGTCTGGCCCTGCGGCCTTGTGAATGTTGACCTGTTTAAAGGTCTTCCTCGCATCGGCTATGGAGAGAGTGATCACACAGTCGTCCGGAACAGCTGATGCTCTCATGCATATATCAGTGTTGCTTGCCTCGAAGCGAGCATAGAAGTAATTTAGCTCGTCTGGTAGGCTTGTGTCACTGGGCAGCTTGCGGCTGTGCTTCCCTTTGTAGTCCGTAATAGTTTGCAAGCCCTGCCACATCCAACGAGCGTCGGAGCCGGTGTAGTACGATTCAATCTTAGTCCTGCATTGACGCTTTGCCTATTTGATGGTTCGTCGGAGGGCATAGCTGGATTTCTTATAAGCTTCCCGGTTAGAGTCCCGTTCCTTGAAAGCGGCAGCTCTACCCTTTAGCTCAGTGCGGATGTTGCCTGTAATCCATGGCTTCTGGTTGGGGTATGTACGTACAGTCACTGTGGGGACGACGTCATCGATGCACTTATTGATGAAGCCAGTGACTGATGTGGTGTACTCCTCAATGCCATTGGAAGAATCCCGGAACATATTCCAGTCTGTGCTAGCAAAACAGTCCTGTAGCTTAGCATTTGATTCATCCGACCACTTCTTTATTGACTGAGTCACTGGTGCTTCCTGCTTTAGTTTTTGCTTGTAAGCAGGAATCAGGAGAATAGAGTTATGGTAAGATTTGCCAAATGGAGGGCGAGGGAGAGCTTTACACGCGTCTATAGGTGGTCTAGAGTTTTTTTCCCTCTGGTTGCACATTTAACGTGCTGGTAGAAATGAGGTAAAACAGATTCAAGTTTCCCTGCATTAAAGTCCCCGGCCACTAGGAGCGCCGCCTCTGGATGAACGTTTTCCTGTTTGCTAATGGCCGTATACATTTCATTGACTGCGGTCTTAGTGCCAGCATCGGTTTGTGGTGGTAAATAGACAGCCACGAAGAATATAGATGAAAACTCTCTTGGTAGATAGTGTGGTCTACAGCTTATCATGAGATACTCTACCTCAGGCGAGCAAAACCTTGAGACTTTCTTAGATATTGTGCACCAGCTTTTGTTTACAAATATACATAGACCGCCACCCCTTGTTTTACCAGAAGCTGCTGTTCTATCCTGCCGATACAGTGTATAACCCGCCAGCTGTATGTTATTCATGTCTTCGTTCAGCCACGGGGATGAGGGCCCTGTCAGGTGTCTGGAGCAAATCCCTCTCGTCCGACTCATTAAAGAAAAATTATTCGTCCAGTTCAAGGTGAGTAATCGCTGTTCTGATGTCCAGAAGCTCTTTTCAGTCATAAGAGACGGTAGCAGCAACATTATGTACAAAATAAGTTACAAACAATGCAAAAAAAAACACACAAAATAGCACAGTTGGTTAAGAGTCCATAAAACGGCAGCCATCCCCTCCGGCGCCATCTGTATTGCCAGAGCAATAATGTCCTATTTTGTAATCCACAGGTCCAACTGGATGAAAATCACTCCAACTGTAGCACAGTACATCACATCAATAATGTAGATAAAATATATACTCTGTAACAGTAAAGTGCAAATATGTGCGTTTGTGTGTGTAGCACCACAGAGAGGACTGAAACTCTGAGAGACTCTCCGTTTCTGAAAGAAGATCTTCACAGTCAAATCATCCACTCGTGTAGACATAAGTCTTGGCCTCTGATCAACACTCTCAAGTCCCTGCCTAACCCTCTCTGGCTCTGTGCAGCAACCATTGTCCTGACTTGAATGAGACTAACATACAGCTCTGTGGTATATATCCCTTTTGAAACCAATAGAAGGCGCTATCATACAGCATTCGAGTTACGGTCTGCAGAGGAGCTTTGTTCTCAAAGGCTCAAACAAGCAGGAGTGTGTGGAGGTGGCAAGTGTAGGAGTGTGTGGAGGGAGTGAGTGGAAGGGGCTAGTGGAGGGGGTGAGTGGAGGGGGCGAGTGGAGGAGGCTACTAGAGGGTGTGAGTGGAGGAGGCTAGTGGAGGGTGTGAGTGCAGGGGCATAGTGAAGGGGGTGAGTGGAGGGGTGAGTGGAGGGGGCGAGTGGAGGAGGCTAGTAGAGGGGGTGAGTGGAGGGGAATAGTGGACGGGGTGAGTGGAGGGGGTGAGTGGAGGGGCATAGTGAAGGGGGTGAGTGGAGGGGGTGAGTGGAGGGGGTGAGTGGAGGAGGCTAGTGGAGGGTGTGAGTGGAGGGGGTGAGTGGAGGAGGCTAGTGGAGGGTGTGAGTGGAGGGGAATAGTGGACGGAGTGAGTGAAGGAGGCTAGTGTAGGGGGTGAGTGGAAGAGACTAGTGGAGGGAGTGAGTGGAGGAGGCTAGTGGAGGGAGTGAGTGGAGGAGGCTAGTGGAGGGGGTGAGTGAAGGAGGCTAGTGGAGGGGTGAGTGGAGGAGGCTAGTAGAGGGGTGAGTGGAGGGGGGGTGAGTGGAGGGGGTGAGTGGAGGAGGCTAGTGGAGGGGGTGAGTGGAGGGGGTGAGTGGAGGAGGCTAGTGGAGGGAGTGAGTGGAGGAGGCTAGTGGAGGGGGTGAGTGGAGGAGGCTAGTGGAGGGGGTGAGTGGAGGAGGCTAGTAGAGGGGGTGAGTGGAGGGGGTGAGTGGAGGGGGTGAGTGGAGGAAGCTAGTGGAGGGGGTGAGTGGACGGGGTGAGTGGAGGGGCATAGTGAAGGGGGTGAGTGGAGGAGGCTAGTGGAGGGGTGAGTGGAGGAGGCTAGTGGAGGGTGAGTGGAAGGGGTGAGTGGAGGGGGTGAGTGGAGGAGGCTAGTAGAGGGGGTGAGTGGAGGAGGCTAGTGGAGGGTGTGAGTGGAGGGGAATAGTGGATGGGGTGAGTGGAGGGGGTGAGTGGAGGAGGCTAGTGGAGGGGGTTAGTGGAGGGGGTGAGTGAAGGAGGCTAGTGGAGGGTGAGTGGAGGGGGTGAGTGGAGGAGGCTAGTGGAGGGTGTGAGTGGAGGAATAGTGGATGGGGTGAGTGGAGGGGGTGAGTGGAGGGAGGCTAGTGGAGGGGTTAGTGGAGGGGTGAGTGAAGGAGGCTAGTGGAGGGGGTGAGTGAGGGAGGCTAGTGTAGGGGGTGAGTGGGAGGAGGCTAGTGGAGGGGGTGATGGAAGGGGTGAGTGGAGGGAGGCTAGTGGAGGGTGTGAGTGGAGGGAATAGTGGACGGGGTGAGTGGAGGGTGAGTGGAAGGGGGTGAGTGGAGGGGGTGAGTGGGAGGAGGCTAGTGGAGGGGGTTAGTGGAGGGGAATAGTGGACGGGGTGAGTGGAGGGGGTGAGTGGAAGGGGTGAGTGGAGGGGGTGAGTGGAGGAGGCTAGTGGAGGGGGTTAGTGGAGGGGGTGAGTGAAGGAGGCTAGTGTAGGGGGTGAGTGGAGGAGACTAGTGGAGGGAGTGAGTGGATAAGGCTAGTGGAGGGAGTGAGTGGAGGAGGCTAGTGGAGGGAGTGAGTGGAGGAGGCTAGTGGAGGGGGTGAGTGGAGGAGGCTAGTGGAGGGGGTGAGTGGAGGAGGCTAGTGGAGGGGGTGAGTGGAAGGGGTGAGTGGAGGGGGTGAGTGGAGGAGGCTAGTGGAGGGGTGAGTGGAGGAGGCTAGTGGAGAGGGCGAGTGGAGGAGGCTAGTGGAGGGGGTGAGTGGAGGAGGCTAGTGGAGGGGGTGAGTGGAGGAGGCTAGTGGAGGGGGTGAGTGGAAGGGGTGAGTGGAGGGGGTGAGTGGAGGAGGCTAGTGGAGGGGGTGAGTGGAGGAGGCTAGTGGAGGGTGTGAGTGGAGGGTGAGTGGAGGAGGCTAGTGGAGGGTGTGAGTGGAGGGAATAGTGGACGGGGGTGAGTGGAGGGGTGAGTGGAAGGGGTGAGTGGAGGGTGAGTGGAGGAGGCTAGTGGAGGGGGTTAGTGGAGGGGGTGAGTGAAGGAGGCTAGTGGAGGGGGTGAGTGAAGGAGGCTAGTGTAGGGGGTGAGTGGAGGAGGCTAGTGGAGGGAGTGAGTGGAGGAGGCTAGTGGAGAGGGTGAGTGGAGGAGGCTAGTGGAGGGGGTGAGTGGAGGAGGCTAGTGGAGGGAGTGAGTGGAGGAGGCTAGTGGAGGGGGTGAGTGGAGGAGGCTAGTGGAGGGGGTGAGTGGAGGAGGCTAGTGGAGGGGGTGAGTGGAGGAGGCTAGTGGAGGGGGTGAGTGGAGGAGGCTAGTAGAGGGGGTGAGTGGAGGAGGCTAGTGGAGGGTGTGAGTGGAGGGGGTGAGTGGAGGAGGCTAGTGGAGGGTGTGAGTGGAGGGGAATAGTGGACGGGGTGAGTGGAGGGGGTGAGTGGAAGGGGTGAGTGGAGGGGGTGAGTGTAGGAGGCTAGTGGAGGGGGTTAGTGGAGGGGGTGAGTGAAGGAGGCTAGTGGAGGGGGTGAGTGAAGGAGGCTAGTGTAGGGGGTGAGTGGAGGAGGCTAGTGGAGGGGGTGAGTGGAGAAGGCTAGTGGAGAGGGTGAGTGGAGGAGGCTAGTGGAGGGGGTGAGTGGAGGAGGCTAGTGGAGGGGTGAGTGGAGGAGGCTAGTGGAGAGGGTGAGTGGAGGAGGCTAGTGGAGGGGGTGAGTGGAGGAGGCTAGTGGAGGGGGTGAGTGGAGGAGGCTAGTGGAGGGGGTGAGTGGAAGGGGGTGAGTGGAGGGGGTGAGTGGAGGAGGCTAGTAGAGGGGGTGAGTGGAGGGGGTGAGTGGAGGAGGCTAGTGGAGGGTGTGAGTGGAGGGGAATAGTGGACAGGGTGAGTGGAGGGGTGAGTGGAAGGGGGTGAGTGGAGGGGTGAGTGGAGGAGGCTAGTGGAGGGGGTTAGTGGAGGGGGGTGAGTGAAGGAGGCTAGTGGAGGGGGTGAGTGAAGGAGGCTAGTGTAGGGGGTGAGTGGAGGGAGACTAGTGGAGGGAGTGAGTGGATAAGGCTAGTGGAGGGAGTGAGTGGAGGGAGGCTAGTGGAGGGAGTGAGTGGAGGAGGCTAGTGGAGGGGGGTGAGTGGAGGAGGCTAGTGGAGGGGTGAGTGGAGGAGGCTAGTGGAGGGGTGAGTGGGAGGCTAGTGGAGGGGGTGAGTGGAGGAGGCTAGTGGAGAGGGTGAGTAGAGGAGGCTAGTGGAGGGGGGTGGAGGAGGCTAGTGGAGGGGGTGAGTGGAGGAGGCTAGTGGAGAGGGTGAGTGGAGGAGGCTAGTGGAGGGGGTGAGTGGAGGCTAGTGGAGGGGGTGAGTGGAGGAGGCTAGTGGAGGGAGTGAGTGGAGGAGGCTAGTGGAGGGGGTGAGTGGAGAAGGCTAGTGGAGAGGGTGAGTGGAGGAGGCTAGTGGAGGGGTGATGGAGGAGGCTAGTGGAGGGGTGAGTGGAGGAGGCTAGTGGAGGGGGGGAGTGGAGGGGGCTAGTGGAGGGGGGAGTGGAGGGGGCTAGTGGAGGGGGGGAGTGGAGTAGGAAAGACATAGTTAAGCTGCAGCTGGCCAAGAACAGAGCAGCATGTCTGCCTCTTCATTGTAATCAGAGGGCTGACATAAATACTATGCATGCCAGTCTCTCTTGGCTAAGAGTTGAGGAGAGACTGACTGCATCACTTCTTCTTTTTATAAGAAACATTAATGTGTTCAAAATCCCAAATTGTTTGCTTAGTTAATTTACACACAGCTCTGACACACACACTTACTCCAGCAGATATGCCACCAGGAGTCTTTTCAGAGTCCCCAAATCCAAAATAAATTCAAGAAAGCGTACAGTATTATATAGAGCCATTATTGCATGGAACTCCGTTCCATCTCATATTGCTCAAATGAACAGCAAACCTGGTTTCAAAAAACAGATAATGCCTCTCCCCTATTTCACCTACAGTGAGGGAAAAAAGTATTTGATCCCCTGCTGATTTTGTACTTTTGCCCACTGACAAAGAAATGATCAGTCTATAATTTTAATGGTAGGTTTATTTGAACAGTGAGAGACAGAATAACAACAAAATAATCCAGAAAAACGCATGTCAAACATTTTATAAATTGATTTACATTTTAATGAGGGAAATAAGTATTTGACCCCCTCTCAATCAGAAAGATTTCTGGCTCCCAGGTGTCTTTTATGCAGGTAACGAGCTGAGATTAGGAGCACACTCTTAAAGGGAGTGCTCCTAATCTCAGTTTGTTACCTGTATAAAAGACACCTGTCCACAGAAGCAATCAATCAATCAGATTCCAAACTCTCCACCATGGCCAAGACCAAAGAGCTCCCCAAGGATGTCAGGGACAAGATTGTAGACCTACACAAGGCTGGAATGGGCTACAAGACCATCGCCAAGCAGCTTGGTGAGAAGGTGACAACAGTTGGTGCGATTATTCGCAAATGGAAGAAACACAAAAGAACTGTCAATCTCCCTCGGCCTGCGGCTCCATGCAAGATCTCACCTCGTGGAGTTGCAATGATCATGAGAACGGTGAGGAATCAGCCCAGAACTACATGGGAGGATCTTGTCAATGATCTCAAGGCAGCTGGGACCATAGTCACCAAGAAAACAATTGGTAACACACTACACCGTGAAGGACTGAAATGCCCGTCTGAAGTTTGCCAATTAACATCTGAATGATTCAGAGGAGAACTGGGTGAAAGTATTGTGGTCAGATGAGACCAAAATGGAGCTCTTTGGCATCAACTCAACTCGCCGTGTTTGGAGGAGGAGGAATGCTGCCTATGACCCCAAGAACACCATCCCCACCGTCAAACATGGAGGTGGAAACATTATGCTTTGGGGGTGTTTTTCTGCTAAGGGGACAGGACAACTTCACCGCATCAAAGGGACGATGGATGGGGCCATGTACCGTCAAATCTTGGGTGAGAACCTCCTTCCCTCAGCTAAGGCATTGAAAATGGGTCGTGGATGGGTATTCCGGCATGACAATGACCCAAAACACATGGCCAAGGCAACAAAGGTGTGTCTCAAGAAGAAGCACATTAAGGTCCTGGAGTGGCCTAGCAAGTCTCCAGACCTTAATCCCATAGAAAATCTGTGGAGGGAGCTGAAGGTTCGAGTTGCCAAACGTCAGCCTCGAAACCTTAATGACTTGGAGAAGATCTGCAAAGAGGAGTGGGACAAAATCCCTCCTGAGATGTGTGCAAACCTGTTGGCCAACTACAAGAAACGTCTGACCTCTGTGATTGCCAACAAGGGTTTTGCCACCAAGTACTAAGTCATGTTTTGCAGAGGGGTCAAATACTTATTTCCCTCATTAAAATGCAAATCAATTTATAAAATTTTTGACGTGCGTTTTTCTGGATATTTTTGTTGTTATTCTGTCTCTCACTGTTCAAATAAACCTACCATTAAAATTATAGACTGATCATTTCTTTGTCAGTGTAGATAGTTTGTAGATAGTTTGTGTGAATATATTGGTGTTGATACTTAGGCTACGTGTGCCTTTTCTATTAATGTTCTGTATTATCTAATGTTTCATGTTTTGTGTGGACCCCAGGAAGAGTAGCTGCTGCTTTTGCAACACCCTCTTGTCCCCCTTCTCCCTCCCCTCCCTCTCCTCATCCCTCCCCTCCCCTCCCCTCCCCTCCCCTCCCCTCCCCTCCCCTCCATCCCTCCCCTCCCCTCCATCCCTGCCCTCCCTATCTTCATCCCTCTCCTCCATACCCTCCATACCCTCCCTCCCCTCTCCCCCAGCCCGTTCTCCCCCTTCCCTCCGGGCATCCCCCTTCCCTCCCCCCTCCCCTCTGGTCCTCCCTCGAACCACCTGGCAGAGGCCCAGAGCTGCAGCTCAGACAATTAACACAGTCTCATAAAATAGTCAACACACTGCTACAGTGAGGGAAAAAAAGTATTTGATCCCCTGCTGATTTTGTATGTTTGCCCACTGACAAAGTCTATCAGTCTATAATTTTAATGGTAGGTTTATTTGAACAGTGAGAGACAGAATAACAACAAAAACATCCAGAAAATCGCATGTCAAAAATGTTATAAATGGATCAAATCAAATCAAATCAAATTTTATTGGTCACATGCGCCGAATACAACAGGTACAGACATTACAGTGAAATGCTTACTTACAGCCCCTAACCAACAGTGCATTTATTTTAAACAAAAAAAGTAAGAATAAAACAACAACAAAAAAAGTGTTGAGAAAAAAAGAGCAGAAGTAAAATAAAGTGACAGTAGGGAGGCTATATATACAAGGGGGTACCGTTGCAGAGTCAATGTGCGGGGGCACCGGCTAGTTGAGGTAGTTGAGGTAATATGTACATGTGGGTAGAGTTAAAGTGACTATGCATAAATACTTAACAGAGTAGCAGCAGCGTAAAAGGATGGGGTGGGGGGCAGTGCAATAGTCCGGGTAGCCATGATTAGCTGTTCAGGAGTCTTATGGCTTGTGGGTAGAAGCTGTTGAGAAGTCTTTTGGACCTAGACTTGGCACTCCGGTACCGCTTGCCGTGCGGTAGCAGAGAGAACAGTCTATGACTAGGGTGGCTGGAGTCTTTGACAATTTTGAGGGCCTTCCTCTGACACCGCCTGGTATAGAGGTCCTGGATGGCAGGAAGCTTTGCCCCAGTGATGTACTGGGCCGTACGCACTACCCACTGTAGTGCCTTGCGGTCGGAGGCCAAGCAGTTGCCATACCAGGCGGTGATGCAACCAGTCAGGATGCTCTCGATGGTGCAGCTGTAGAATTTTTGAGGATCTGAGGACCCATGCCAAATCTTTTTAGTCTCCTGAGGGGGAATAGGCTTTGTCGTGCCCTCTTCATGACTGTCTTGGTGTGTTTGGACCATGATAGTTCGTTGGTGATGTGGACACCAAGGAACTTGAAGCTCTCAACCTGTTCCACTACAGCCCCGTCGATGAGAATGGGGGCGTGCTCAGTCCTCTTTTTTTCCTGTAGTCCACAATCATCTCCTTTGTCTTGGTCACGTTGAGGGAGAGGTTGTTGTCCTGGCACCACACGGCCAGATCTCTGACCTCCTCCCTATAGGCTGTCTCATCGTTGTCGGTGATCAGGCCTACCACTGTTGTGTCGTCGGCAAACTTAATGATGGTGTTGGAGTCGTGCCTGGCCATGCAGTCATGGGTGAACAGAGAGTACAGGAGGGGACTGAGCACGCACCCCTGAAGGGGCCCCGTGTTGAGGATCAGTGTGGCAGATGTGTTGTTACCTACCCTTACCACCTGGGGCGGCCCGTCAGGAAGTCCAGGATCCAGTTGCAGAGGGAGGTGTTTAGTCCCAGGATCCTTAGCTTAGTGATGAGCTTAGAGGGCACTATGGTGTTGAATGCTGAGCTGTAGTCAATGAATAGCATTCTCACGTAGGTGTTCCTCTTGTCCAGGTGGGAAAGGGCAGTGTGGAGTGCGATAGAGATTGCATCATCTGTGGATCTGTTGGGGTGGTATGCAAATTGGAGTGGGTCTAGGGTTTCTGGGATTATGCTGTTGATGTGAGCCATGACCAGTCTTTCAAAGCACTTCATGGCTACAGGCGTCAGTGCTACGGGTCGGTAGTCATTTAGGCAGGTTATCTTAGAGTTCTTGGGCACGGGGACTATGGTGGTCTGCTTGAAACATGTTGGTATTACAGACTCAGTCAGGGACATGTTGAAAATGTCAGTGAAGACACTTGCCAGTTGGTCAGCACATGCTCGGAGTACACGTCCTGGTAATCCGTCTGGCCCTGCGGCCTTGTGAATGTTGACCTGCTTAAAAGTCTTATTCACGCCGGCTACGGAGGCGTGATCACATAGTCATCCGGAACAGCTGGTGCTCTCATGCATGCTTCAGTGTTGCTTGCCTCGAGCGAGCATAGAAGTGGTTTAGCTTCGTCTGGTAGGCTTGTGTCACTGGGCAGCTCGCGGCTGTGCTTCCCTTTGTAGTCTGTAATAGTTTTCAAGCCCTGCCACATCCGACGAGCATCAGAGCCAGTGTAGTCGATTCAATCTTAGACCTGTATTGACTCTTTGCCTGTTTGATGGTTCGTCGGAGGTCATAGCGGGATTTCTTATAAGCGTCCGGGTTAGAGTCCCGTTCCTTGAAGCGGCAGCTCTACCCTTTAGCTCAGTGTGGATGTTTCCTGTAATCCATGGCTTCTGGTTGGGGGTATGTACGTACGGTCACTGTGGGGACGACATCATCGATGCACTTATTGATGAAGCCAGTGACTGATGTGGTGTACTCCTCAATGCTGTCTGAAGAATCCCGAACATGTTCCAGTCTGTGCTAGCAAAACAGTCCTGTAGCTTAGCATCTGCGTCATCTGACCACTTTTTTATTAACCGAATCACTGGTGCTTCCTGCTTCAGTTTTTGCTTATAAGCAGGAATCAGGAGGATAGAGTTATGGTCAGATTTGCCAAATGGAGGGCGAGGGAGAGCTTTGTATGCGTCTCTGTGTGTGGAGTAAAGGTGGTCTAGAGTTTTTTTTCCCTCTGGTTGCACATTTAACATGCTGGTAGAAATTAGGTAGAATGGATTTAAGTTTCCCTGCATTAAAGTCCCCGGCCACTAGGAGCGCTGCATCTGGATGAGCGTTTTCCTGTTGATTAATGGCCTTGTACAACTCATTCAGTGCAATCTTAATGCCAGCATTGGTTTGTGGTGGTAAATAGACAGCTATGAAAAATATAGATGAAAACTCTCTTGGTAAATAGTGTGGTCTACAGCTTATCATAAGATACTCTACCTCAGGCGAGCAAAACCTCGAGACTTCCTTAGTATTTGATTTTGTGCACCAGCTGTTGTTTACAAATATACACAGACCGCCACCCCTTGTCTTACCAGAGTCAGCCGTTCTGTCCTGCCGATGTGGCGTATAGCCTGCTAGCTGAATGTTATCATTGTTGTCGTTCAGCCACGACTCCGTGAAACATAAGATATTACAGTTTTTAATGTCCCGTTGGTAGGATAACCGTAATCTTAAATCGTCCATTTTATTTTCAAAAGATTGAACGTTGGCTAATAGGATTGATGGAAGAGGCAGTTTACTCGCTCGCCGTCGGATCCTGCATTTTAATGAGGGAAATAAGTATTTGACCCCTCTGCAAAACATGACTTAGTACTTGGTGGCAAAACCCTTGTTGGCAATCACAGAGGTCGGACGTTTCTTGTAGTTGGCCACCAGGTTTGCACACATCTCAGGAGGGATTTTGTCCCACCCCTCTTTGCAGATCTTCTCCAAGTCATTAAGGTTTCGAGGCTGATGTTTGGCAACTCGAACCTTCAGCTCCCTCCACAGATTTTCTATGGGATTAAGGTCTGGAGACTGGCTAGGCCACTCCAGGACCTTAATGTGCTTCTTCTTGAGCCACTCCTTTGCTGCCTTGGCCGGGTGTTTTGGGTCATTGTCATGCTGGAATGCCCATTCACGACCCATTTTCAATGCCCTGGCTGAGGGAAGGAGGTTCTCACCCAAGATTTGACGGTACATGGCCCCGTCCATCGTCCCTTTGATGCGGTGAAGTTGTCCTGTCCCCTTAGCAGAAAAACACCCCCAAAGCATAATGTTTCCACCTCCATGTTTGACGGTGGGGATGGTGTTCTTGGGGTCATAGGCAGCATTCCTCCTCCTCCAAACACGGCGAGTTGAGTTGATGCCAAAGAGCTCCATTTTGGTCTCATCTGACCACAACACTTTCACCCAGTTCTCCTCTGAATCATTCAGATGTTCATTGGCAAACTTCAGATGGGCCTGTATGTGCTTTCTTGAGCAGGGGGACCTTGCCGGGCGCTGCAGGATTTCAGTCCTTCATAGCGTAGTGTGTTACCAATTGTTTTCTTGGTGACTATGGTCCCAGTTGCCTTGAGATCATTGACAAGATCCTCCCGTGTAGTTGGGGGCTGATTTCTCACCGTTCTCATGATCATTGCAACTCCACGAGGTGAGATCTTGCATGGAGCCCCAGGCCGAGGGAGATTGACAGTTCTTTTGTGTTTCTTCCATTTGCGAATAATCGCACCAACTGTTGTCACCTTCTCACCAAGCTGCTTGGCGATGGTCTTGTAGCCCATTCCAGCCTTGTGTAGGTCTACAATCTTGTCCCTGACATCCTTGGATAGCTCTTTGGTTTTGGCCATGGTGGAGAGTTTGGAATCTGATTGATTGATTGCTTCTGTGGACAGGTGTCTTTTATACAGGTAACAAACTGAGATT
This sequence comes from Coregonus clupeaformis, assembly GCF_020615455.1. Taxonomy (NCBI): domain Eukaryota; kingdom Metazoa; phylum Chordata; class Actinopteri; order Salmoniformes; family Salmonidae; genus Coregonus; species Coregonus clupeaformis. The sequence continues at coordinate 21,580,881 of NC_059211.1, read as the reverse complement.
AGGAGCACTCCCTTTAAGAGTGTGCTCCTAATCTCAGCTCGTTACCTGTATAAAACACACCTGGGAGTCAGAAATCTTTCTGATTGAGAGGGGGTCAAATACTTATTTCCCTCATTAAAATGCAAATCAATGTATAACATTTTTGACATGCGTTTTTCTGGATTATTTTGTTGTTATTCTGTCTCTCACTGTTCAAATAAAACTACTATTAAAATTATAGACTGATCATTTCTTTGTCAGTGGGCAAACGTACAAAATCAGCAGGGGATCAAATACTTTTTTCCCTCACTGTAACCCAGCCTAAAACACTGCTAACCCAGCCTAAAACACTGCTAACCCAGCCTAAAATGCTCGTCGGATGTGGCAGGGCTTGCAAACTATCACGGATTACAAAGGGAAATCCAGCCGCGAGCTGCCCAGTGACGCGTGCCTACCAGATGAGCTAAATTCCTTCTATGCTCGCTTTGAGGCAAGCAACACTTAACCATGCATGAGAGCACCAGCTGTTCCGGATGACATGTGATCTCGCTCTCCGTAGCCGATGTGAGTAACACCTTGACACAGGTAAACATTCACAAGACCGCGAGGCCAGACGGATTACCAGGACGCGTGCTCAGAGCATGCGCTGACTAGCTGCCAAGTGTCTTCACTGACATGTTCAACCTCTCCCTGACACAGTCTGTAATACCTACATGTTTCAAGCAGACCACCATAGTCCATGTGCCCAAGAACGCCAAGGTAACCTGTTTAAATGACTATTGCCCCGTAGCACTCACATCTGTAGCCATGAAATTGAAAGGCTTTGAAAGGCTAGTCAAGGCTCACATCAACATCCTCATCCCAGACACCTTGGACCGACTCCAATCCACATTCCGCTCCAACAGATCCACAGATGATGCAATCTCTATTGCACTCCACACTGCCCTTTCACACCTGGACAAGAGGAACACCTACTTGAGAATACTGTTCATTGACTAAAGCTCAGCATTCAACACCATAGTGCCCTCCAAGCTCATCACCACGCTAAGGACCCTGGGACTAAATCCCTTCCTCTGCAACTGGATCCTGTGGTGCGTTGAACAAGGGAAAACGTTTGTGAACATTTGCAGGAAAAAAACTCTGTTAGCTTGATGTTGGCCGTGAACATTTGCTAACTTTAGCTAACAGTTTGAAAAGGTAGTGTGTGGCGAATGAAAATTGAGAACATGGAGAACAGTGGAAGCGCTACGGGTGACTAAAGGCACTATTTGTCAATTTTCTTGTAATTAAACGCTAGCAAATGTTGAATAATGTTAGTTATGATGCATTTGATCGTGTTGCTCAATTGACTTTTTTCGTATTTAGCAGAGAAACTAGCTAGCTACGTTAGCTAACTAGAAACTTAAGCAGCCTCGTCTTTAGCTAAGCAAACTGTTATCTAATGACGTTTGTTTTGTTGTATTTCATGATTTAACTGGACCTACTCGTCTGTAATGCTACTGATCGATACATGGAGAAATTCTGAAGACAAATTTGAGAACCCCGTGATTAAGAAGAGCGAGGCCTGGGAAATTGTAGCTCGAATGCTGCGAGATAAAAGTCATACTGTGACCTGGGAGACATGCGATGCGAAGTGGAGGAGCCTGACTTTGACATTCTCCTCTTTACCCTATCTCTCCTTTCTTTCCTATTGCTAGCCTGTTCTCTCACTATCTCAATTACTTAGCTACTTACACACACGGAAAGAGAGAGAGAGAGAGCAGCAGTAGCTGCTGCTGCTGACTTAGTGTAATGTAATTGTTGTTAATGTTCATTCATGTTGTCAAATTGTGTGTCACACAGGTACAAGGCCATCCTTGATGGGCATCAGAAGACAGGGCAGGGGAGAAGGAAGTGGGAGTTCTACTCCATCATAGAGGAGGTCCTCTCTGGTGATCCTGCGGTGACCCCCCGCAGTCATTATATCATATTTTCCTACACGCAACACTCACACTGTCACCCACACACAACATATTTTGGGACACTGTAAAGTCCATGGAGAATAAGAGCACTTCCTCCCAGCTGCCCACTGCACTGAGGCTAGGAAACACTATCACCACCGATAAATCTACAATAATCGAGAATTTCAACAAGCATTTTGCTACAGCTGGCCATGCTTTCCATCTGGCTACCACTAACCCGGCCACCAACTCTGCACCCTCTGCTGCAACTTGCCCATGCCCCCCCGCTTCTCCTTCACACAAATTCAGACAGCTGATGTTTTGAAAGCGCTGCAAAATCTGGACCCCTACAAATCAGCTGGGCTAGACAATCTGGACCCTTTCTTTCTAAAACTAGCCACGAAATTGTCGCTACCCCTATTACTAGTCTGTTCAACCTCTCTTTCATAACGTCTGAGATCCCCAGAGATTGGAAAGCTGCTGCGGTCATCCCCCTCTTCAAAGGGGGTGACACTCTAGATCCAAATTGCTACAGACCTATATCCATCCTGCCCTGCCTTTCGAAAGTATTCGAAAGCCAAGTTAACAAACAGATAATTGACCATTTCGAATACCACCGTACCTTCTCCGCTATGCAATCCGGTTTCCAAGCTGGTCACGGGTGCACTTCAGCCACGCTCAAGGTCCTAAACGATATTATAACCGCGATTGATAATAGACAGTACTGTGCAGCCGTCTTCATCGACCTGGCCAAGGCTTTCGACTCTGTCAACCACCGCATTCTTATTGGCAGACTAAATAGCCTTGGTTTCTCAAATGACTGCCTCGCCTGGTTCACCAACTACTTCTCAGATAGAGTTCAGTGTGTCAAATCGGAGGGCCTGTTGTCTGGACCTATGGCAGTCTCTATGGGGGTGCCACAGGGTTCAATTCTTGGGCCGACACTTTTCTCCGTGTATATCAATGATGTCGCTCTTGCTGCTGGTGACTCTCAGATCCACCTCTACGCAGACGACACCATTTTGTATACATCTGGCCCTTCATTGGACACTGTGTTAACAAACCTCCAAACGAGCTTCAATGCCATACAACAATCCTTCAGTAGCCTCCAACTGCTCTTAAACACTAGTAAAACTAAATGCATGCTTTTCAATCGACCGCTGCTGGCACCCCCACCCGACTAGAATCACCACTCTCGTGGGTCTGACCTAGTATGTGGACAACTACAAATACCTAGGTGTCTGGTTAGACTGTAAACTCAACTTCCAGACTCACATAAAGAATCTCCAATCCAAAGTTAAATCTAGAATCGGCTTCCTATTTCGCAACAAAGCCTCCTTCACTCATGCTGCCAAACATGCCCTCGTAAAACTGACTATCCTACCGATCCTTGACTTCGGCGATGTCATTTACAAAATAGCCTCCAACACTCTACTCAGCAAATTGGATGTAGTCTATCACAGTGCCATCCGTTTTGTCTCCAAAGCCCCATACACTACCCACCACTGTGACCTGTACGCTCTTGTTGGCTGGTCCTCACTACATGTTCGTCGTCAAACCCACTGGCTCCAGGCCATCTATAAATCACTGCTAGGCAAATCCCCGCCTTATCTTAGCTCATTGGTCACCATAGCAGCACCCACCCGTAGTCTGCGCTCCAGCAGGTATATCTCACTGGTCATTCCCAAAGCCAACACCTCCTTTGGCCGCCATTCCTTCCAGTTCTCTGCTGCCAATGACTGGAACGAATTGCAAAAATCTCTGAAGCTGGAGACTCTTATCTCCCTCAATAACTTTAAGCATCAGTTGTCAGAGCACCTTACCGATCACTGCACCTGTACACAGCCCATCTCTATACCAGGCGGTGTCAGAGGAAGGCCCTCAAAATTGTCAAAGACTCCAGCCACCCTAGTCATAGACTGTTCTCTCTGCTACCGCACGGCAAGCGGTACCGGAGTGCCAAGTCTAGGTCCAAAAGGCTTCTCAACAGCTTCTACCCACAAGCCATAAGACTCCTGAACAGCTAATCATGGCTACCCGGACTATTTGCACTGCCCCCCACCCCATCCTTTTTACGCTGCTGCTACTCTGTTAAGTATTTATGCATAGTCACTTTAACTCTACCCACATGTACATATTACCTCAACTACCTCAACTAGCCGGTGCCCCCGCACATTGACTCTGCACCGGTACCCCCCTGTATATATAGCCTCCCTACTGTCACTTTATTTTACTTCTGCTCTTTGTTTTTCTCAACACTTTTTTTTTGTTGTTGTTTTATTCTTACTTTTTTTGTTTAAAATAAACGCACTGTTGGTTAAGGGCTGTAAGTAAGCATTTCACTGTAATGTCTGCACTTGTTGTATTCGGCGCATGTGACCAATAAAATTTGATTTGATTTGATTTGAAATTAGCCCACCCAACTACCTCATCCCTATATTGTTATTTATTTTGCTCATTTGCACCCCAGTATCTCTATTTGCACATAATCTCTTGCACATCTAGCATTCCAGTGTTAATACTATTGTAATTATTCTGCACTATAGCCTATTTATTGCCTTACCTCCATAACTTGCTACATTTGCACACACTGTATATATATTTTCTGTTGTATTTCTGACTTTATGTTTTTTACCCCATATGTAACTCTGTGTTGTTGTTTTATTGCACTACTATGCTTTATCTTGGCCAGGTCGCAGTTGTAAATGAGAACCTGTTCTCAACTGGCTTACCTGGTTAAATAAAGGTGAAATAAAATAAATAAATAAAATATATAGCACACAATACTAATTACACTGTCAGTAAACACAGCACCTCTACAGACACCCCACACACGCTACAGTAACACTGACACCCTCTCACCCTCTCCCTCTTCTACAACACCTCATAACCCTCATGCCAACACCACTCCCTGCACTCAACCCAAAAAGAAGACCAAAAGAGCTCTTGAGGCGAAAACTGGACAATACCATTGCACTTCAGAAACAAACACTTCAAGCACAGAGTGAGAGGAACGCTATTCTTAAACAGTTTACCGCTGCACTCCAGAATTTCAAAGAGCAGTAGCCTAAATCTAAAGCCGAACGTGGCCTCTACCACTGGCAGCTGCTCTACGGAAGGCTACTTCCCATTGTCAGGCACCAGCTGTGTGAGGCCTGTGACCACTTGAATGAAGCGGTGATGCAATGTTCCTTTGCTGAGGTTGAACGGTCTGCCACTCCCCTGAAACTTTACTGGTTGGCTATCAGCCAAAGAGAGGCCAACACCCTATTTTCAATTGGTCCACCTCTGTGAGGCACTAGATGAGCCAGGTCTTCACACAGTATCTGGAACAAAGAAAAATAAGAATCGGTTTGCTTTCAGCTAATCTGTTATTCATTGGTGTTTGTTGTGTAACCGGTGTGAAATGGCTAGCTAGTTAGCGGTGCGCCCTAGTAGCGTTCGTTTCAAATCGGTGACGTCACGCTCTCTGAGACCTTGAAGTAGTTGTTTCCCTTGCACTGCAAGGACCGCAGCTTTTGTGGAGCGATAGGTAACGATGCTTCGAGGGTGACTGTTGTCGATGTATTGTATTGATAGGCAGCTTACATAGGTTTACAATGCAGAGTATCTTTAATAGTATAACTTATGAGGATGGTCTCACTAAATTAATACATTATTGGTAAATAATGTACACTGAAACATCATGTATTGGTCCATATTTTGATATGTATACAAATATAAGTTTGTTTCCTTTTAAGAGGCAATTCTACTGACCAACCACAAAGCAAATGTAGACTGCAAAGCTGTGGTTGCCTAGCTAGCTAGATCATTGAGGCTGGGTTTGTTTGTATTATGATAGATTTTTTCAGGAAATCAGACAGCGTTCAGACATTATTGAAGAGAAGTTGGCACATGTCATACGTAATACATGTGATACAAAATACAATATGTGATTGTATCGCAAATTACCTGACCCATCCGAAAGTGAGCCCGAAAGGAGAGGCCACTGTATGTTGGGATCACCTCCTCCACATAATCATATTCAATCCCATCTATAGCGACTGCTAGTAGGGGAAGCAGTGCTTCAAAAGGATCGGGACCAAAATCAAAAAAATCATCCACATTTGCTCCAGCTGCAGTAAGCGCAGCTGCTCTTCATACCTCATCCATTCCAGTTTTGCCAAGAACTAACAGAAACGAACAGAAATGGAACGTTCATATTAAAAACGTTCAACAAACTCTGCTGAAAACAAACATAGTTCGCCACGACTGCGTGGCCACACCTGACTCCATCATTAAGTTTGCTGACGACACGACGATGGTTGGCCTGATCACCGACGACAATGAGACAGCCTATAGGGAGGAGGGTCAGTGACCTGGAAGTGTGGTGCCAGGACAACAACCTCTCCCTCAACATCAGCAAGACAAAGGAGCTGATCGTGGACTACAGGAAACGGAGGGCCGACCACGCCCCCCATCCACATAGACAGGGCTGTAGTGGAGTGGGTCGAGAGCTTCAAGTTTATCGTGTCCACATCACTAAGGAATTATCACGGTCCACACACACCAACACAGCCCGTGAAGAAGGCACGACAATGCCTCTTTCCCCTCAGGAGGCTGAAAAGATTTGCCATGGGCCCTCAGATCCTTAGTTATACAGCTGCACCATTGAGAACATCTTGACTGGCTGCAACACCACTTGGTCTGGCAACTGCTTGGCATCCGACTACAAGGCGCTACAGAGGATAGTGCGTACGGCCCAGTACATCACTGGGGCCGAGCTCCCTGCCATCCAGGACCTCTATACCAGGCGGTGTCAGAGGAAGGCCCTAAAAATGGGAAAAGAGTCCAGCCACCCAAGTCCCAGACTGTACTCTCTGCTACCACATGGCAAGCAGTATCTATGCACCAAGTCTGGAACCAACAGGACCCTGAACAGCTTCTACCCCCAAGCCAAAAGACTGCTAAATAGTTGGTTAAATAGTTAAGAAATAGCTACCTGGACTATCTGCATTGACCCTTTTTGCATTAACTCTTTTGACTCATCACAACAGTAGCTACTGCTACTGTTTATTATCTATTCTGTTGCCTAGTCACTTTATCCCTGCCTATATGTACATATCTACCTCAATTACCTCGTACCCCTGCACATCGACTAGGTACTGGTACTCCGTGTATATAGCCAAGTTATCGTTACTCATTGTGTATTTATTCCTTGTGTTATTATTCTATCATTTCTCTTTTTTCTCTCTGCATTGTTGGGAAGGTCCCGTAAGTCAGCATTTCACTGTTAGTCTACACCTGTTGTTTACCAAGCATGTGACAAATACAATTTGATTTGAAAACAGAGTTAACACGGCCACCAACACAGTTTACAACACAGTCACCAACACAGTTTACAACACAGTCACCAACACAGTTTACAACAGAGTCACCAACACAGTTTACAACACAGCCACCAACACAGTTTACAACACAGCCACCAACACAGTTTACAACACAGTCACCAACACAGTTTACAACAGAGTCACCAACACAGTTTACAACACAGCCACCAACACAGTTTACAACACAGCCACCAACACAGTTTACAACACAGCCACCAACACAGTTTACAACACAGTCACCAACACAGTTTACAACACAGTCACCAACACAGTTTACAACACAGTCACCAACACAGTTTACAACACAGTCACCAACACAGTTTACAACACAGCCACCAACACAGTTTACAACACAGTCACCAACACAGTTTACAACACAGTTACCAACACAGTTTACAACACAGTCACCAACACAGTTTACAACAGAGTCACCAACACAGTTTACAACACAGCCACAACACAGTTTACAACACAGCCACCAACACAGTTTACAACACAGTCACCAACACAGTTTACAACACAGTCACCAACACAGTTTACAACAGAGTCACCAACACAGTTTACAACACAGCCACCAACACAGTTTACAACACAGTCACCAACACAGTTTACAACACAGTTACCAACACAGTTTACAACACAGTTACCAACACAGTTTACAACACAGTCACCAACACAGTTTACAACACAGTCACCAACACAGTTTACAACACAGTCATTTTACCAGATGTCTCTCTTTGTTTTGGATAACATGACATCATCTTCCTCAGTATAGGTGGTCCATATGTGGTAGAGGAGTGTCAACCCACTATTGTACTACACTCTGTTATTGCCAGAGGGCGGAGGAGGAGAATGGGAGAGGGGGAGGGGAGAGGGAAGAGGGAAGAGGGGAGAGGGGAGAGGGGAGAGGGGAGAGGGGAGAGGGGGAGGGGGAGGAGAATGGGAGAGGGGGAGGGGAGAGGGAGAGGGAGAGCGGAGAAGGGGAGGGGGAGGGGGAGGGGGTAGGGGGAGGGGGAGGGGGAGGGGAGGAGAATGGGAGAGGGGAGAGGGGAGAGGGGAGAGGAGAGGAAGAGAGGGGGAGAGAACAATCACAGATTGATGCCTGGAAAACATCAACCCACCATTTCCCTGTCAAAACTATTTCCTTGTCACCTCCATCACTCTCTCTCGATCCCTCTCTGTCCGTCCGTCCGTCCCTCCCTCCCTCCTCTTTTCCCCCTGAAGAGGATACCTCATCATCATTACTATTAACCAGCCACTGCAGATAGAGATTCTGGATAATGTTATCTGTCATAATCAAATAATACATTTTGGTGGACAATACAATTGTACAAGCTATTCAGTTCTATGGCTCTTGTATTGCTTCATTCTAAAACTAGAGGACTCCTGATATCTCCAGGATTGATAAGTATAATTTGTGTCTTAATCTGTTTTTGTCTAGGACTGTCTTTTTGCTAGCTAGGGTCAGCTACTTCAAGTGCTGCCTTTCTTCCCAGTAACCTACTTGGTGTGTGAACTACTGACTGCTCATAACTTGTAGATGATTGTTTACATTTACATTTTAGTCATTTAGCAGACGCTCTTATCCAGAGCGGCTTACAGTTAGTGAATACATATTTTTTTATATATTTTTATACTGGCCCCCCGTGGGAATCGAACCCACAACCCTGGCGTTGCAAACGCCATGCTCTATCAACTGAGCTACATCCCTGCCTGCCATTCCCTCCCCTACCCTGGACGACGCTGGGCCAATTGTGCGCCGCCCATGAGTCTCCCGGTCGCGGCCGGCTGCGACAGAGCCTGTTGACACATTACCGGCAGGGCAATGTGTGATTGTTGTTGTTTTTGTCATCAGTGGCTGTATTGGAGGGGGCGTGGTTTCTCCTCTCCTAAGTAATCAGCAATTAGTACCGGAATGTGTGCTCTTCACCTCTGCTAGGCAATTAGCAATTAGTGTTAGTACTTCAGTCTCCCTTGTTTTCTCAGCGGTGGTCGTGTCGCGGAAACATAGACGGTTCTGCAGAGTTGTTCTGTGGACTTAAGCGAGGAAGGCGCCACACCACTCTCTCACCTGAGTATCTTACCGAGTTATTTTCTGATCACATTTTGCTCTTTTGTAGCTTTGGAAACTATGTGTGTGTTTTCTATACCTGTTCAATCCTCTCCCTGTAGGCTTTGCAGACACTACCCACCCCTTGGTTGCAACCCTTCTAATTTAGTGTACACTGCGTGCACAACCCATGTGAAATCCTGGTCTCTGGCAGCGTGTGAAACTGCCGATCTGCGGTCAAGAACACCGAGTTCATCTCAGTCTATACTGCCCTTCAGTCTCTTTACTTTTTGGCCCTGACGGTGACATGGATCTCCAGCTGCTCTCTCTTCATCTGACTACGTTTTCTCTCATAGCCCGAGAGCATTTGGTCGTCACGGTGTTGTCACAGGGCTACCCATTTCTCTTAAGTGGAGATTTTCTATTTATTTCCCTCACTCACCTGCCGATCTCCTCATTTGAATTCCATGCTGTCACTTGTCCACTCAAGCTTAACATTGTTGTCATTTATCACCCACCAGGTGCCATTGGAGAGTTCCTAAATTAGCTTGACACCTTGATAAGCTCATTTCCTGACGATGGCTCACCGCTCTTCGTACTTGGCGACTTCAACCTCCCGAAGTCTGCCTTAGATTCATTTCTTCCCAACTCTTTCTTTCCCCTCCTTGCCTTTTTTGACCTCACCCTTTCCCAGTCCCCTCCTAATCACAAGGCAGGTAATACGCTTGACCTCATCTTTACTAGAGGCTGTTCACCTACTAATCTCACTGCAACCCCCCTCCAGGTCTCTGATCACTACTTTGTTTCCTTTTCTGTCTCCCTTTCCTCCAACCCTAACCACTCATCCCCTACCCAGATGGTCAAGTGCCGTCACAATCTCCACTTTCTCCCACTACTCTCTCCTCTTCTATCCTATCATCTTGCCCTTCTTCCTCCTCTCCTGATTCTGCCTCTTCGAACCTACTCTCCTCCCTTTCCGCATCCTGTGACTCGCACTGTCCCCTTTCCTCCCGGCCGGCTCTGCCCTCCCCTCCTGCTCCGTGGCTGAGTGACTCATTGCGAGCTTACAGAACAGGGCTGCAGGCAGCTGAGCGAAAATGGAGGAAAGCTAAACTTCTGGAGGACCTATCATCCTTTTACTCCATCTTCTCTACCTTCTCTTCCTCCGTATCTGCTGCTAAAGCCACTTTCTATCACTTTACATTTCAAGCTTCTGCCTCTAACCATAGGGAACTCTTTAACACCTTCTCCTCCATCCTTAATCCTCCACTCCCGTCCCCCTCCTCCCTATCTGATGACAACTTTGCCAACCACTTTGAAAAGAAGGTTGACGACATCCGCTCTTCATTCAGCCTATTGAGTCCACTGGTCCCACAAACCCCTGCAATTTATCCAGAACACTGCATCCCGCCTGGTGTTCAACCTTTCCAACTTCTCCCATATCACCCCGCTCCTACACACACTCCACTGGCTTGCAGTCGAAGCTCGCAGCCACTTAAATAATCCCACAGCACCCCCCCTCCTATGACTGAGATGTGGTTGCCCCACCTAGCGACCTTAAGATGAATGCATTAACTGCTAAATGACTAAATGTAAATGTGTTCAGTAGTGTTATATTATTCAAATAATCCATTCAGTCATTATACATGCATAAGATGTAAGAAATAGGTTTCTGTCTATCTATAACCTCAAGAAATCAATAGAAAACATATGTTAAATTGTGAGTGTGTGTAAGGCGAGAGGGAGGTTGGGCGAACACAGTATCAGTGGTTGTGAATCACTCCTCCACGCTACATTCCTGATGGATTCACGTGGGCATTCACACACTCAAACACACTCACACACCCACTGAGTAAACATTCCTTCTGCACCGCTACACTCCTGGACAGTCAGGCTAGCTACACGTGTACCATCCTGTCCCTGGACAGTGAGGCTAGCTACACGTGTACCATCCTGACCCTGGACAGTGAGGCTAGCTACACGTGTCCCATCCTGACCCTGGACAGTGAGGCTAGCTACACGTGTACCATCCTGTCCCTGGACAGTCAGGCTAGCTACACGTGTACCATCCTGTCCCTGGACAGTGAGGCTAGCTACACGTGCACCATCCTGTCCCTAGACAGTCAGGCTAGCTACACGTGCACCATCCTGACCCTGGACAGTGAGGCTAGCTACACGTGCACCATCCTGACCCTGGACAGTGAGGCTAGCTACACGTGCACCATCCTGTCCCTGGACAGTCAGGCTAGCTACACGTGTACCATCCTGTCCCTGGACAGTGAGGCTAGCTAAACGTGTACCATCCTGTCCCTGGACAGTGAGGCTAGCTAAACGTGTACCATCCTGTCCCTGGACAGTGAGTCTAGCTACACGTGCACCATCCTGTCCCTGGACAGTGAGTCTAGCTACACGTGCACCATCCTGTCCCTGGACAGTCAGGCTAGCTACACGTGTACCATCCTGTCCCTGGACAGTCAGGCTAGCTACACGTGTACCATCCTGTCCCTGGACAGTCAGGCTAGCTACACGTGCACCATCCTGTCCCTGGACAGTGAGGCTAGCTACACGTGTACCATCCTGTCCCTGGACAGTGAGGCTAGCTACACGTGTACCATCCTGTCCCTGGACAGTCAGGCTAGCTACACGTGTACCATCCTGACCCTGGACAGTGAGGCTAGCTACACGTGTACCATCCTGTCCCTGGACAGTGAGGCTAGCTACACGTGCACCATCCTGTCCCTGGACAGTCAGGCTAGCTACACGTGTACCATCCTGACCCTGGACAGTGAGGCTAGCTACACGTGCACCATCCTGACCCTGGACAGTGAGGCTAGCTACACGTGCACCATCCTGTCCCTGGACAGTCAGGCTAGCTACACGTGTACCATCCTGTCCCTGGACAGTGAGGCTAGCTAAACGTGTACCATCCTGTCCCTGGACAGTGAGGCTAGCTAAACGTGTACCATCCTGTCCCTGGACAGTGAGTCTAGCTACACGTGTACCATCCTGTCCCTGGACAGTCAGGCTAGCTACACGTGCACCATCCTGTCCCTGGACAGTCAGGCTAGCTACACGTGTACCATCCTGTCCCTGGACAGTGAGGCTAGCTACACGTGCACCATCCTGTCCCTGGACAGTCAGGCTAGCTACACGTGCACCATCCTGACCCTGGACAGTCAGGCTAGCTACACGTGCACCATCCTGACCCTGGACAGTGAGGCTAGCTACACGTGTACCATCCTGACCCTGGACAGTGAGGCTGAGAGCTAAAGCCATGCTAACATGTATGCACTTACACACACAAACAAACGGACAGGGAACAGCACTTTGCTTCAGCTCACATGGCAACGCTAGTGGAGAGGAATAAAGACCAGCCATTACTCTTAGGCCCCAGGGGGACTGACTTCACTGTACATACAGTATATATATATTGGCTGTGTACAGGGCGTGGGCTGCTTGGGAGGCTGGAGACGAAGGTCTCCAGGGGAGAGTGATAAAGAACAGAGCTGTTAGTCCCCACGGCGGAGCTACATGATGCCCAGCACAGAGGAGGCCCCAATACAGAGCTGCATAGTCCCCAGCATGGAGCAGTCCCCAGCACAGAGCTGCATAGTCCCCGGATGTAAACTGGTCATCTCTGTATACCCGTCGCAAGACCCACTGGTTGATGCTTATTTACAAAACCCTCTTAGGCATCACTCCCCCCTATCTGAGATACCTACTGCAACCCTCATCCTCCACATACAACACCCGTTCTGCCAGTCACATTCTGTTAAAGGTCCCCAAAGTGCACACATCCCTGGGTCGCTCCTCTTTCCAGTTCGCTGCAGCTAGCGGCTGGAACGAGCTGCAAAAAACACTCAAACTGGACAGTTTAATCTCCATCTCTTCATTCAAAGACTCAATCATGGACACACTATACTGACAGACGTGGCTGATTCGTGTGATGTATTGTTGTCTCTACCTTTTTGCCCTTTGTGCTGTTGTCTGTGCCCAATAATGTTTGTACCATGTCTTGTGCTGCTACCATGTTGTGCTGCTGCCATGTTGTGTTGCTACCATGTTGTTTTCATGTTGGGTTGCAACCTTGCTGTGTTGTCGTGTGTTGCTGCCATGATATGTTGGTGTCTTAGGTCTCTCTTTATGTAGTGTTGTGTTGTCTCTCTTGTTGTGATGTGTGTTTGGTCCTATATTAAAATATATATGTGTATTTTTTAAATCCCAGCCCCCGTCCCCGCAGGAGGCCTTTTGCCTTTTGGTAGGCCGTCATTGTAAATAAGAATTTGTTCTTAACTGACTTGCCTAGTTAAATAAAATAAAATAAAATAAATAAAAAAGCATGGAGCAGTCCCCAGCACAGAGCTGCATAGTCCCCAGCATGGAGCAGTCCCCAGCACAGAGCTGCATAGTCCCCAGCATGGAGCAGTCCCCAGCACAGAGCTGCATAGTCCCCAGCATGGAGCAGTCCCCAGCACAGAGCTGCATAGTCCCCAGCATGGAGCAGTCCCCAGCACAGAGCTGCATAGTCCCCAGCATGGAGCAGTCCCCAGCACAGAGCTGCATAGTCCCCAGCATGGAGCAGTCCCCAGCACAGAGCTGCATAGTCCCCAGCATGGAGCAGTCCCCAGCACAGAGCTGCATAGTCCCCAGCATGGAGCAGTCCCCAGCACAGAGCTGCATAGTCCCCAGCATGGAGCAGTCCCCAGCACAGAGCTGCATAGTCCCCAGCATGGAGCAGTCCCCAGCACAGAGCTGCATAGTCCCCAGCATGGAGCAGTCCCCAGCACAGAGCTGCATAGTCCCCAGCATGGAGCAGTCCCCAACACAGAGCTGCATAGTCCCCAGCATGGAGCAGTCCCCAGCACAGATCTGTATGGTCCCTAGCAGGGACCAGAGTAGTCCCCCAACACAGAGCTGCTCTTGTACTGCAGGTCACAGTGTTCCACAGCCTTATGCTGATTTTCCACCTCAGACCCAGCCAGCACCAGGGTGTCGCCAGTGTTTTATGTTAATGTAGCTCTAGTGTAATTGTGTTTCTATCAGGAGTGTGACACTAAAGACTAGGGAGGAGTAAACTATTTATTGACCTGTAAAGAGCAGAATCAACAACTATGGTGTTAACCATAGAAAAAGGTGTTAACTCATGTTTACAGCCCTTGATACGTAAATGCCAACTGAAAAGTACCAGTGGTCAGGCCTTGGCCCCAAGTCAGAGCAGGTCCACTGAAGCCATGGCCCAGTGAGACACGGGTGCCGTTCCGTGGAGATGGAAACACTGGGGTAATGTCAGGTGGTAACTTGGCAATAGTATACTAAATCTCCAGGCACTAAAGCAGAGCTCACTCTAGATCTTAGTACCATAGGGAATAGAGATATCAGAACAGTTTAAAATGTGAAGGGGAGAATTCTCCAAGGCCCATCTCTGAAGATAACCAATCAATAGGGGGGCGGAATCAATCTGAAAAAGATACTCCTCCCCCTTCCTGCCACCCCTCCCTGCCATTTCCTCCCCTCCCTCATCTAACATATGTCTGTAGGACTTCCTCTACCCCCCACCCTACCCCCTCCTCTCCCTTAATCAAGTTCTTTCTTCATGTTCCTTCTCAATCCATCCATCCTTTCTCTTCTGTATCCTATTTCCATCTCAAACACCTGGAAGTCTCCTTGCCAAGCAGTGTCTAACCCTAACCCTAATAATAATAATAATAATAATATGCCATTTAGCAGACACTTTTATCCAAAGCGACTTACAGTCATGCGTGCATCCATTTTTGTGTATGGGTGGTCCCTGGGATCGAACCCACTACCTTGGCGTTACAAGCGCCGTGCTCTACCAGCTGAGCTACAGAGGACCACATAACCCTGACTGGAACATGTGAAAAGAGCTGTCTCCTTACCAAGCGGTGTCTAACCCTAACCCTGCTCTGGAACATGTGAAAAGAGCTGTCTCCTTACCAAGCGGTGTCTAACCCTAACCCTGACTGGAACATGTGAAAAGAGCTGTCTCCTTACCAAGCGGTGTCTAACCCTAACCCTGCTCTGGAACATGTGAAAAGAGCTGTCTCCTTACCAAGCGGTGTCTAACCCTAACCCTGCTCTGGAACATGTGAAAAGAGCTGTCTCCTTACCAAGCGGTGTCTAACCCTAACCCTGCTCTGGAACATGTGAAAAGAGCTGTCTCCTTACCAAGCGGTCTAACCCTAACCCTGACTGGAACATGTGAAAAGAGCTGTCTCCTTACCAAGCGGTGTCTAACCCTAACCCTGCTCTGGAACATGTGAAAAGAGCTGTCTCCTTACCAAGCGGTGTCTAACCCTAACCCTGCTCTGGAACATGTGAAAAGAGCTGTCTCCTTACCAAGCGGTGTCTAACCCTAACCCTGCTCTGGAACATGTGAAAAGAGCTGTCTCCTTACCAAGCGGTGTCTAACCCTAACCCTGCTCTGGAACATGTGAAAAGAGCTGTCTCCTTACCAAGCAGGAGTATTCCTGTATTCCCCTTATACAGTGTGATTCCAGTAATGGTGTATCCCTGGGGGAGTGGTGTGGGATTTCTGAATCAGATTAGTGCTTATCCTGGTTAGCAGCTGCAGACATCCCGTTGTCTGCAGCAAAGTGGAATTCTCCATTGATTTAGATTGAGCTGCCTGCACTGTATACTGAATTCCACAGGAGGCTGCTGAGGGGAGGACGGCTCATAATAATGGCCTGAACGGCGCAAATTGAATGGCATAAAACAAATGGAAACCATATGTTTGCTGTATTTGATACCACTCCAGCCATTACCACGAGCACATCCTCCCCAATTAAGTTGCCACCAACCTCCTGTGCTGAATACAATACCAATGGCCTGGTCTGCTCTTTTCCACACAGCGCTGTTGCGCCTCTCTACTGCCCACTGGCGGCCACATTGGTACACTGCATCCACACATGCAGATAGACATTGGGCTCATTGGAGTGTTGAGAAGAGTACAGGTAGACATTGGGCTCATTGGAGTGTTGAGAGGAGTACAGATAGAAATGTGTACTGTGTAGAGAAGACATCATTTTCTGTCATGTAAATTCGATTTGTGAGATTTGCGAGAAAATATGTGTACGTGTGTGTGGGCTACAATATCTGCATGTCACGGACCGTGACTGAATTATCCCAAATCAATATTTGTCACATGCGCCGAATACAAAAGGTGTAGACCTTACAGTGAAATGCTTACTTACAAGCCCTTAGCCAACAATGCAGTTTTAAGAAAAATAAGTGTTAAATAAAAAATAGATAACTTTAAAATAACAAATAATTAAAGAGCAGCAGTAAAATAACAGTAGCGATACAGAGACAATGTGCAGGGGCACAGGTTAGTCGAGGTAATTGAGGTAATATGTACATGTGGGTAGAGTTAAAGTGACTATGCATAGATAATAAACAGAGAGTAGCAGCATCGTAAAAGGCAATGCAAATAGTCCGGGTAGCCATTTGATTAGCTGTTCAGGAGTCTTATTTACATTGACATTTTAGTCTTATGGCTTGGGGGTGGAAGCTGTTAAGAAGCCTTTTGCACCTAGACTTGGCGCTCCGGTACCGCTTGCCGTGCGGTAGCAGAGAGAACAGTCTATGACTAGGGTGGCTGGAGTCTTTGACAATTTTTAGGGCCTTCCTCTGACACCGCCTGGTATAGAGGTCCTGGATGGCAGGAAGCTTGGCCCCAGTGATGTACTGGGCCACACGCACTACCCTCTGTAGTGCCTTGCGGTCAGAGGCTGAACAGTTGCCATACCAGGCAGTGATGCAACCAGTCAGGATGCTCTCGATGGCGCAGCTGTAGAACTGTTTGAGGATCTGAGGACCCATGCCAAAACTTTTCAGTCTTGTGAGGGGGAATAGGCTTTGTCGTGCCCTCTTCACGACTGTCTTGGTGTATTTGGACCATGATAGTTTGTTGGCAATGTGGACACCAAGGAACCTGAAGCTCTCAACCTGCTCCACTACAGCACCGTCGATGAGAATGGGGGTGTGCTCGGTCCTCTTTTTCCTGTAGTCCACAATCATCTCCTTTGTCTTGATCACGTTGAGGGAGAGGTTGTTATCCTGGCACCATACGGCCAAGTCTCTGACCTCCTCCCTATAGGCTGTCTCATCATTGTCGGTGATCAGGCCTACCACTGTTGTGTCATCGGCAATTTTGATGATGGTGTTGGAGTCGTGCCTGGCCATGAAGTCATGGGTGAACAGGGAGTACAGGAGGGGACTGAGCACGCACCCCTGAGGGGCCCCCATGTTGAGGATCAGCGTGGCGGATGTGTTGTTACCTACCCTTATCACCTGGGGGCTGCCCGTCAGGAAGTCCAGGATCCAGTTGCAGAGGGCGGTGTTTAGCCCCAGGGTCCTTAGCTTAGTGATGAGCTTTGAGGGCACTATGGTGTTGAACGCTGAGCTGTAGTCAATGAATAGCATTCTCACGTAGGTGTTCCTTTTGTCCAGGTGGGAAAGGGCGGTGTGGAAATGCAATAGAGATTGCATCATCTGTGGATCTGTTGGGGCGGTATGCAAATTGGAGTGGGTCTAGGGTTTCTGGGATAATAGTGTTGATGTGAGCCATGACCAGCCTTTCAAAGCACTTCATGGCTACAGATGTGAGTGCTACGGGTCGGTAGTCATTTAGGCAGGTTACCTTAGTGTTCTTGGGCACAGGGACTATGATGGTCTGCTTGAAACATGTTAGTATTACAGACTCAGTCAGGGACAGGTTGAAAATGTCAGTGAAGACAATTGCCAGTTGGTCAGCACATGCTCGGAGTACACGTCCTGGTAATCAGTCTGTGAATCTTGACCTGTTTAAAGGTCTTACTCACATCGGCTACGGAGAGAGTGATCACACAGTCGTCCGGAACAGCTGATGCTCTCATGCATGCATCAGTGTTGCTTGCCTCGAAGCGAGCATAGAAGTAATTTAGCTCATCTGGTAGGCTCGTGTCACTGGGCACCTCTCGACTGTGCTTCCCTTTGTAGACTGTAATAGTTTGCAAGCTCTGCCACATCCGACGAGTGTTGGAGCCGGTGTAGTACGATTCAATCTTAGTCCTGTATTGACGCTTTGCCTGTTTGATGGTTCGTTGGAGGGCATAACGGGATTTCTTATAAGCGTCCGGGTTAGAGTCCCACTCCTTGAAAGCAGCAGCTCTACCCTTTAGCTCAGTGTGGATTTTGCCTGTAATCCATGGCTTCTGGTTGGGGTATGTACGTACAGTCACTGTGAAGACGACGTCATCGATGCACTTATTGATGAAGCCAGTGACTGATGTGGTGTACTCCTCAATGCCATTGGAAGAATCCCGGAACATATTCCAGTCTGTGCTAGCAAAACAGTCCTGTAGCTTAGCATCTGCGTCATCTGACCACTTCTTTATTGACTGAGTCACTGGTGCTTCCTGCTTTCGTTTTTGCTTGTAAGCAGGAATCAGGAGAATAGAATTATGGTCAGATTTGCCAAATGGAGGGCGAGGGAGAGCTTTGTACGCGTCTCTGTGTGTGGAGTAAAGGTGGTCTAGAGTTTTTTTTCCCTCTGGTTGCACATTTATCATGCTGGTAGAAATTAGGTAAAACGGATTTAAGTTTCCCTGCATTAAAGTCCCCGGCCACTAGGAGCGCCGCCTCTGGATTAACGTTTTCCTGTTTGCTTATGGCCTTATACAGCTCATTGAGTGCGGTCTTAGTGTCAGCATCGGTTTGTGGTGATAAATAGACAGCTACAAAAAATATAGATGAAAACTCTCTTGGTAAATAGTGTGGTCAACAGCTTATGAGATAATCTACCTCAGGCTAGCAAAATCTCGAGACTTCCTTAATATTAGATTTTGTGCACCAGCTGTTGTTTACAAATATACACAGATCGCCACCCCTTGTCTTACCGGAGGCAGATGTTCTATCTTGCCGATGCAGCATATATATCCCGCCAGCTGTATGTTATCCATGTCGTCGTTCAGTCACGACTCGGTGAAACATAAGATATGACAGTTTTTAATGTCCCTCTTGGTAGGATATCTCTTTATTTTGTTATCCAATGATTGTACATTGGCTAATAGGACTGATGGTAGAGGCAGATTACCCACTCGCCGTCGGATCCTTACAAGGCACCCCGACCTACGTCCCCGATATCTCCGTCTTTTTCTCATGCGAATGACAGGAATTTGGGCCTTGTCAGGTGTCTGAAGAAAATCCTTCGTGTCCGACTCGTTAAAGAAAAAATATTTGTCCAGTACGAGGTGAGTAATCGCTGTCCTGATATCCAGAAGCTCTTTTCGGTCATAAGAGACGGTGGCAGAAACATTATGTACACAATAAATTACAAATAACGCGAAAAAACACACGTTGGTTAGGAGCCCGTAAAACGCCAGCCATCTCCTCCGGCGCTCCTGAATGTGACTGAAACATCCCATGGTTCCTGACTCCTAAATGTGACTGAATCATCCCATGGTTCCTGGCTCCTGAATGTGACTGAATCATCCCATGGTTCCTGGCTCCTGAATGATCCATTTTACATTTACATTTTAGTCATTTAGCAGACGCTCTTATCCAGAGCGACTTACAGTTAGTGAATACATATATTTTTATTTTTTTTTCATACTGGTCCCCCCGTGGGAATTGAACCCACAACCCTGGCGTTGCAAACACCATGCTCTATCAACTGAGCTACATCCCTGCCGGCCATTCCCTCCCCTACCCTGGACAACGCTAGGCCAATTGTGTGCTGCCCATGAGTCTCCCGGTCGCGGCCGGCTGCGACAGAGCCTGGATTCGAACCAGGATCTCTAGTGGCACAGCTAGCACTGCGATGCAGTGCCTTAGACCACTGCGCCACTCAGGAGACAATCCCATGGTTCCTGGCTCCTGAATGTGACTGAATAATTCCTTGGTTCCTGGCTCCTGAATGAAAGACATTGAGCCCAGAGGGCAATCCAGATCAGCACTGTAAATACGGTGTCTGACATCAACTATGACCAAGGCAGTTCTAAGACCAGATAGATAGCATCAAACATGAGTTATGTGTTCAAGACAGGCTCATGAAGACTGAGGTCAGGACCTTGAGTTGACAGTAATGTGGTTGGCTTATTGAGGAAAGGTCTAAATGGTTATAACATAGTAATAACATACATATGACATGTTTGTTTCTTTGGGATTATAACAAGCACCACTATGATTTTGAACCAAGTAGTTACCAATGAATCTAGTGAAACGTGCACATACCAGGTAGTGTCCGAAGTTACTTACTATATAACCTCAGTTAACCCAGAACTAAAATCTTATTGATGTTTACGTAGTCTGTCCACAAGAGATTACTTACTACATAATTTCTTAGCAAATCCCAGGCAAATACTACATCTAAAATGAAACGACTGTAAAATAAATCCTTACCTACTTTCCCTCCCCTCACTGTTGACCTGACTCTAAAGGCCTGGTACTGAGTAAACACACCAGCCTAGCAGTAGCACCCACAGTAGGTGGAGTGCAATACCAAAACTCCAAGCCAGTGTTTCCCCCAGCATTGTACAGGCGGGCCTAGCTCTAATAGCCTATACAGAATTTCCTACTGCTGTGTGCCGCTGGTTTTCAGGTCATTTCAATTTTCAATTCAGTCAGTTCAGGAAATTATTATTACATATTTTCATTATGAATATTATTTTAATTAATTAATTGGATTTTCAATTAATAACTTCCTGAATTGACATAATTGAAAACAGAAATGCCCAAACCCTGGTGTCAGTGTCAGTGTTTCCCAGTGTCAAGAGAGAGTCACCCAAAGAGGATGATGCAAGGCTGGCTGGATAGTCAGCTAAGAGCTTCCTCCTCTACAGCTAGCCTACTGGCTTTCCTCTCTGACTCTAATAACACTGAGATAGAGTGGCTTTGTTTTCACTCTACCCTCCCCTTCCTCTCCCCTCCTCTCTACTGCCCTCTCCTCCCCTCTGCTATCCTCTGTTCTCCTCCCCTCCCCTCTGCTCTCCTCCCCTCCCCTCTGCTCTCCTCTCTCCTCCCCCCTCTCGTCCTCTCCTCTCTGCTCTTCCCTCCTCTCTGCTCTCCCCTCCTCTCTGCTCTCTTCACGTCTCCCCTCCTCTCTGCTCTCCTCACCTTCCCTCCTCCTCTCTACTCTCCTCCCCTCTCCCCTCCTCTCTGCTCTCCTCACCTTCCCTCCTTCTCTCTGCTCTCCTCCCCTCTCCCCTCTTCTCTGCTCTCCTCACCTTCCCTCCTCCTCTCTGCTCTCCTCCCCTCTCCCCTCCTCTCTGCTCTCCGACACAAGACTGCCTCATTGTCTCTTTCGGTTAGGTTGCGTGTGTGTGTGTGTGTGTGTGTGTGTGTGTGTGTGTGTACAGTGTTAGGATGTAAGTGTGTGTACAGTGTTAGGATGTGAGTGTGTGTACAGTGTTAGGATGTGAGTGTGTGTACAGTGTTAGGATATGAGTGTGTGTACAGTGTTAGGATGTGTGTGTGTGTGTGTGTGTGTGTGTGTGTGTGTGTGTGTGTGTGTGTGTGTGTGTGTGTGTGTGTGTGTGTGTGTGTGTGTGTGTGTGTGTGTGTGTGTGTGTGTGTGTGTGTGTGTGTGTGTGTGTGCGTGCGTGCGTGCGTGCGTGCGTGCGTGCGTGTGTGTGTACAGTGTTAGGACATTAGAAAAGCAGGTGAATAGCGCTCTCTGTGGATGTGACCTAATCTTTATTTGTCCAGAGCTGAAAACATTTACCAAGCACATTATGGAATGGAAAACGCACGCTGACTGCTCTTTCACAGCACAAACAGCACAGCTGACTTGGGCTAAAATAATTGGTAGATTTGTAGCATGGACACACAATACTAGTTTCACAGTCACATTTAGAGATAATCCAAATAGCTACTATGATCCCTCTGGTGGTCACTGGCTAGACTTCAGAATTTCATCACCAACGTTACTACGCTTTAGCTTTTTTGCGTTATCTGATCCATTCAAATGAGCAAAGTTACAGTGAGACAGATGTGTTATCCCAATGGCAGGCTTTGTAATGCTGACACATCAACCATTTATCTATCTGCCAGCCCTGCAATCAATTTGATTACTTGCACTCTTAGATTTTTGTTGTTGTTGCTATCTAGAACCTTAAAGGGTTCTATGGCTGTCACCATGGGAGAACCCTTTGAATAACCCTTTTTGGTTCCCCTCAGGTTCTATCTGGAACCAAAAAGGGTTCTCCTATGGGGACAGCTGAAGAACCCTTTTGAAACCCTTTTTTTTCTAAGACTGTATCACGTGAGTGGGTCTTACTGTGAGTCAGAGAGAATGAACACACAATCAAATGTGAGTGAAAGCACTGTTTGTTTCCAGACAGGGGGTTGTAGTTAACTAACATCTTTCCACAGTGTGAGACGCTAGCTAACCAAGACCCGATCAGACAGGAAGTGGTTCTTCAGTATGGGAGGGTTAGGGTTGGGAGGCCTGGTTCTTCAGTATGGGAGGGTTAGGGTTGGGAGGCCTGGTGCTTTAGTAGGGGAGGGTTAGGGTTGGGAGGCCTGGTGCTTCTGTAGGGGAGGGTTAGGGTTGGGAGGCCTGGTTCTTCGGTAGGGGAGGGTTAGGGTTGGGAGGCCTGGTGCTTCTGTAGGGGAGGGTTAGGGTTGGGAGGCCTGGTTCTTCGGTAGGGGAGGGTTAGGGTTGGGAGGCCTGATTGTTCGGTAGGGGAGGGTTAGGGTTGGGAGGCCTGGTTCTTCGGTAGGGGAGGGTTAGGGTTGGGAGGCCTGGTGCTTCTGTAGGGGAGGGTTAGGGTTGGGAGGCCTGGTTCTTCTGTAGGGGAGGGTTAGGGTTGGGAGGCCTGGTTCTTCTGTAGGGGAGGGTTAGGGTTGGGAGGCCTGGTTCTTCGGTAGGGGAGGGTTAGGGTTGGGAGGCCTGGTTCTTCGGTAGGGGAGGGTTAGGGTTGGGAGGCCTGGTGCTTCTGTAGGGGAGGGTTAGGGTTGGGAGGCCTGGTTCTTCTGTAGGGGAGGGTTAGGGTTGGGAGGCCTGGTTCTTCTGTAGGGGAGGGTTAGGGTTGGGAGGCCTGGTTCTTCGGTAGGGGAGGGTTAGGGTTGGGAGGCCTGGTGCTTCGGTAGGGGAGGGTTAGGGTTGGGAGGCCTGGTGCTTTAGTAGGGGAGGGTTAGGGTTGGGAGGCCTGGTGCTTCGGTAGGGGAGGGTTAGGGTTGGGAGGCCTGGTGCTTCTGTAGGGGAGGGTTGGGAGGCCTGGTGCTTCTGTAGGGGAGGGTTAGGGTTGGGAGGCCTGGTTCTTCTGTAGGGGAGGGTTAGGGTTGGGAGGCCTGGTGCTTCGGTAGGGGAGGGTTAGGGTTGGGAGGCCTGGTTCTTCTGTAGGGGAGGGTTAGGGTTGGGAGGCCTGGTTCTTCAGTGGGGAAGGGTTAGGGTTGGGAGGCCTGGTGCTTTAGTAGGGGAGGGTTAGGGTTGGGAGGCCTGGTGCTTTAGTAGGGGAGGGTTAGGGTTGGGAGGCCTGGTGCTTTAGTAGGGGAGGGTTAGGGTTGGGAGGCCTGGTTCTTCAGTAGGGGAGGGTTGGGAGGCCAGAAAAAATGATACCAGACCTGATGAGTCAGTGTGCAAGGTCCTCAATGTTTAGAACACATTGCTAGAAATAACTACAAATGTAATGTCGCAGATAACTACAAATGTAATGTCACAGATAACTCCAAATATAATGTTGCAGATAACTACAATTGTAATGTAGCAGATAACTACAAATGTAATGTAGCAGATAACTACAAATGTAATGTAGCAGATAACTACAAGTCATGCTCTATACCTTTTGGTCTTGTTTTGTCACATACACAAAGAATAGAGATAATTCTAAAACTCTTCCCTCTTTCTATAGTACTGCAACATAACGTCATTCAGATAACCTGTACTTACTGTGAATTCATAATGCTGAGAGAGAGAGACCAGTCTGAACATGTAGTTCTCTGGCTCAGCAACACAGGTAAGTATATACCAATAGGCTACTATATACCTCCATACAACAGACAGATGGTAGTTATCTCTTTCCTCAGGCATGTTGCATGTTGTTAGCACCTTAGTCCTCAGAGGAACTCAAGGACATGTCTAACACTCTTCCATCATACCATCTTTCCATTCATCTGAACCAAATAGAACAAAACAGGGCAGGAAAAGACAGAGAGAGAGAGAGAGAGATCACAGGTCTACCAAATGGCCGATGTGATTGGTCCCTCTTCCCGTCACTCGCAGATACAGTGCCAGTAGACTGGAGGAGAATCAAAGAGGCCTGTATGAAAGGCTTTGCCTCCCACTGAAACCTTCACTACTGACATCAGACAGAACCACAAAATGCCAGGGTGGAGGGTCCAGATGTGTGTGTGTTTTCTTTGGCTGATGTGGCCTGTCGAAAGGGCCCGCGTGACTCCGGTTGTGAGGTAATGAGAGCAAGGGTCACTGGGAGAGAGAGACAGAGTGCTCCATTCAACCCAACCTGCTGTTCTCTGTTTACTCTCTAGAATCAAAACATACCCTTTTCCTAAAATCACAGAGTTGTTTTGGGCACTGTCATTTTAGTACCTTCCACCACAGGTACATCCCTTCAGTTTTCAGAGCGTATGTGTGAGCGTGTGGTTGTGGTCAGTAGTTATTCAACTTTTAGTCAGTTTTTTGGGACCTGAATCCGCTTTCATGGCATTTCGTCAAGATTCTAAAGATCCCCATTGTGACATCATCACTTCCAACTGCCATTCTCTAAGTGAAATCATGCAACTTTTGACACAAATCGGCTAATTATTCCACTTTGCAACAACTTAGACAAAAAGTTAGAGCGTTCACATCTTCGTCTACTTCTCTGCTACTCAAATCTGGCGTTTGAACAAAAAATTATGAGGAGAGTGGAGACCGTGACCACAATTACTGATCACAACAACACAAATATTGACCACACAACAACTGAACCACACAACTACAGACCACAACCACACAAATACTGACCACAACTACTGACCAAAACAACTGACCACAACCACACAACAACTGACCGCAAAAACAAAAATTGTTTACCACATCTAGTGACCACAACAACCACACAACCACACAACTTCTGACCCCTTCAGTTTTCAGAGCGTAATGTGTGAGTGTGTGGGCGCGGGCGCTAGTTTGTAAACACAGTTATAAATATGGCCAAGGGAGGTGTGACAATCTGACACAGAGTGGTCTGAGTAGACTGGTAGAGGCCTGGGTTTATTGTGGTCCTCTGTAGCTCAGCTGGTAGAGCACGGCGCTTGTAACGCCAGGGTAGTGGGTTCGATCCCCGGGACCACCCATACGTCAAAATGTATGCACGCATGACTGTAAGCCGCTTTGGATAAAAGCGTCTGCTAAATGGCATATTATTATACTAGGTGTTCCAGACTGCAGTTGGAGGCTAGATCTATGATCGTGGCTCTCTGGGGGACTCTGGTGGAGAAGAGAGGAGCTGGGGGATCCAACGTCACGGGAACAGAAATCCCACATCTCTACAGATGATGACTATTATTACAGCTAAGACTCACTCAGCTATGCGACATTTACATTAAACCTAAGAAAAAGGAGTAAAAGAAGAGTAGAAATTACATCTGTTTTCCAAATGTCAGCAGTCTGGCAGATAAATAAATGTCCATCATGACAGACATTCCTTTTCAGTAACTGTATCACCTATTTCACTGTGAACACCTACAGTCTTTGCCTTTAAAACAACGGAGTGGCTGCGGTTCCGGATTTTCTGGAACCCTGTGTTTTTTGACTAAAGATATGGAGATTAAAACAAATCTAATGTATGTGAGAACTACTTTAAAAATTCAAAAGGTATGATGCGGAATTTATGTATTATTTACTGACAACTCTAACCATAAAAGGCATGAAACATTTATGACATATTCATGAATAATAAACTATTTAGTTCAGTGGACTAGAAAATCATAAGTGGTATGACAAGTGATGCTAACTGTTTATAGTAGTATATATCAGCCGAGATGTATTCAAATATTGATGTCATCCTCAACAACAGGTAGGGACCCCCTGGAGGGGCGAGGTCAGTCCTTACTGGGTTGAACCTTAACACTGTGTGTGTGTGTGTTTGTCTGTGTGGTATCCTTAGCTGCCTTCTGAGCTGTGTCATAGGTGTGTAATGAGACACTTTAATCCCCTGACATGGCTGGTTGTCACCGAGACCCTGCAAGTTGTCCCCTCTCTCTCTCTCTCTCTCTCTCTCTCTCTCTCTCTCTCTCTCTCTCTCTCTCTCTCTCTCTCTCTCTCTCTCTATCTCCCCCTCTCCCACCCCTCTCCCTGGAGAAGTACAGCAGATTGGGCCCCGGCTCTAAAAACAGTCAAATAAAGGTGTTTTGTTTTTACCCACTTAATAAAGACCCCTGACACTGAAACTGAGTAGCCTATATTTCCCAGTGTCATTCAAGTGGCTGCTTTCCAACAGAGACCAATGAGCATTTTTGCAGTTTGAGTTCTTTGTTTGTGCAACTGCAAGGTATCACAAACTCCTGTGAAAACAGATGAAACCGCAGGTGTGAGGGATAATTTGGCATGCTAGATTCACTTGTGGCCAAGACTTATTCTTAGTTGTTTACTGCCATCTGGTGTTGAGCAGTGATACTGTCGGCAGTTAGAGCTGGACGAACCCTGCCTCACCTCTCTAGAATTAGGTAACAGAGCCTAACACCTTCCTTCCAGTCAAATCTATGCCTTGGATTATTTTAAATAGATTGAAACTACTTGTACGATCTAACTGAAAAAAAGTGTATAAAAACAGATTAAACGGATGTTATATATTACAAGGATCTAGTTATGAAGTGTTGATTGATAGACCAATCCCTAGGGCAAAAAAACAGTCCCAGAAACCCTCCCATTAAAACTGGTCTGAATCATGCTGCGTTCTCATTTAATGACAAGCCATATTAGAATCGAGGCGTGTCCTCTCCTGAGACGACCTTGAACTTCTCATTGCTGTATTTGCTTTGCTGAAGTGGATTGAGGTTGAATGGGACTCACAGTTTAACAGTAGGCTCTGTTTACAGTAGACAAAAAAAAAACTAAGTTGCATGAGGCAGCAAAAATAATTGATTATAAATGTGAATATGGAGAATAAATGAAGAATAAAAACGGTATTTCTAATCATTCAACTTCTCACGTAGTATGGGTTTTCCCTCTCATGACTTTGCATCATTTTTAGCCTAACCCTTGTTTGTGGACAGCTGATGGAAATCAAGGATTTGTGAAGATTAGGAAGTTTGTGCAGTCGTCTTTGTTCTGTTCGAACAGGAAACTGTCCAAGTTTTCTGCCCTTTAACCCACAGAGTGATGAAGAACTTCCTGTTTCATATGGATCAAGTGACAGCACGACCCACATGTATGCCTTAGCCTACTGTATACATTCAATGTTTTCTCATTGAGGAAGCCATTCATGCTTAATCATCTATAATGTCAAATCAAATCAAAATGTTATTTGTCACATGCAACAGGTGTAGACTAACAGTGAAATGCTTCCTTACGGGTCTTTTTCCAACAATGCAGAGGAAAAGGGGCTCCCGAGTGGCGCAGCGATCTAAGGCACTGCATCTCAGTGCTTGAGGCGTCACTACAGACACCCTGGTTCTATTCCAGGCTGTATCACAACCGGCCGTGATTGGGAGTCCCATAGGGCGGCGCACAATTGGCCCAGCGTCGTCCGGGTTTGGCCGGTGTAGGCCGTCATTGTAAATAAGAATTTGTTCTTAACTGACTTGCCTAGTTAAATAAAGGTCAAATAAAAAGATAAAGATAAAAATAGAGACACGAGGAATAAATACACAGTGAATAACGAATAACAACAACGAGTAAAAAATAACATGGCTATATACAGGAAGTAGAAAATAACATGACTATATACAGGAAGTAGAAAATAACATGGCTATATACAGGAAGTAGAAAATAACATGACTATATACAGGAAGTAGAAAATAACATGGCTATATACAGGAAGTAGAAAATAACATGGCTATATACAGGAAGTAGAAAATACCATGGCTATATACAGGAAGTAGAAAATAACATGGTTATATACAGGAAGTAGAAAATAACATGGCTATATACAGGAAGTAGAAAATAACATGGCTATATACAGGAAGTAGAAAATACCATGGCTATATACAGGAAGTAGAAAATAACATGGCTATATACAGGAAGTAGAAAATAACATGGCTATATACAGGAAATAGCAGAAGACTGTAGCAACAGCGTGTTTGTGTGAGTGTGTGTATGGCGTCAGTATGCATGTGCGTGCGGGCGTATGTAGTGTAGTGTGTGTGTTGGGGTGTCAGTGTAAGTATGTTTGTGTGTGATAAAGTCAGGGCAAAAAAGGGTCAATGCATGTAGTCCGGGTAGCCAATTCATTAGCTGTTTAGCAGTCTTATGGCTTGGGGGTAGAAGCTGTTCAGGGTCCTGTTGGTTCCTGGTAGCGCTTGCCGTGCGGTAGCAGAGAGAACAGTCTATGGCTTGGGTGGCTGGAGTCTGAATATTTTTTGGGCCTTCCTCTGACACCGCCTTGTGATGTGCTGTGCCGTACTCACCACCCTCTGTAGCGCCTTGCTGTCGGGTCCCTTGCAGCTGCAGTACCAAGCGGTGATGAAGTCAGTCGAGATGCTCTCATTGGTGCAGCTGTATAACTTTTTGAGGATCTGAGGGCCCATGTCAAATCTTTTCTGCCTCCTGATGGGGAAGAGGCGCTGTCGTGCCCTCTTCACAACTGTGTGGGTGTGTGTGGACCATGTTAATTCCTTAGTGATGTGGACACCGAGGAACTTGAAGTTCTCAACCCGTTCCACTATAGCCCCATCAATGTGGATGGGGGCGTGCTCGCCCCTCTGTTTCCTGTAGTCCACAATCAGCTCCTTTGTCTTGCTGACGTTGAGGGAGAGGTTAATATCCTGACACCACACTGCCAAGTCTCCTCCTATAAGCTGCCTCATCGTCGTCGGTGATCAGTCCTACCACCGTTGTGTTTTCAGCAAACTTGATGAGTGTTGGAGTCGTGCGTGGCCACAGAGTCGTGGGTGAACAGGGAGTACAGGAGGGGACTAAGCACACACCCCTGAGGGGCCCCCGTGTTGAGGGTCAGCGTAGCGGATGTGTTGTTGCCTACCCTCACCACCTGGGGGCGGCTCGTCAGGAAGTCCAGGATTCTGAAGTGTCCTGATTATGGCTCTATGCATTATAATGGGTCTGAGAACTCCTGGCTCTATGCATTATAATGGGTCTGAAAACTCCTGGCTCTATGCATTATAATGGGTCTGAAAACTCCTGGCTCTATGCATTATAATGGGTCTGAAAACTCCTGGCTCTATGCATTATACCGTCCCAGTCAAAAGTTTGGACACATCTACTCATTCAAGGGTTCTTCTTTATTTTTTAAAACTATTTTCTACATTGTAGAATAATAGTGAAGACATCAAAACTATGAAATAACACATATGGAATCATGTAGTAACCGAAAAAGTGTTAAACAAATCAAAATATATTTTATATTTGAGATTCTTCAAATCGCCTTGATGACAGCTTTGCACACTCTTGGCATTCTCTCAACCAGCTTCACCTGGAATGTTTTCCAACAGTCTTGAAGGAGTTGCCACATATGCTGAGCACTTGTTGGCTGCTTTTCCTTCACTCTGCCGTCCGACTCTTGCCAAACCATCTCAATTGGGTTGAGGTCGTGTTAAGCTATGGTTAAACCCAGCACTCAGAGAAACAAAACACGACTAAGGGAGTGGAAGAAACAAAAATTATTTTAATAAAAGTTCAATTTGTCTTAGTCCAAAAACAACTGAAGAAAAGGAACAGAGTGGGATAGTCGGCTCCGGAGGAAGGAGAGGCTGAGGAGGCAGGCAGGCAGGCAGGCAGGCAGGCAGGCAGGCAGGCAGGCAGGCAGGAAGGCAGGCAGGTTGGGAGGTATGTCTGAACTGAAGACAAAACAAACGACAGGTTAAGGAGAGTAAAGAGCCAGGCTGAAGACAAAGACAATTGAACTCTACTGGTGAGCCAAGTTACCACTCTAGTAAGAACAACGATCTGGCGCCGGTGGAGAGCCATGCCCAGGAATTAGTAGTGCAGGTTGATGAGAGAATAGGATGCAGCTGCGTAGGCAGGAATCACTGGAAACTGTTAGGCCTACTGCTGCTAGGTAGCTCTCTCTCTGCTCTCTCCCTCCCCTCTGTCTGTCCTTGATTGCAGGAGTGAAGTCTGGTGTGCGGGAGTCAGGGTTCCAGCTGCAGCTCATTCACCATAATCACCTCAGCCTTTAAGACCCGGTCAAACTTTCCACTCATCGTCAGATCATAGTCAAGACGACCATGTTAGTCTCGCTGCCGACTCAACCTGTTTATTTTTGCTCTTTGTGTTTTGGCCTGTTCTATTTACTTTTTCTCCTGTGCCACAGATATTTGGAACCTGACTCCTGCCTCCGCTTCACTCCTGCCACCACCATCCTGCTCTCCACTACCGGACCTCTCTTTTGGACTCACCACGGACACTAGGACATTACGGTACCACACCTGCCCTGACCTGGATCTGTTACCCTCCCTGTAACCTGGACTTGCTCTTCCCCTATTATTGGAAACCTGGACTATTGAACATTTTAAATAAACCTGTTAAACCTTCTCTGGCTTGGTGTACTTGTCTGCATTTGGGTTATAATACTGGTAAATCATAACAGAAACAACCCGCAGCTGCACAGGAGAGGCAGATCCTGAGCACGCCCCCCCGATCCACTCCAGACACACACCGGCAGACGCAACAACATAATGGGGACAAACACACATACAGATACAACAGACAAAGAGGGGACAAAACAAGGAGGAAGGGAAACAGAAAAGGGAGAGACAAGCTGCCCACATAACAGTACCCCCCCCTCAATGGTCGCCACCTGGCGACCCACCAGGCCTGTCAGGGTTGCCGTGATGGAAGTCCGTGATCAGCTGAGGATCCAACACAAAAACGCTTAGGGACCCAAGACCTCTCCTCTGGTCCATAACCTTCCCAATCGACTAGGTATTGGAGACCCCTACCCCGCCTCCGAGAGTCCAGGAGCCTACTGACGGTGTAGGCCGGATGGTCGTCAATGAGGTGAACAGGTGGAGGTGGATCTGCCGGCGGACACAAAAGGCTGGAGGACACAGGTTTCAGTTGGGAGACGTGGAAAGTAGGGTGTATCTTCATGGCTGAAGGCAACTTCAAACGAACCGCAGCGGGGTTAACGATGGACTCCACCACAAACGGACCCAGGTACCGAGGAGACAGCTTGCGTGATTTGGTACGAAGAGGTACGTTCTTTGATGACAGCCAAACTTCTTGACCAGGATGAAACACAGGTGCGGGAGTCCTGCTCCTATCCGCTGTCGTCTTGTTCCTGTCGGTGGTCCGAAGCAACACTTCCCGAGCGTCGCTCCACACTCTCTGGCAGCGGCGGAGGTTTTCCTGAACCGAAGGAACAGCCAATTCCTTCTCCTGAGCAGGAAACAGAGGGGGTTGATAACCCATGGTTACTTCGAAGGGTGAAAGGCCGGTGGCAGAGGTGGTGAGGGAGTTGTGGGCGTACTCTATCCAAGGCAGATGTTTGGCCCAGGATGATGGATGTTGAGCAGCCACACAACGAAGGGTTGCTTCGAGGTCTTGATTGGCTCTTTCTGTTTGACCGTTGGTCTGGGGATGAAACCCTGAGGACAGACTAACGGAAGCACCCAAAGCAGAACAGAAAACCTTCCAAACACGGGAAGTAAACTGTGGGCCTCTATCAGATACGATGTCCACAGGTATTCCATGGGGACGGAATACATGTTGGACTAGGAGGTCCGCTGTCTCACTGGCAGACGGTAATTTTGGTAATGCTATATAGTGAACAGATTTAGAGAATCTGTCCACAATGGTAAGTATAGTATCATTACCTTCAGACTTGGGTAGGCTGGTGACAAAATCCATGGCTATGTGGGACCAGGGACGGCTGGGAACTGGGAGGGGTAGCAGCAGCCCCGAAGGGGACTGATGGGAGGCTTTGCCCCGAGCACAGGTTGAACAGGCTGCCACAAAAGCCTGAACGTCAGTTTCCATTGAAGGCCACCAAAAATTTCTCTTAAGCAGCGTCAACGTGCGTCTCATCCCAGGGTGACCAGCAAAACGGGAGGTGTGAATCCACTGCAACACCTGAGACCGGACCGTCTCGGGAACAAAGAGTAGGTTGGGAGGTCCATCACCCGGTCCCGGGTCCGTGGCAAGTGCAGTCTTCACAAGAGACTCGATCTCCCACTGTACTGCCGCCACGACGCATGAGGAAGGTAGGACTGCCTCAGGCTCGCTGGTCTCCGAAGGGTGAGCAAACTGGCGGGACAAAGCATCTGGTTTAACATTTCTTGACCCCGGTCTGTATGTTAGAATAAAGTTAAACCTACTAAAAAACAGGGCCCATCTGGCTTGGCGTGAGTTGAGTCTCTTAGTGGCTTGGATGTAAGCCAAGTTTTTGTGGTCTGTCCAGACCACAAACGGCAGTTCAGCTCCATCCAGCCAGTGCCGCCATTCTTCCAGTGCTAGCTTGACCGCCAGCAGTTCCCGGTTTCCAACGTCGTAATTCCGTTCTGTGGGTGACAATTTCTTGGAGAAAAAAGCACAGGGGTGAAGCTTTTGGTCAGTGGGGGAGCGCTGGGAGAGGACTGCTCCCACACCTGAGTCAGACGCGTCCACCTCCACAATAAACTGCAGAGAGGTATTGGGGTGTATCAACACGGGGGAGGTGGAAAACAGTTCCTTCAAAACCCCTACCGCCTGCTCCGCCTCAGGGGACCACAGAAAAGGGACTTTTGGGGATGTGAGTCTAGTAAGGGGTGCCACCACTTTACTAAAACCCTTAATGAATCTACGGTAGAAGTTAGCAAAGCCCAAAAATCGTTGAAGTTGCTTACGGGTGGTGGGTGTGGGCCATTCCGTCACTGCCCGGATCTTCTCGGGGTCCGCCTTCACCTGCCCGCTCTCAATGATGAAACCAAGGAACGATGTAGACTGTTTCTGGAACTCACACTTTTCTGCTTTGACGTACAGCTTATTCTCCAAGAGCCGTTGAAGGACTTGACGGACGTGTGACTCATGCTCCTCGGGTGACTTGGAAAAAACAAGAATATCATCCAGGTATACAAAGACAAAACGGTTCAAAAAATCCCTAAGAACATCGTTCACCATGGCTTGGAATACAGCAGGGGCGTTTGAGAGCTCAAAGGGCATGACCAAATACTCAAAATGCCCCAGTGGAGTGTTGAAAGCGGTTTTCCACTCATCTCCCTTTCGGATTCTGACAAGGTGATAAGCGTTCCTGAGGTCGAGCTTGAGAAAACTGTGGCGCCATGCAGAGGTTCAAAAGCTGAGTTGATGAGTGGAAGGGGATACTTGTTTTTAACAGTTATGTTGTTTAAACCCCTGAAATCGATACAGGGGCGTAACGACTTGTCTTTCTTTTCAACGAAAAAGAAACCTGCACCCAAAGGAGACGACGAGGACGGATTATGCCCGAGGCCAGAGAATCACCAATATACTGCTCCATTGCCTCTCTTTCCGGTCGGGACAGATTGTATAAGCGACTAGAGGGCAAGGGAGCACCAGGAAGCAGTTCAATAGGGCAATCATAAGGCCTATGTGGTGGTAGAGACAGAGCCTTGTCCTTACTGAAAACCTCAGCTAAGTCATGGTATTCTTTGGGGACAGATGACAGATCGGGAGGAGCTGAGGGATGAGTTGGGTTACACTTAGTGGGGGAACCGCTGACCTAAGGCACTCTGAATGGCAGTTAGTGCTCCAACTGAGAATGGTGTGACGTGTCCAATCAATTTGTGGGTTGTGAAGAGCCAACCAGGGGAAGCCAAGGATTAGGGGGGTAGCTGAGCCAGACATAACTCTTAACTGAATGCTTTCACAATGATTGCCAGAAATCACTAGGGAAACGGGGGTGGTTTGATGAGTTATCTCCGCGAGGAGGCGCCCATCAAGGGCTGTGACTCGAATGGGGGTAGGTAGTGGCTCCACGGGGATACGAGCTTGTGTAACGAACTGGTGGCTAATAAAGTTGTCTTCTGCCCCTGAGTCTATGAGAGCTGAGAGTGGCAGGGAATGACTCTGGAAACGTAAGGTTACAGGTACTTGTAATCGTGGAATGATGGGTTCAGAATCTAACTCTGGGCTCGCAAGTAGACCCACCGTTATGAGCGAGCCTTGTCTTTTGGTCGCTTAGGGCATGTAGCCAGAATGTGTGTGGCGTCTCCACAGTACAGGCACTCACTCGCCTGGAGGCGCCGTTGCCGCTCTGCTGGAGGTAGTCGAGCTCGACCCACTTGCATTGGTTCCTCCTCTGTGCTCGGGATGGGATCAGGAACAAGAAGCTGCCGGCTCCGGGGAGGCGAGACTCGAGTGGTTGAAGGCTGGGGAACTCGTCCTCCTAGATGTGGCCGACCGCCTCTCTCTCGACGCCTCTCCCGCAACCGGTTGTCTAGCTTAATTGACAGGGAAACGAGAGAATGTAAATCATGTGGCTCGTCACGAGCAGCCAGTTCATCCTTAATGGCTTCATTCAAACCGTTTAGAAATGCTCCTTGAAGTGCCACATTGTTCCACTTGGAGTCCGCTGCCAAAGTCCAGAACTCAATAGAGTACTCAGCCACACTGTTAGAACCCTGCCTCAAATTAAAAAGTCTCTTGGAGGAATTACCCACATGGTCAGGATGGTCAAAAACAATCTTCAATTTAGCAGAAAAATCAGCAAAAGTCAATCCAGTCAAAGTTTGATTTGAGCACACAGCCTCAGCCCAAACCAGAGCTCTCCCTCTTAACAGCCCCAGAACATAATGTACCTTAGAGGAATCAGTAGAAAACGACAGTGGTCTCTGCCGAAAAATCAAGTCACACTGAAGCAAAAATCCCCGGCACTCGTCCAATTCTCCATTGAACGGTTCAGGCGACGTGACAGGGGGTTCCCGATGGAACGAAGCCTGCATAATGTCAGAGGAAACAACTTGGGGTGCATCAAACTGGGGGTCAGAGAGAGATGGAGAACTGATAACAGACAATTTAGAGACTTGTGTTGTTAACTGAGTCACCTGGTTCAGCAGTTGATGATTATTTTCCAAAAGAGTCCGAATCAATTGGTCATGCTGTCCTAGCAACGTTCCTTGAGCCTGGATAGCTTGTTGGAAGCTGTCTTTGTTTGCCCCGTGCTGTTTCTCTGTTGGGTCCATGGCCAGATCGTTCTGTTAAGCTATGGTTAAACCCAGCACTCAGAGAAACAAAACACGACTAAGGGAGTGGAAGAAACAAAAATTATTTTAATAAAAGTTCAATTTGTCTTAGTCCAAAAACAACTGAAGAAAAGGAACAGAGTGGGCTAGTCGGCTCCGGAGGAAGGAGAGGCTGAGGCAGGCAGGCAGGCAGGCAGGACGGCAGGCAGGCAGGCAGGTTGGGAGGTATGTCTGAACTGAAGACAAAACAAACGACAGGTTAAGGAGAGTAAAGAGCCAGGCTGAAGACAAAGACAATTTAACTCTACTGGTGAGCCAAGTTACCGCTCTAGTAAGAACAACGATCTGGCGCCGGTGGAGAGCCATACCCAGGAATTAGTAGTGCAGGTTGATGAGAGAATAGGATGCAGCTGCGTAGGCAGGAATCACTGGAAACAACCCGCAGCTGCACAGGAGAGGCAGATCCTGAGCACGCCCCCCGATCCACTCCAGACACACACCGGCAGACGCACCAACATAATGGGGACAAACACACATACAGATACAACAGACAAAGAGGGGACAAAACAAGGAGGAAGGGAAACAGAAAAGGGAGAGACAAGCTGCCCACATAACAGGTCGGGGGATTGGGGAGGTCATCTGATGCTGCACTCCATCACTTTTCATCTTGGTAAAATAGCCCTTACACAGCCTGGAGGTGTGTTGGGTCATTGTCCTGTTGAAAAACAAATAATAGTCCCACTAAACCCAAACCAGATGGGATGGTGTATCACTGCAGAATGCTGTGGTAGCAATGCTGGTTAAGTGTGCCTTGAATTCTAAATAAATCACAGACAGTGTCACCAGCAAAGCACCCCCACACCATAACACCTCCTCCTCCATGCTTTACGGTGGGAACTACACATGCAGAGATAATCCGTTCACCCACACCGCGTCTCACAAAGACACGGCGGTTGGAACCAAAAATCTCCAATTTGGACACATTTCCACCTGTCTAATGTCCATTGCTTGTGTTTTTTGGCCCAAGCAGGTCTCTTCTTCTTATTGGTGTGCTTTAGTAGTGGTTTCTTTGCAGCAATTCGACCACGAAGGCCTGATTCACACAGTCTCCTCTGAACAGTTGATGCTGAGATGTGTCTGTGACTTGAACTCTATGAAGCATTTATTTGGGCTGCAATTTCTGAGGCTGGTAACTCTAATGAACTTATCCTCTGCAGCAGAAGTAACTCCTGGTCTTCCATTCCTGTGGCGGTCCTCATGAGAGCCAGTTTCATCATAGCGCTTGATGGTTTTTGCAACTGCACTTCAAGAAACTTTCAAAGTTGATTGACTGACCTTCATGTCTTAAAGTAATGTTGGACTGTCGTTTCTCTTTGCTTATTTGATCTGTCCTTGCCATAACATGGACTTGGTCTTTTACCAAATAGGGCTATCTTCTGTATACCAACCTACCTTGTCACAACACAAAGGTGCGCTAAAATAGGGTTAGAGCAAAAACCTACAGGACGGTAGCTCTCCAGGAACAGGGTTGGAGAGCCCTGATCTAGAACCTTAAAGGGTTCTTCGGCTGTCCCCATAGGAGAACCCTTTTTGGTTACAGGTAGAACCCTTCACAAGGCCGCAGGGCCAGACGGATTACCAGGACGTGTACTCCGAGCATGCGCTGACCAACTGGCAAGTGTCTTCACTGACATTTTCAACCTCTCCCTGTCTGAGTCTGTAATACCAACATGTTTCAAGCAGACCACCATAGTTCCTGTGCCCAAGAACACTAAGGTAACATGCCTAAATGACTACCGACCCGTAGCACTCACGTCTGTAGCCGTGAAGTGTTTTGAAAGGCTGGTCATGGCTCACATCAACACCATTATCCCAGAAACCCTAGACCCACTCCAATTTGCATACCGCCCCAACAGATCCACAGATGATGCAATCTCTATTGCTCTCCACACTGCCCTTTCCCACCTGGACAAAAGGAACACCTACGTGAGAATGCTATTCATTGACTACAGCTCAGTGTTCAACACCATAGTGCCCTCAAAAGCTCATCACTAAGCTAAGGACCCTGGGACTAAACACTTCCCTCTGCAACTGGATCCTGGACTTCCTGATGGGCCGCCCCCAGGTGGTAAGGGTAGGTAACAACACATCCGCCACGCTGATCCTCAACACGGGGGCCCCTCAGGGGTGCATGCTCAGTCCCCTCCTGTACTCCCTGTTCACTCATGACTGCATGGCCAGGCACGACTCCAACACCATCATTAAGTTTTCCGATGACACAACAGTGGTAGGCCTGATCACCGACAACGACGAGACAGCCTATAGGGAGGAGGTCAGAGACCTGGCCGTGTGGTGCCAGCCAGGACAACAACCTCTGCCTCAACGTGATCAAGACAAAGGAGATGATTGTGGACTACATTTACATTTACATTTACCTCCGACCGCAAGGCACTACATCACTGGGGCCAAGCTTTCTGCCATCCAGGACCTCCATACCAGGAACCCCCCCCTTTACGCTGCTGCTATTCTCTGTTTATTATCTATGCATAGTCACTTTAATAACTCTACCTACATGTACATATTTCCTCAATTACCTCGACTAACCTGTGCCCCCGCACATTGACTCTGTACCGGTATTCCCTGCATATAGCCTCGCTATTGTTATTTTTACTGCTGCTCTTTAATTATTTGTTACTTTTATTTCGTATTATTTTATATTGTATTTTTTTTGGTATTCTTTCTTAAAACTGCATTGTTGGTTAAGGGCTTGTAAGTAAGTATTTCACTGTAAGGTCTACACCTGTTGTATTCCGCGCATGTGACAAATCACATTTTATTTGATTTTGAAGTACTCTTCATTTCCCATACAACTGTGCAGTTTCACGTTTGGAGTGGAACCACCAACTATGTCCAACCAGCATCCCTTAAGAGCTGTTGTGGTGTGGGATTATATTTACTTACATTCATTCATTCAATGTTTTATTTATTTGGTCAGGATAGTCCACTCAGTAGCCCTAACAATTGCCACTGCTTTCCAGTGAGTCCTTCTTCCCCATCATTATCCACATATGGGCTATGAACATCACTTAACATTATTTTTTTAATAGTGAGTAGAGAACAGAGTTTACATCAAAGGTGAGGCTGCTGAACTGCCAGACCACGTCAACGGGTTGTTCGTGGTTTTGGGGGAAAACCTCTGCAGTGCGCTGCACCCCCGCTGTCTTTGTCCTTTGCTATTTATCGGATAATGACCGCACGTAGACTAGGGTAGATAAACTAGGCTAACTATCTGTAAACAGCGACAGATTAAGTTCATAAGGAGGCCTAATGCATTATATTAGAATATAATTTCAGTGGCTGGTATCACTTGTGGAAAAGAACTGTTCATGCGCAGGTAAAACAGAAAAAATGTATTTCTTCTGAGACGGAAATACTGACTGTAATGCATTTTGCGATTTCAAATAATTTAAAAATATATATATTTCGATTGTATAAAAATCTTTATTTGGGTGTGATTAGTTATCGGCTGTGTGAAAGTACGTAAAACAGATGCGAAATGTAAATAAATCATATCCTTAATGTTATATTTCTATTAGAAGAAAGCGGAAAGGCAGAGCAAAATGGAGTTAGGTCCAGAGCGCAGCGCCACCAGTAGAAAGAGCTGCATCGTCACTTCTTCTTCTGCGCGGTAACAGTGCAACAAAGGCAATTCGTTGTTCCTCCATGACAGGGTGAAAGAACAGGCATCTTTAATGCGAAATGGCGGACGGTGGAGGAGGGAAGGACAGAGAAATTTGACACTGCGCATTCAAAGCTGCCAGGCGGCGAAAAAAAGACATGGAGCTGGAATCCGGAGTGGATTCCGGACTGCCTCGCTGATGTTTGTTCAGTGTAGTCTGCAGTTCCTGAACTGCCCTTGCTAGTCCGTTTCTTCTCTATTAGATAACAGTTTGAACATAAACTCAGCTGCCTTTATGTATGTTTAAACAGCTACCACAAAATGAAATACAGATGAGGTCAGGACATGTATGAATGCAATTCAATGGCCATAAGACGAAAGGGAGATGTCCAAGACATTTTCACAACACTATACCCTATTAATGGTGACTCATTCAACTCTATATATGTACAGAGTTGTCATGCTTTATAGTCTGCTCTTCCCGGGGATGATAGGCATATGAATAGTCCTGTTAAGTAAAACTAAGCTGTTACTGTTGTGTTATAAATACTCTAATCACAATCAGGGACTGGGACCCCATAGGTAGTCATGACAAAGGTGACCTTTACAATGTTATCAACACCACTGAAGAAGAGGGGCAGCTGTTTCACACACACACACACACACACACACACACACACACACACACACACACACACACACACACACACACACACACACACACACACACACACCACATGCACACATGAGAGAGTGAGTGTGAGAGAATGAGAGAGAGAGTTGGGGTAAGAGAGAGTAAGTGACGGAGAGAGAGTTGGGGTGGGAGTGAGAGATAAGGAGAGAGTTGGGGTGGGAGTAAGAAAGTAAGAGAGAAAGTTGGGTTGGGACTGAGAGAGTGAGAGAGAGTTGGGGTGGGAGTGAGAGAGGGAGAGAGTTGGGGTGGGAGTAAGAGAGGGAGAGAGTTGGGGTGGGAGTGAGAGAGGGAGAGAGTTGGGGTGGGAGTGAGAGAAAGAGAGAGAGAGTTGGGGTGAGAGAGTGAGAGTTGGGGTGAGAGAAAGAGAGTGAGAGAGAGAGAGAGTTGGCGTGGGAGTGAGAGAGAGTGTGGGGTGGGAGAGAGAGGAATGTGTGAGGGAGATAGAGTTGTGGTGGGAGAGAGAGGAATGTGTGAGGGAGAGTGAGTTGTGGTGGGAGAGAGAGGAATGTGTGAGGGAGAGTGAGTTTTGGTGGGAGAGAGAGTTGTGGTGGGAGAGAGAGGAATGTGTGAGGGAGAGAGAGTTGTGGTGGGAGTGAGAGGCATGTGTGAGGGAGAGTGAGTTGTGGTGGGAGAGAGAGTTGTGGTGGGAGTGAGAGGAATGTGTGAGGGAGAGAGAGTTGTGGTGGGAGAGAGAGGCATGTGTGAGGGAGAGTGAGTTGTGGTGGGAGAGAGAGTTGTGGTGGGAGTGAGAGGAATGTGTGAGGGAGAGAGAGTTGTGGTGGGAGTGAGAGGCATGTGTGAGGGAGAGTGAGTTGTGGTGGGAGAGAGAGTTGTGGTGGGAGTGAGAGGAATGTGTGAGGGAAAGTGAGTTGTGGTGGGAGAGAGAGGAATGTGTGAGGGAGAGAGATGTGGTGGGAGAGAGAGGAATGTGTGAGGGAAAGTGAGATGTGGTGGGAGAGAGAGGAATGTGTGAGGGAGAGTGAGTTGTGGTGGGAGAGAGAGGAATGTGTGAGGGAGAGAGATGTGGTGGGAGAGAGACTTGTGGTGGGAGAGAGATGTGGTGGGAGAGAGAGGAATGTGTGAGGGAGAGAGATGTGGTGGGAGAGAGAGGAATGTGTGAGGGAGAGAGAGATGTGGTGGGAGAGAGAGGAATGTGTGAGGGAGAGAGTTGTGGTGGGAGAGAGAGGAATGTGTGAGGGAGAGAGTTGTGGTGGGAGAGAGAGGAATGTGTGAGGGAGAGAGTTGTGGTGGGAGTGAGAGATGTGGTGGGAGAGAGAGGAATGTGTGAGGGAGAGAGATATGGTGGGAGAGAGATGTGGTGGGAGAGAGATGTGGTGGGAGAGAGAGGAATGTGTGAGGGAGAGAGATGTGGTGGGAGAGAGAGGAATGTGTGAGGGAGAGAGATGTGGTGGGAGAGAGATGTGGTGGGAGAGAGAGGAATGTGTGAGGGAGAGAGTTGTGGTGGGAGTGAGAGATGTGGTGGGAGAGAGAGGAATGTGTGAGGGAGAGAGATGTGGTGGGAGAGAGATGTGGTGGGAGAGAGAGGAATGTGTGAGGGAGAGAGATGTGGTGGGAGAGAGAGGAATGTGTGAGGGAGAGAGTGGTGGTGGGAGAGAGAGGAATGTGTGAGGTAGAGAGATGTGGTGGGAGAGAGAGGAATGTGTGAGGGAGAGAGATGTGGTGGGAGAGAGAGGAATGTGTGAGGGAGAGAGTTGTGGTGGGAGAGAGTTGTGGTGGGAGAGAGTTGTGGTGGGAGAGAGAGATGTGGTGGGAGAGAGTTGTGGTGGGAGAGAGAGATGTGGTGGGAGAGAGATGTGGTGGGAGAGAGAGGAATGTGTGAGGGAGAGAGATGTGGTGGGAGAGAGAGGAATGTGTGAGGGGGAGAGTTGTGGTGGGAGAGAGTTGTGGTGGGAGAGAGAGATGTGGTGGGAGAGAGTTGTGGTGGGAGAGAGAGATGTGGTGGGAGAGAGATGTGGTGGGAGAGAGAGGAATGTGTGCTGTAGTTCCACTCATGTCCGTACAAGTCGTGTTTTCCTGATAAGAGCAGAACCATGGCACTGCTGATTTCCTGTGAAAATGAGCTTCCTCTAAATATAGCAGGAATAAGACATTCTAAATGGAGAACCGTGCCTTATCCCCGGGGGCAATATGTGATGATAGCCTTCTGTTTACTTACTTCAACACAGTTGGTCAAAGTTCATTTTAAAGTAAGGTAACCCTACTCAAGTGAATGTGTCCTACTGCACACATGCATAGGCTTAGACATTGTTGTGTGACAGGAATCTCATGAACAGCACACAGCTTGTCTGTCTCCATCGCTGTCTCTCGTCTAAGCACACTCCTTCGTCTCACGCCTTTCTCACTCCTTCTTTGAGTAAATAGTTGTTCTCAAGTTAATTTGGTCACCGGGGCCTACTCCCATACAGCTAGCCCAGTCCTCCTCCTCCTCCTCCTCCTCCTCCTGACCATATATGGGCCTGGCTGAGAGAGAGAGAAAGAGAGAGAGGGAGAGAGATAGAGAGAGAGAGAGAGAGAGAGAGAGAGAGAGAGAGAGAGAGAGAGAGAGAGAGAGAGAGAGGGAAGGGAGAGAGAGAGTAGAGGGAGAGAGAGAGAGAGAGAGAGAGAGAGAGAGAGAGAGAGAGAGAGAGAGAGAGAGAGAGAGAGAGAGAGAGAGAGAGAGAGAGAGAGAGAAAGGGAGAGAGCGAGAAAGAGAGAGAGGGAGAGAGAGAGAGAGAGAGAGAGAGAGAGAGAGAGAGAGAGAGAGAGAGAGAGAGAGAGAGAGAGAGAGAGAGGAGTGAAGGAGGCAACTCCAAGAGGAAATGAGAGGGAGAGAGAGAAAGGAGGGAGGGACTGAGAGTCAGACAGGGCTT
This sequence comes from Coregonus clupeaformis, assembly GCF_020615455.1. Classification (NCBI taxonomy): domain Eukaryota; kingdom Metazoa; phylum Chordata; class Actinopteri; order Salmoniformes; family Salmonidae; genus Coregonus; species Coregonus clupeaformis. Next base: position 21,538,035 of record NC_059211.1, on the reverse strand, counting down.
CTCAGGGCGAGGACTGTAGGACTGTACCACCACCACAGGACTGTAGGACTGTACCACCACCACAGGACTGTAGGACTGTACCACCACCACCACAGGAATTCACAGTTTGAACTCCTGTCAGAGAGAGAGAGAGAAAGTGGCGGGAAAATATTTATTTGTGTGAGCAATCGGGGGAGGGCTGCACAAACCCAAGACAGATTGTGTAAAACTTTATTTTACAGTGCAACATGTTGACCAATTGTAATAACTCATTATTACACTGTACTACAACAATAAGAAGTAGCCTTCCTGAGAACTGTTCAACTCAGCAATAGAGTACCAATATAATACTAATATCTATTACATAACACTGTGGTAACACCTGCATTGAAACAATGACAGAAAACATCATAGGAAAATTGGAGGGAAAACGTTCTTTGTTGGAGGGCTCAATGCCAATATTCTAAATGTGAAAGGTTGAACACTGAACAATACATTTAATGGCAACAGTTTGTTTCTAAAGACTCCGTGAACAGTCTTTAAATGTCACTTTGAAGAAAATACTTTTGACGGATAAAACGTTTGTAAGTGGTTTAAGGTTTCGGGAAATCACACAGTGTATCTAGCCTCAGCTTCCTGTTGTAAATAAAAGCAAAAGCCTTTGACCTATGTAGTATTTCCTTGATTGTTTTCATCAATTGAATGGAGATAACAGAAAACACCCAACGCTTGTTTTTCCTTTGCAATATGACAGACAGGGTGTTCTATTGTGCACATTTCTTATTTAGTCATCTAAATGTAAGGTCTTACGTCTCTATTGTGCTAGCTACACACTGGAAGTTGACCCAGATTGACTGTTTCTAAAGCAGAGCAACATAGCTGGGTGAAGGTAACATCCTAGGTTGGGCTACTCTTTCTTTTCAACTGTGTTTTCTCAGGCAGCTGATTCATTGATGAAGAATGTGTGTTTTCTCCACCCTGTTAAGATAGAGTGGAAGAAAAAACATCAAGAGTGAAACATAACTGACATTCACAAGTAGGATTAAACTATACAAAACACCTTCACATAAAAAGTAACAGTTGAATATGTATACATTACATTACCTGATGCCAAAATAAGCTTCATTTACCCTCATATACTGTTTCTCAAAGGATAGAGGAGGGATTAAAATGTTTGGAGGCGGGCTCCACACAGAGGGTTGCACAGACACAGTGCAGTACAACTAAAGAGGAATTTTTTTTTCGAGGCCCACAACCTCAAAACATGTAATACAACTATCACTAGTCCAGCTATAGGCCTGCTTTCTGTTTAGGCTCAAAACAAAAGCTTGTGAAACCATGATGCAGTGAGCAGGAGGAGGGTGGGAGGACAGGATCAGGAGGAGGACTGGAGGACAGGATCAGGAAGAGGACAGGATCAGGAGGAGGACAGGATCAGGAGGAGGACTGGAGCAGGAGGAGGACAGGATCAGGAGGAGGATAGGATCAGGAGGACGACAGGATCAGGAGGAGGACAGGATCAGGAGGACGACAGGATCAGGAGGAGTGCGGGGGGACAGGATCAGGAGGAGGGCGGGAGCAGGAAATGCCGCTGAGAGGTTTAGTCAGCTCAGCTAATGCTCCTTTTAGCCTGTCTAATTGACCTGCGTTGCCCTTGGCTATTCTCCCTGGGAAGAATACAGGACTGTAGCTACAGTAGCTATACTTCCATACTGTCTAATTGACCTGCGTTGCCCTTGGCTATTCTCCCTGGGAGGAGTGAGGTAATGTAGCTACAGTAGCTATACTTCCATACTGCAGCAGCCAGGGGAACCACGTGAGGGTAAACTCCACTGGAGGCTAGTGTGATGGATGATGCATAGTGCTTATTGGCCGGCTCTGTGATAAATTGATTTAGTCCTGATATGAGGGATCACATGACCAGCCTCTCAGAGACGCCTTCCCCTTGTGTCTTTCTCCACCCCTCTCTTCCCCTTGTGTCTTTCTCCCCCCCTCTCTTCCCCTTGTGTCTTTCTCCACCCCTCTCTTCCCCTTGTGTCTTTCTCCACCGCTCTCTTCCCTTTGTGTCTTTCTCCACCCCTCTCTTCCATTTGTGTCTTTCTCCACACCTCTCTTCCCTTTGTGTCTTTCTCCACCCCTCTCTTCTATTTGTGTCTTTCTCCACACCTCTCTTCCCTTTGTGTCTTTCTCCACCCCTCTCTTCCATTTGTGTCTTTCTCCACCCCTCTCTTCCCCTTGTGTCTTTCTCCACCCCTCTCTTCCCTTTGTGTCTTTCTCCACCCCTATCTTCCCCTTGTGTCTTTCTCCACCCCTCTCTTCCCCTTGTGTCTTTCTCCACACCTCTCTTCCCTTTGTGTCTTTCTCCACCCCTCTCTTCCATTTGTGTCTTTCTCCACCCCTCTCTTCCCCTTGTGTCTTTCTCCCCCCTCTCTTCCCTTTGTGTCTTTCTCCACCCCTCTCTTCCCCTTGTGTCTTTCTCCCCCCCTCTCTTCCCCTTGTGTCTTTCTCCCCCCCTCTCTTCCCCTTGTGTCTTTCTCCACTCCTCTCTTCCCTTTGTGTCTTTCTCCACCCCTCTCTTCCATTTGTGTCTTTCTCCACACCTCTCTTCCCTTTGTGTCTTTCTCCACACCTCTCTTCCCTTTGTGTCTTTCTCCACCCCCCTCTTCCCTTTGTGTCTTTCTCCACCCCTCTCTTCCCCTTGTGTCTTTCTCCACCCCTCTCTTCCACTTGTGTCTTTCTCCACCCCTATCTTCCCCTTGTGTCTTTCTCCACCTCTCTCTTCCCTTTGTGTCTTTCTCCCCCCCTCTCTTCCCCTTGTGTCTTTCTCCCCCCCTCTCTTCCCCTTGTGTCTTTCTCCACCCCTCTCTTCCCCTTGTGTCTTTCTCCACACCTCTCTTCCCTTTGTGTCTTTCTCCACCCCTCTCTTCCCCTTGTGTCTTTCTCCACCCCTCTCTTCACCTTGTGTCTTTCTCCACCCCTCTCTTCCATTTGTGTCTTTCTCCCCCCCTCTCTTCCCCTTGTGTCTTTCTCCACCCCCTCTTCCCCTTGTGTCTTTCTCCACCCCTCTCTTCCCTTTGTGTCTTTCTCCCCCTCTCTTCCCCTTGTGTCTTTCTCCCCCCTCTCTTCCCCTTGTGTCTTTCTCCACCCCTCTCCTCCCCTTGTGTCTTTCTCCACCCCTCTCTTCCCCTTGTGTCTTTCTCCACCCCTCTCTTCCCCTTGTGTCTTTCTCCACCCCTCTCTTCCCTTTGTGTCTTTCTCCACCCCTCTCTTCCCATTGTGTCTTTCTCCACCCCTCTCTTCCCCTTGTGTCTTTCTCCACCCCTCTCTTCCCCTTGTGTCTTTCTCCACCGCTCTCTTCCCCTTGTGTCTTTCTCCACCCCTCTCTTCCATTTGTGTCTTTCTCCACACCTCTCTTCCCTTTGTGTCTTTCTCCACCCCTCTCTTCCCTTTGTGTCTTTCTCCACCCCTCTTTTCCCCCTTGTGTCTTTCTCCACCCCTCTCTTCCCATTGTGTCTTTCTCCACCCCTCTCTTCCCTTTGTGTCTTTCTCCACCCCTCTCTTCCGTTTGTGTCTTTCTCCACCCCTCTCTTCCCCTTGTGTATTTCTCCACCCCTCTCTTCCCTTTGTGTCTTTCTCCACCCCTCTCTTCCCCTTGTGTCTTTCTCCACCCCTCTCTTCCCTTTGTGTCTTTCTCCACCCCTCTCTTCCCATTGTGTCTTTCTCCACCCCTCTCTTCCCTTTGTGTCTTTCTCCACCCCTCTCTTCCCATTGTGTCTTTCTCCACCCCTCTCTTCCCTTTGTGTCTTTCTCCACCCCTCTCTTCCCATTGTGTCTTTCTCCACCCCCTCTCTTCCCCTTGTGTCTTTCTCCACCGCTCTCTTCCCCTTGTGTCTTTCTCCACCCCTCTCTTCCATTTGTGTCTTTCTCCACACCTCTCTTCCCTTTGTGTCTTTCTCCACCCCTCTCTTCCCTTTGTGTCTTTCTCCACCCCTCTTTTCCCCTTGTGTCTTTCTCCACCCCTCTCTTCCCATTGTGTCTTTCTCCACCCCTCTCTTCCCTTTGTGTCTTTCTCCACCCCTCTCTTCCCTTTGTGTCTTTCTCCACCCCTCTCTTCCCTTTGTGTCTTTCTCCACCCCTCTTTTCCCCTTGTGTCTTTCTCCACCCCTCTCTTCAATTTGTGTCTTTCTCCACACCTCTCTTCCCTTTGTGTCTTTCTCCACCCCTCTCTTCCCTTTGTGTCTTTCTCCACCCCTCTTTTCCCCTTGTGTCTTTCTCCACCCCTCTCTTCCCATTGTGTCTTTCTCCACCCCTCTCTTCCCTCTGTGTCTTTCTCCACCCCTATCTTCCCCTTGTGTCTTTCTCCACCCCTCTCTTCCCCTTGTGTCTTTCTCCACCCCCCTCTTCCCTTTGTGTCTTTCTCCACCCCTCTCTTCCCATTGTTTCTTTCTCCACACCTCTCTTCCCCTTGTGTCTTTCTCCACACCTCTCTTCCCTCTGTGTCTTTCTCCACCCCTCTCTTCCCCTTGTGTCTTTCTCCACCCCTCTCTTCCCATTGTTTCTTTCTCCACACCTCTCTTCCCCTTGTGTCTTTCTCCACCCCTCTCTTCCCCTTTTGTCTTTCTCCACCCCTCTCTTCCCCTTGTGTCTTTCTCCACACCTCTCTTCCCTCTGTCTTTCTCCACCCCTCTCTTCCCTTTGTGTCTTTCTCCACCCCTCTCTTCCATTTGTGTCTTTCTCCACCCCTCTCTTCCCCTTGTGTATTTCTCCACCCCTCTCTTCCATTTGTGTCTTTCTCCACCCCTCTCTTCCCCTTGTGTCTTTCTCCACCCCTCTCTTCCCATTGTGTCTTTCTCCACACCTCTCTTCCCTCTGTGTCTTTCTCCACCCCTATCTTCCCCTTGTGTCTTTCTCCACCCCTCTCTTCCCCTTGTGTCTTTCTCCACCCCTCTCTTCCCTTTGTGTCTTTCTCCACCCCTCTCTTCCCATTGTTTCTTTCTCCACACCTCTCTTCCCCTTGTGTCTTTCTCCACCCCGCTCTTCCCCTTGTGTCTTTCTCCACCCCTCTCTTCCCATTGTTTCTTTCTCCACACCTCTCTTCCCCTTGTGTCTTTCTCCACCCCTATCTTCCCCTTGTGTCTTTCTCCACCCCTCTCCTCCCCTTGTGTCTTTCTCCACCCCTATCTTCCCCTTGTGTCTTTCTCCACCCCTCTCTTCCCCTTGTGTCTTTTTCCACCCCTCTCCTCCCCTTGTGTCTTTCTCCACCCCTATCTTCCCCTTGTGTCTTTCTCCACCAATCTCTTCCCCTTGTGTCTTTCTCCACCCCTCTCTTCCCCTTGTGTCTTTCTCCACCCCTCTCTTCCCCTTGTGTCTTTCTCCACCCCTCTCTTCCCCTTGTGTCTTTCTCCACCCCTCTCTTCCCCTTGTGTCTTTCTCCACCCCTATCTTCCCCTTGTGTCTTTCTCCACCTCTCTCTTCCCTTTGTGTCTTTCTCCCCCCCTCTCTTCCCCTTGTGTCTTTCTCCACCCCTCTCTTCCCCTTGTGTCTTTCTCCACCCCTCTCTTCCCCTTGTGTCTTTCTCCACCCATCTCTTCCCTTTGTGTCTTTCTCCACCCCTCTCTTCCCCTTGTGTCTTTCTCCACCCCTCTCTTCACCTTGTGTCTTTCTCCACCCCCTCTCTTCCATTTGTGTCTTTCTCCCCCCCTCTCTTCCCCTTGTGTCTTTCTCCACCCCTCTCTTCCCCTTGTGTCTTTCTCCACCCCTCTCTTCCCTTTGTGTCTTTCTCCCCCTCTCTTCCCCTTGTGTCTTTCTCCCCCCCTCTCTTCCCCTTGTGTCTTTCTCCACCCCTCTCCTCCCCTTGTGTCTTTCTCCACCCCTCTCTTCCCCTTGTGTCTTTATCCACCCCTCTCTTCCCCTTGTGTCTTTCTCCACCCCTCTCTTCCCTTTGTGTCTTTCTCCACCCCTCTCTTCCCATTGTGTCTTTCTCCACCCCTCTCTTCCCCTTGTGTCTTTCTCCACCCCTCTCTTCCCTTTGTGTCTTTCTCCACCCCTCTCTTCCCATTGTGTCTTTCTCCACCCCTCTCTTCCCTTTGTGTCTTTCTCCACCCCTCTCTTCCCATTGTGTTTTTCTCCACCCCTCTCTTCCCTATGTGTCTTTCTCCACCCCTCTCTTCCCATTGTGTCTTTCTCTACCCCTCTCTTCCCCTTGTGTCTTTCTCCGCCGCTCTCTTCCCCTTGTGTCTTTCTCCACCCCTCTCTTCCATTTGTGTCTTTCTCCACACCTCTCTTCCCTTTGTGTCTTTCTCCACCCCTCTCTTCCCTTTGTGTCTTTCTCCACCCCTCTCTTCCCCTTGTGTCTTTCTCCACGCCTCTCTTCCCCTTGTGTCTTTCTCCACCCCTCTCTTCCATTTGTGTCTTTCTCCACCCCTCTCTTCCCCTTGTGTCTTTCTCCACCCCTCTCTTCCCCTTGTGTCTTTCTCCACCCCTCTCTTCCCCTTGTGTCTTTCTCCACCCCCCTCTTCCCTTTGTGTCTTTCTCCACCCCTCTCTTCCCATTGTGTCTTTCTCCACACCTCTCTTCCCCTTGTGTCTTTCTCCACACCTCTCTTCCCTCTGTGTCTTTCTCCACCCCTATCTTCCCCTTGTGTCTTTCTCCACCCCTCTCTTCCCCCTGTGTCTTTCTCCACCCCTCTCTTCCCCTTGTGTCTTTCTCCACCCCTATCTTCCCCTTGTGTCTTTCTCCACCCTCTCTTCCCCTTGTGTCTTTCTCCACCCCTCTCTTCCCCTTGTGTCTTTCTCCACCCCTCTCTTCCCCTTGTGTCTTTCTCCACACCTCTCTTCCCTCTGTCTTTCTCCACCCCTATCTTCCCCTTGTGTCTTTCTCCACCCCTATCCTCCCCTTGTGTCTTTCTCCACCCCTATCTTCCCCTTGTGTCTTTCTCCACCCCTCTCTTCCCCTTGTGTCTTTCTCCACCCCTCTCTTCCCCTTGTGTCTTTCTCCACCCCTCTCTTCCCCTTGTGTCTTTCTCCACCCATCTCTTCCCCTTGTGTCTTTCTCCACCCCTCTCTTCCCCTTGTGTCTTTCTCCACCCCTCTCTTCCCCTTGTGTCTTTCTCCACCCCTATCTTCCCCTTGTGTCTTTCTCCACCTCTCTCTTCCCTTTGTGTCTTTCTCCCCCCTCTCTTCCCCTTGTGTCTTTCTCCACCCCTCTCTTCCCCTTGTGTCTTTCTCCACCCCTCTCTTCCCCTTGTGTCTTTCTTCACCCATCTCTTCCCTTTGTGTCTTTCTCCACCCCTCTCTTCCCCTTGTGTCTTTCTCCACCCCTCTCTTCACCTTGTGTCTTTCTCCACCCCTCTCTTCCATTTGTGTCTTTCTCCCCCCCTCTCTTCCCCTTGTGTCTTTCTCCACCCCTCTCTTCCCCTTGTGTCTTTCTCCACCCCTCTCTTCCCTTTGTGTCTTTCTCCCCCCTCTCTTCCCCTTGTGTCTTTCTCCCCCCTCTCTTCCCCTTGTGTCTTTCTCCACCCCTCTCCTCCCCTTGTGTCTTTCTCCACCCCTCTCTTCCCCTTGTGTCTTTCTCCACCCCTCTCTTCCCCTTGTGTCTTTCTCCAACCCTCTCTTCCCTTTGTGTCTTTCTCCACCCCTCTCTTCCCATTGTGTCTTTCTCCACCCCTCTCTTCCCCTTGTGTCTTTCTCCACCCCTCTCTTCCCTTTGTGTCTTTCTCCACCCCTCTCTTCCCATTGTGTCTTTCTCCACCCCTCTCTTCCCTTTGTGTCTTTCTCCACCCCTCTCTTCCCATTGTGTTTTTCTCCACCCCTCGCTTCCCTTTGTGTCTTTCTCCACCCCTCTCTTCCCATTGTGTCTTTCTCCACCCCTCTCTTCCCCTTGTGTCTTTCTCCACCGCTCTCTTCCCCTTGTGTCTTTCTCCACCCCTCTCTTCCATTTGTGTCTTTCTCCACACCTCTCTTCCCTTTGTGTCTTTCTCCACCCCTCTCTTCCCTTTGTGTCTTTCTCCACCCCTCTTTTCCCCTTGTGTCTTTCTCCACCCCTCTCTTCCCATTGTGTCTTTCTCCACCCCTCTCTTCCCTTTGTGTCTTTCTCCACCCCTCTCTTCCCTTTGTGTCTTTCTCCACCCCTCTTTTCCCCTTGTGTCTTTCTCCACCCCTCTCTTCCATTTGTGTCTTTCTCCACACCTCTTTTCCCTTTGTGTCTTTCTCCACCCCTCTCTTCCCTTTGTGTCTTTCTCCACCCCTCTTTTCCCCTTGTGTCTTTCTCCACCCCTCTCTTCCCATTGTGTCTTTCTCCACCCCTCTCTTCCCTTTGTGTCTTTCTCCACCCCTCTCTTCCCATTGTGTCTTTCTCCACCCCCCTCTTCCCCTTGTGTCTTTCTCCACCCCTCTCTTCCCATTGTTTCTTTCTCCACACCTCTCTTCCCCTTGTGTATTTCTCCACCCCTCTCTTCCCTTTGTGTCTTTCTCCACCCCTCTCTTCCCCTTGTGTCTTTCTCCACCCCTCTCTTCCCATTGTGTCTTTCTCCACCCCTCTCTTCCCTTTGTGTCTTTCTCCACCCCTCTCTTCCATTTGTGTCTTTCTCCACCCCTCTCTTCCCCTTGTGTATTTCTCCACCCCTCTCTTCCCTTTGTGTCTTTCTCCACCCCTCTCTTCCCCTTGCGTCTTTCTCCACCCCTCTCTTCCCATTGTGTCTTTCTCCACACCTCTCTTCCCTCTGTGTCTTTCTCCACCCCTATCTTCCCCTTGTGTCTTTCTCCACCCCTCTCTTCCCCTTGTGTCTTTCTCCACCCCCCTCTTCCCTTTGTGTCTTTCTCCACCCCTCTCTTCCCAATGTTTCGTTCTCCACACCTCTCTTCCCCTTGTGTCTTTCTCCACCCCTCTCTTCCCCTTGTGTCTTTCTCCACCCCTCTCTTCCCATTGTTTCTTTCTCCACACCTCTCTTCCCCTTGTGTCTTTCTCCACCCCTATCTTCCCCTTGTGTCTTTCTCCACCCCTCTCCTCCCCTTGTGTCTTTCTCCACCCCTATCTTCCCCTTGTGTCTTTCTCCACCCCTCTCTTCCCCTTGTGTCTTTCTCCACCCCTCTTCTCCCCTTGTGTCTTTCTCCACCCCTATCTTCCCCTTGTGTCTTTCTCCACCCCTCTCTTCCCCTTGTGTCTTTCTCCACCCCTATCTTCCCCTTGTGTCTTTCTCCACCCCTCTCCTCCCCTTGTGTCTTTCTCCACCCCTCTCTTCCCCTTGTGTCTTTCTCCACCCCTCTCTTCCCCTTGTGTCTTTCTCCACCCCTCTCTTCCCTCTGTCTTTCTCCACCCCTATATTCCCCTTGTGTCTTTCTCCACCCCTCTCTTCCCCTTGTGTCTTTCTCCACCCCTCTCTTCCCCTTGTGTCTTTCTCCACCCCTCTCTTCCCCTTGTGTCTTTCTCCACCCCTCTCTTCCCCTTGTGTCTTTCTCCACCCCTCTCTTTCCCTTGTGTCTTTCTCCACCCCTATCTTCCCCTTGTGTCTTTCTCCACCCCTCTCTTCCCCTTGTGTCTTTCTCCACCCCTCTCTTCCCCTTGTGTCTTTCTCCACCCCTCTCTTCCCTTTGTGTCTTTCTCCCCCCCTCTCTTCCCCTTGTGTCTTTCTCCACCCCTCTCTTCCCCTTGTGTCTTTCTCCACCCCGCTCTTCCCTTTGTGTCTTTCTCCCCCCTCTCTTCCCCTTGTGTCTTTCTCCACCCCTCTCTTCCCCTTGTGTCTTTCTCCCCCCTCTCTTCCCCTTGTGTCTTTCTCCACCCCTCTCTTCCATTTGTGTCTTTCTCCACCCCTCTCTTCCCCTTGTGTCTTTCTCCACCCCTCTCTTCCCCTTGTGTCTTTCTCCACACCTCTCTTCCCCTTGTGTCTTTCTCCACCCCTCTCTTCCCCTTGTGTCTTTCTCCACCCCTCTCTTCCCCTTGTGTCTTTCTCCACCCCTCTCTTCCCTTTGTGTCTTTCTCCACCCCTCTCTTCCATTTGTGTCTTTCTACACCCCTCTCTTCCCCTTGTATCTTTCTCCACCCCTCTCTTCCCCTTGTGTCTTTCTCCACCCCTCTCTTCCCTTTGTGTCTTTCTCCACCCCTCTCTTCCCCTTGTGTCTTTCTCCACCCCTCTCTTCCCCTTGTGTCTTTCTCCACCCCTCTCTTCCCCTTGTGTCTTTCTCCACCCCCCTCTTCCCTTTGTGTCTTTCTCCACCCCTCTCTTCCCATTATTTCTTTCTCCACACCTCTCTTCCCCTTGTGTCTTTCTCCACCCCTCTCTTCCCTCTGTCTTTCTCCACCCCTCTCTTCCCCTTGTGTCTTTCTCCACCCCTCTCTTCCCCTTGTGTCTTTCTCCACCCCTCTCTTCCCCTTGTGTCTTTCTCCACCCCTCTCTTCCATTTGTGTCTTTCTCCACCCCTCTCTTCCCCTTGTGTCTTTCTCCACCCCTCTCTTCCCCTTGTGTCTTTCTCCACCCCCTCTCTTCCCCTTGTGTCTTTCTCCACCCCTCTCTTCCCCTTGTGTCTTTCTCCACCCCCTCTTCCCTTTGTGTCTTTCTCCACCCCTCTCTTCCCATTGTGTCTTTCTCCACACCTCTCTTCCCCTTGTGTCTTTCTCCACACCTCTCTTCCCTCTGTGTCTTTCTCCACCCCTATCTTCCCCTTGTGTCTTTCTCCACCCCTCTCTTCCCCCTGTGTCTTTCTCCACCCCTCTCTTCCCCTTGTGTCTTTCTCCACCCCTATCTTCCCCTTGTGTCTTTCTCCACCCCTCTCTTCCCCTTGTGTCTTTCTCCACCCCTCTCTTCCCCTTGTGTCTTTCTCCACCCCTCTCTTCCTCTTGTGTCTTTCTCCACACCTCTCTTCCCTCTGTCTTTCTCCACCCCTATCTTCCCCTTGTGTCTTTCTCCACCCCTCTCCTCCCCTTGTGTCTTTCTCCACCCCTATCTTCCCCTTGTGTCTTTCTCCACCCCTCTCTTCCCCTTGTGTCTTTCTCCACCCCTCTCTTCCCCTTGTGTCTTTCTCCACCCCTCTCTTCCCCTTGTGTCTTTCTCCACCCCTCTCTTCCCCTTGTGTCTTTCTCCACACCTCTCTTCCCCTTGTGTCTTTCTCCACCCCTCTCTTCCCCTTGTGTCTTTCTCCACCCCTCTCTTCCCCTTGTGTCTTTCTCCACCCCTCTCTTCCCCTTGTGTCTTTCTCCACCCCTCTCTTCCCCTTGTGTCTTTCTCCACCCCTCTCTTCCCCTTGTGTCTTTCTCCACCCCTCTCTTCCCCTTGTGTCTTTCTCCACACCTCTCTTCCCTCTGTCTTTCTCCACCCCTATCTTCCCCTTGTGTCTTTCTCCACCCCTCTCCTCCCCTTGTGTCTTTCTCCACCCCTATCTTCCCCTTGTGTCTTTCTCCACCCCTCTCTTCCCCCTTGTGTCTTTCTCCACCCCTCTCTTCCCCTTGTGTCTTTCTCCACCCCTCTCTTCCCCTTGTGTCTTTCTCCACCCCTCTCTTCCCCTTGTGTCTTTCTCCACCCCTCTCTTCCCCTTGTGTCTTTCTCCACCCCTCTCTTCCCTTTGTGTCTTTCTCCACCTCTCTCTTCCCCTTGTGTCTTTCTCCACCCCTCTCTTCCCCTTGTGTCTTTCTCCACCCCTCTCTTCCCCTTGTGTCTTTCTCCACCCCCTCTCTTCCCCTTGTGTCTTTCTCCACCCCTCTCTTCCCCTTGTGTCTTTCTCCACCCCTCTCTTCCCCTAGTGTCTTTCTCCACCCCTATCTTCCCCTTGTGTCTTTCTCCACTCTCTCTTCCCCTTGTGTCTTTCTCCACCCCCTCTCTTCCCCTTGTGTCTTTCTCCACCCCTCTCTTCCCCTTGTGTCTTTCTCCACCCCTCTCCTCCCCTTGTGTCTTTCTCCACCCCTCTCTTCCCCTTGTGTCTTTCTCCACCCCTCTCTTCCCCTTGTGTCTTTCTCCACCCCTCTCTTCCCCTTGTGTCTTTCTCCACCCCTCTCTTCCCCTTGTGTCTTTCTCCACCCCTCTCTTCCCTTTATGTCTTTCTCCACCCCTCTCTTCCCTTTGTGTCTTTCTCCACCCCTCTCTTCCATTTGTGTCTTTCTCCACCCCTCTCTTCCCCTTGTGTCTTTCTCCACCCCTCTCTTCCCCTTGTGTCTTTCTCCACCCCTCTCTTCCCCTTGTGTCTTTCTCCACCCCTCTCTTCCATTTGTGTCTTTCTCCACCCCTCTCTTCCCCTTGTGTCTTTCTCCACCCCTCTCTTCCCCTTGTGTCTTTCTCCACACCTCTCTTCCCCTTGTGTCTTTCTCCACCCCTCTCTTCCCTTTATGTCTTTCTCCACCCCTCTCTTCCCCTTGTGTCTTTCTCCACCCCTCTCTTCCCCTTGTGTCTTTCTCCACCCCTCTCTTCCCCTTGTGTCTTTCTCCACCCCTCTCTTCCCCTTGTGTCTTTCTCCACCCCTCTCTTCCATTTGTGTCTTTCTCCACCCCTCTCTTCCCCTTGTGTCTTTCTCCACCCCTCTCTTCCCCTTGTGTCTTTCTCCACCCCTCTCTTCCCCTTGTGTCTTTCTCCACCCCTATCTTCCCCTTGTGTCTTTCTCCACCCCTCTCTTCCCCTTGTGTCTTTCTCCACCCCTCTCTTCCCTTTGTGTCTTTCTCCACCCCTCTCTTCCCCTTGTGTCTTTCTCCACCCCTCTCTTCTGTTTTTCTCTTTCTCTTCTTGCATGCATTACAGTACGTGTAGAGTAAATGGAATGTGTAAAAATTTTTTTTAAGATAAATAGATTTTGGTTAAACCTAATGAACTTGTGTTACTGTGTGTATAACCTACTTTACAGTACCAGCAATTATCCAGGATAAATAAATCAAATCAAAATCCAGGCCTATCATTATGGTTTCTCTCAGTAAATCCAGGCCTATCATCAGTGGTGTAAAGTGCTTAAGTAAAAATACTATAAAGTACTACTTAAGTAGTTTTTTGGGGTATGTGTACTTTACTATTTATATTTCTGACAACTTTTACTTTTACTTCACTACATTCCTAAAGAAAATAATGTACTTTTTACTCCATACATTTTCCCTGACACCCAAAAGTCCTCGTTACATTTTGAATGCTTAGCAGGACAGGAAAATGGTCCAATTCACGCACTTATCAAGAGAACATCCCTGGTCATCCCTACTGCCTCTGATCTGGCTCATTAAACACAAATGCTTCATTTATAAATTATGTCTGAGCGTTGTAGTGGGCTATCTGTAAATGTTTTTTTATTTTTATGGTGCTGTCTGGTTTGCTTAATATAAGCGATTTCAAATGATTTATACTTTTACTTTTGATACTTAAGTATATTTTTGCAATTACATTTATTTTTGATACTTAAGTATATTTAAAACCAAATACTTTTAGACTTTTACTCAAGTAATATTTTACTGGGTGACTTTACTGGGTCATTTTCTATTAAGGTATCTTTACTTTTACTCAAATATGAAAATTGGGTACTTTTTCCACAACTGCCTATCATCATGGTTTCTCTCAGTAAATCCAAGCCTATCCTCATGGTTTCTCTCAGTAAATCCAGGCCTATCATCATGGTTTCTCTCAGTAAATCCAGGCCTATCATCATGGTTTCTCTCAGTAAATCCAGGCCTATCATCATGGTTTCTCTCAGTAAATCCAGGCCTATCATCATGGTTTCTCTCAGTAAATCCAGGCCTATCCTCATGGTTTCTCTCAGTAAATCCAGGCCTATCATCATGATTTCTCTCAGTAAATCCAGGCCTATCATCATGGTTTCTCTCAGTAAATCCAGGCCTATCCTCATGGTTTCTCTCAGTAAATCCAGGCCTATCATCATGGTTTCTCTCAGTAAATCCAGGCCTATCATCATGGTTTCTCTCAGTAAATCCAGGCCTATCATCATGGTTTCTCTCAGTAAATCCAGGCCTATCATCATGGTTTCTCTCAGTAAATCCAGGCCTATCATCATGGTTTCTCTCAGTAAATCCAGGCCTATCATCATGATTTCTCTCCAGATAATCCTTTCTATGTATTAGTATGATGACCCACATCCACTCTCATTAACATGTGTCACACAGGCTGTAAATGTGTGTGTGTGTGTGTGTGTGTGTGTGAGAGAGAAAGTGAGACACAGAGAGCAGGCATGCATTATGTGTATTATGACAATACGAAGTGTATAGGCTTCAGCCTGCCATCTCAGATTCATTGTGCTTCAGTGGACGCACAAATTAAGTCTGAAACCAATAATATGTCAGTTACAGTATGCTGTGTAAACACTATCCTGGGGTATTATTTAATAAACAATCACTCCTTTACGGTTAAGACGCCATTTTGACTATAGAAAATTGTTAATCTCAGCAGGAATTCTTTGTTTTTCTACTGTATCAGTAAACTTAATGTTTTTTAGTACTAATACTTCACGCCACAAACTGATACAAAAGTCTGTGATAGCATTGCAGTATAGTCTGTAAAGTAATTTATTCAGTTTCATAGCATTTTCTTCCAGCGTGATCCACAAACCGTTTATAAGGAAGTGGAACAATTACCTGACGTCCCACAATTTATATTAATTACAGACTATTATATTGCCGGTAGTAAATAAATGTAAATGGGTACACAAAACATGGCCTCAAGCTGAATTCTAGCCTTATTGGAGAGACAAATCATTCATTTATTTCAATAAATCATCAAACAAACAGCCACTGTAGGCCTTGTGACTCATGCACAGTCTTTTCTCTTGGAGTCCTTCACTGAAAATGTGCTATTATCAGTCATTCACAGGGCAGAGTACAACACACAGGAGAATGGTACTTCCTGTTCATATAGAGAAGAGTGAATAAAAGTCTGGGGAACTGTAGCCTGCCATTAACCTCATATGTCCACAGTCTAACTGCACCTTCTGGCTTTGTATTTGAAACATGTGTTCTGTCCATCTTCTTCCCAATTGGACATATTCTAACATGCAGCCTCTCTGCTTGCAGTATGTCTATGGTATATAACCTATGGACATCCAGTTTAAGGCATATAGTGAGAGTTATGTAGCTGTCTAAATAGCATATAAGCCTATGAAGAGGAAGTAATTAGTAGGCCAAAGGGTATTTAAAGAGGCAGAATCTCCCCCAAAGAAAGCCCCAGAAATGTTCTGAAAATAGAAATCCCTAGAACAGGGGTACTCAACTCTGACCCTACGAGGTCCGGAGCCTGCTGGTTTTCTGTTCTACCTGATAATTAATTGCACACACCTGGTGTCCCAGGTCTAAATCAGTTTCTGATTGGAGGGGAACGATTAAAAAATGCAGTGGAACTGGCTTGGAGGTCCAGAGTTGAGTTTGAAGGGGACTAGAAGGTAGAAAGTTAAGATTACATTTTCTTTCAACCTCAGTTCATAGAAAGTGTGATGTATTAGTAAGCTGAGCCTTGAGCATGCATGCACTGCATACAGTTATATCAATCTCACTTCCATTTTCAGTATAACAGCATTCTAAAGAGCTCTTTTATGTGTTAAAAGGAAGTGTCTATGAGACTAACGGCTAAACCATGACGCTTCTGTATCAGGGAATTTCTACTGATTATAACCTTGACCTCCACTCACTTCTCCTCACAAAGTAAAAAAAAAAAAAAGTACTCGCATTACTTTGAGGTAGATTTGTTGACGAAAGGATGGATTGTCAATCTGGTCTAAACCCATGTTTTGTACCCACACAAGGCATGTTCAAAACAGCATGTAGTTTACAGAGAGCAGATATATTTTGTGATGTGTATGTATGAAATTTATGTCACATCAGCTGCTGCAGGAAGAAAACTGGTGCGTGACACAGGAAGAGTGCTCGTCTGTAGCCCGCTGGGTGTGTCTCAGAGATGCAGCATCTCACAGACGCAGCCTAGTGATTCAGCCTAGTGATTCAGCCTAGTGATTCAGCCTAGTGGAACCCAGTAAACGTGCATCAGTGGGCTTTCAGAGGCCATCTTCACATCACTCTGACAAGCACACTGACAGCTGGAACAGGGAGGAGAGGAAGAGAGGAGAAAAACAGAGGGGGGAGGATGGGATAGATGATAAGAGGAAGAGATGAGAAAAGGAAGAGATGATAAGAGGAAGAGATGATAAGAGGAAGAGATGAGAAGAGGAAGAGATGAGAAGAGGAAGAGATGAGAAGAGGAAGAGATTATAAGAGGAAGAGATGAGAAGAGGAAGAGATGAGAAGAGAGAAGAGTGGAGACGAAGAGAGGGGAGGAGAGAGATAGGGCAGCATGAGACATGGAAGAGGAGAGGTGAGAGATGGAAGAGGAGAGAGATGGAAGAGGAGAGGTGAGGATGAGAGATGGAAGAGGAGAGGTGAGAGATGGAAGAGGAGAGGTGAGAGATTGAAGAGGAGAGGTGAGAGACGGAAGAGGAGAGGTGAGAGATGGAAGAGGAGAGGTGAGAGATGGAAGAGGAGAGGTGAGAGATGGTGAGATAGGGAAGAGGAGAGGATGAGAGATGGAAGAGGAGAGAGATGGAAGAGGAGAGGTGAGGATGAGAGATGGAAGAGGAGAGGTGAGAGATGGAAGAGGAGAGGTGAGAGATTGAAGAGGAGAGGTGAGAGACGGAAGAGGAGAGGTGAGAGACGGAAGAGGAGAGGTGAGAGATGGTGAGATAGGGAAGAGGAGAGGATGAGAGATGGAAGAGGAGAGAGATGGAAGAGGAGAGGTGAGGATGAGAGATGGAAGAGGAGAGGTGAGAGATTGAAGAGGAGAGGTGAGAGACGGAAGAGGAGAGGTGAGAGACGGAAGAGGAGAGGTGAGAGACGGAAGAGGAGAGGTGAGAGACGGAAGAGGCGAAGTGAGAGACGGAAGAGGAGAGGTGAGAGACGGAAGAGGAGAGGTGAGAGACGGAAGAGGAGAGGTGAGAGATGGAAGAGGAGAGGTGAGAGATGGAAAAGGAGAGGTGAGAGATGGAAGAGGAGAGGTGAGAGACGGAAGAGGAGAGGTGAGAGATGGAAGAGGAGAGGTGAGAGATGGAAGAGGAGAGGTGAGAGAGGGAAGAGGAGAGGTGAGAGACGGAAGAGGAGAGGTGAGAGACGGAAGAGGAGAGGTGAGAGAGGGAAGAGGAGAGGTGAGAGAGGGAAGAGGAGAGGTGAGAGAGGGAAGAGGAGTGGATGAGAGATGGAAGAGGAGAGGTGAGAGATGGAAGAGGAGAGGTGAGAGAGGGAACAGGAGAGGTGAGAGAGGGAACAGGAGAGATGAGATGGAAGAGGTGAGGTGAGAGAGGGAACAGGAGAGGTGAGAGATGGAAGAGGAGAGGTGAGAGACGGAAGAGGAGAGGTGAGAGACGGAAGAGGAGAGGTGAGAGAGGGAATAGGAGAGGTGAGAGATGGAAGAGGAGAGGTGAGAGATGGAAGAGGAGAGGTGAAAGATGGAAGAGGAGAGGTGAGAGATGGAAGAGGAGAGGTGAGAGATGGAAGAGGAGAGGTGAGAGATGAGGCTGTATAAGAGAGGAAAGATGAACATGGAGGAAGGCAAAAAAAGAGATTTGAGGAAGAGGTAGATAAATTAGAGGAAGAGAGAGGGTAGACAAAGAAAGGGAAGACAGAGAGAGAGGGTATACAGAGAGAGAGGATATACAGAGAGAGAGGGTAGACAAAGAGAGAGGGTAAACAGAGAGAGAGGGTAGACAAATAGAGGGTAGACAGAGAGAGAGGGTATACAGAGAGAGAGGGTAGACAGAGAGAGAGGGTAGACAGAGAGAGAGGGTAAACAGAGAGAGAGGGTAGACAGAGAGAGAGGGTATACAGAGAGAGAGGGTAGACAAAGAGAGAGGGTAAACAGAGAGAGAGGGTAGACAGAAAGAGAGGGTAGACAGAGAGAGAGGGTAAACAGAGAGAGAGGGTAGACAGAGAGAGGTAAGACAAATAGAGATGGAAGACGGTAGACAAAGAGACAAATAGAGAGATGGTTGACAGTAAAGACTGATATCAATTTCAAATCAAATCTAATAAAATGTTATTTGTCTCATGCTCCAAATACAGTGAGGGAAAAAAGTATTTGATCCCCTGCTGATTTTGTACGTTTGCCCACTGACAAAGACATGATCAGTCTATAATTTTAATGGTAGGTTTATTTGAACAGTGAGAGACAGAATAACAACAAAATAATCCAGAAAAACGTGTCAAAAATGTTATAAATTGATTTGCATTTTAATGAGGGAAATAAGTATTTGACCCCTCTGCAAAACATGACTTAGTACTTAGTGGCAAAACCCTTGTTGGCAATCACAGAGGTCAGACGTTTCTTGTAGTTGGCCACCAGGTTTGCACACATCTCAGGAGGGATTTTGTTCCACTCCTCTTTGCAGATCTTCTCCAAGTCATTAAGGTTTCGAGGCTGACGTTTGGCAACTCGAACCTTCAGCTCTCTCCACAGATTTTCTATGGGATTAAGGTCTGGAGACTGGCTAGGCCACTCCAGGACCTTAATGTGCTTCTTCTTGAGCCACTCCTTTGTTGCCTTGGCCATGTGTTTTGGGTCATTGTCATGCTGGAATACCCATCCACGACCCATTTTCAATGCCCTGGCTGAGGGAAGGAGGTTCTCACCCAAGATTTGACGGCACATGGCCCCGTCCATTGTCCCCTTGATGCGGTGAAGTTGTCCTGTCCCCTTACCAGAAAAACACCCCCAAAGCATAATGTTTCCACCTCCATGTTTGACAGTGGGGATGGTGTTCTTGGGGTCATAGGCAGCATTCCTCCTCCTCCAAACATGGCGAGTTGAGTTGATGCCAAAGAGCTCCATTTTGGACTCATCTGACCACAACACTTTCACCCAGTTCTCCGCTGAATCATTCAGATGTTAATTGGCAAACTTCAGACGGCCCTGTATATGTGCTTTCTTGAGCAGGGGGACCTTGCGGGCGCTGCAGGATTTCAGTCCTTCACGGCATAGTGTGTTACCAATTGTTTTCTTGGTGACTATGGTCCCAGCTGCCTTGAGATCATTGACAAGATCCTTCCGTGTAGTTCTGGGCTGATTCCTCACCGTTCTCATGATCATTGCAACTCCATGAGGTGAGATCTTGCATGGAACCCCAGGCCGAGGGGAGTTTGGAATCTGATTGATTGATTGCTTCTGTGGACAGGTGTCTTTTATACAGATAACAAGCTGAGATTAGGAGCACTCCCTTTACTCGTTACCTGTATAAAAGACACCTGGGAGCCAGAAATCTTTCTGATTGAGAGGGGGTGAAATACTTATTTCCCTCATTAAAATGCAAATCAATTTATAACATTTTTGACATGCGTTTTTCTGGATTTTTTTGTTGTTATTCTGTCTCTCACTGTTCAAATAAACCTACCATTAAAATTATAGACTGATCATTTCTTTGTCAGTGGGAAAACATACAAAATCAGCAGGGGATCAAATACTTATTTCCCTCACTGTACAACCTTACCGTGAAATGCTTCCTTACAAGCCCTTAACCAACAATGCTGTTTTAAGAAAATAGAGTTAAGAAAATATTTACTAAATAAACTAAAGTAAAAAATAAATAAAATAAAGCCCTTTGAATTCAATTCAATTCAAAGGGCTTTATTGGCATGGGAAACATATGTTTACATTGCCAACGCAAGTGAAACAGATAATAAACTAAAGTGAAATAATCAGAAATGAACAGTAAACATTACACTCACAAAAGTTTCAAAGGAATAGAGACATTTCAAATGTCATATTATGGCAATGTACAGTGTTGTAATGATATCTCACAAAAAGCATCTTTCGTTTTCTGACACGAAGGAAATGGACCTTCAATTAGCATTAGTAGAACATGTTTATTGAGGGTTATAGAGAAAAGGCAAGGCGAAGCCTTTTGGAGACATGGGTCCCATCATGCCTGGCGAAAACCAAACACTGCATTCCACAGTAAGAACCTCATACCAACGGTCAAGCATGGTGGTGGTGGTGTGATGGTTTGGGGATGCTTTGCTGCCTCAGGACCTGGATGACATGCCTTAATAGAAGGAACCATGAATTCTGCTCTGTATCAGAGAATTCTACAGGAGAATGTCAGACCATCCGTCTGTGAGCTGAAGCTGAAGCGCAGCTGGGTCATGCAGCAAGACACTGATCCAAAACACACAATCAAGTCTACATGAAAATGGCTAAAAAGCTAAAATGTTGAAGTTTTGGAATGGTCTAGTCAAAGTCCAGCCCTAATCCCAATTGAGATGTTGTGGCAGGACTTGAAACTAGCAGTTCATGCTTGAAACCCACAAATGTCGCTGAGTTAAAGCAGTTCTGCTTGGAAGAGTGGGCCAAAATTCCTCCACAGCGATGTGAGAGACTGTTCAACAACTACAGGAAGCGTTTGGTTGGAGTCATTGCTGCTAAAGGTGGCACAACCAGTTATTGCGTAAGGGGGCAATTACTTTTTCACACAGGGGCATGAGGTGTTGTATAACTTTGTTTATGAAATAAATGAAATAACTACGTAATTCTTGTGTTATTTATTCACTCAGGTTCCCTTTATCTAATATTAGGCTTTGGTTGAATATCTGATTACATTCAGTATCAAATACAGTATATGCAAAAGTAGAGAAAATTAGAAAATAGGGGAAAATACTTTTCCACAGCACTGTATCTGTCCTATATATACTGTAGCTCCCCCTATGTATGTAAACAGAGCTCCCCTCCACCCTCCACCCTTCACCCTCCACCCTCCACCCTTCACCCTCCACCCTTCACCCTCCACCCTCCACCCTCCACCCTTCACCCTCCACCCTCCACCCTTCACCCTCCACCCTCCACCCTCCACCCTTCACCCTCCACCCTTCACCCTCTCTCCTCCTTGATCTCCAGCAGATGAAAATGTATGCACTCACTAACTGTAAGTCGCTCTGGATAAGAGCGTCTGCTAAATAACTAAAATGTAAAAATGTAAATGATCTGTCCCTCTCAGCTCATCTTTGAAAGGAGCTTTCCCACTGGGTACAGACGTCAATTAATTGATTCAACCAGTGTGCTATGATGGAACCATCTGAAATTACATGTCCTAGGTGATGGTCCAGGGTCCCCTCTATGTAACAACCACACCGGTAAGTCAGACAAAGGGAGGTAGTGTAAGGTTGCATTTTTATTCACATTTTCATATAAGTAAAAAGGTATCTCTATTGTCATGGCTCTGTGATGTGGTAAGGTTCTTCTGGCACAAAATGGCTGCCGTGGTGGGTGATTGAGGTGGACTAGCTAGCCCAATACATGTAAAAGGCTTTGACATGGAGTGAAAGTACAATCCATTATCAAATGATTACATGAAAAGCAATATCAGTCCACATTAAATAGAAGAGTGATCTCTCATCCTCCCTTCCTCCTCCTTCTCCTACATCCCCCCTCGCTCCGTCCCTCCCAGTATATCTTCTCTCCTCCCTCCTACCCCCGTCCATCAGTCACTTCCTCCCCCCCTTCTCCTCCCTCCCTACTCCCCCGGTCTCCTGTCCTTATCTATAAAGCCCTAGTGCTTACCCCTCAGACAGCCCCGGGGGAGGGCGGGAGGAGAGGGGGTGGGGTGGGGGGAGGGACTGATGGAAGGGTAAGCACTAGGGCTTTATGGATAAGGCCAGGAGACCGGGGGACGCGCACACACACATGACCTCCTCCACTCCTGCAGTAATAATGATGAGTGAGAGGCAGAAGGTGGTGGTGGGGTCTCTCTCTCTCTCTCATATATATATATATATATATATATATATATATATATATATACAGTGGGGAGAACAAGTATTTGATACACTGCCGATTTTGCAGGTTTTCCTACTTACAAAGCATGTTGAGGTCTGTAATTTTTATCATAGGTACACTTCAACTGTGAGAGACGGAATCTAAAACAAAAATCCAGAAAATCACATTGTATGATTTTTAAGTAATGTACTGTAGCCCATCCCAGCCTTGTGCAGGTCTACAATTTTATCCCTGATGTCCTTACACAGCTCTCTGGTCTTGGCCATTGTGGAGAGGTTGGAGTCTGTTTGATTGAGTGTGTGGACAGGTGTCTTTTATACAGGTAACACGTTCAAACAGGTGCAGTTAATACAGGTAATGAGTGGAGAACAGGAGGGCTTCTTAAAGAAAAACTAAAAGGTCTGTGAGAGCCGGAATTCTTACTGGTTGGTAGGTGATCAAATACTTATGTCATGCAATAAAATGCAATGTGATTTTCTGGATTTTTGTTTTAGATTCCGTCTCTCACAGTTGAAGTGTACCTATGATAAAAATTACAGACCTCTACATGCTTTGTAAGTAGGAAAACCTGCAAAATCGGCAGTGTATCAAATACTTGTTCTCCCCACTGTATATAAACAGTACCAGTCAAAAGTTTGGACACACCTACTCATTCAAGGGTTTTTCTTTATTTTTACTATTTTCTACATTGTAAAATAATAATGAAGACATCAAAACTATGAAATACAGTGGCTTGCGAAAGTATTCACCCCCCATGGCATTTTTCCTATTTTGTTGCCTTACAACCTGGAATTAAAATGGATTTTTGGAGGGTTTGTATCATTTGATTTACACAACATGCCTACCACTTTGAAGATGCAAAATATTTTTTGGTGTGAAACAAGAAATAAGACAAAAAAACAGAAAACTTGAGCGTGCATAACTATTCACCCCCCCCAAAGTCAATACTTTGTAGAGCCACCTTTTGCAGCAATTACAGCTGCAAGTCTCCTGAGGTATGTCTCTATAAGCTTGGCACATCTAGCCACTGGGATTTTTGCCCATTCTTCAAGGCAAAACTGCTCCAGCTCCTTCAAGTTGGTGTACAGCAATCTTTAAGTCATACCACAAATTCTCAATTGGATTTAGGTCTGGGCTTTGACTAGGTCATTCCAAGACATTTAAATGATTCCCCATAAACCAATTGAGTGTTGCTTTAGCAGTATGCTTAGGGTCATTGTCCTGCTGGAAGGTGAACCTCCATCCCAGTCTCAAATCTCTGGAAGACTGAAACAAGTTTCCCTCAAGAACAGTTTCCCAGTCCCTGCCGATGAAAAACATCCTCACAGCATGATGCTGCCACCACCATGCTTCACTATGGGGATGGTGTTCTTGGGGTGATGAGAGGTGTTGGGTTTGTGCCAGACATAGCGTTTTCCTTGATGGCCAAAAAGCTCAATTTTAGTCTCATCTGACCAGAGTACCTTCTCCATATGTTTGGGGAGTCTCCCACATGCCTTTTGGCGAACACCAAACGTGTTTGCTTATTTTTTTCTTTAAGCAATGGCTTTTTTCTGGCCACTCTTCCGTAAAGCCCAGCTCTGTGGAGTGTACGGCTTAAAGTGGTCCTATGGACAGATACTCCAATCTCCGCTGTGGAGCTTTGCAGCTCCTTCAGGGTTATCTTTGGTCTCTTTGTTGCCTCTCTGATTAATGACCTCCTTGCCTGGTCTGTGAGTTTTGGTGGGCGGCCCTCTCTTGGCAGGTTTGTTGTGGTGCCATATTCTTTCAATTTTTTAATAATGGATTTAATGGTGCTCCGTGGGATGTTCAAAGTTTTTGATATTTTTTTATAACCCAACCCTGATCTGTACTTCTCCACAACTTTGTCCCTGACCTGTTTGGAGAGCTCCTTGGTCTTCATGGTGCCGCTTGCTTGATGGTGCCCCTGGCTTAGTGGTGTTGCAGACTTTCAGAACAGGTGTATATATACTGAGATCATGTGACAGATCATGTGGCACTTAAATAAAGTCCACCTGTGTGCAATCTAACGAATTATGTGACTTCTGAAGGTAATTGGTTGCACCAGATCTTATTTAGGGGCTTCATAGCAAAGGGGTTGAATACATATGCACGCACCACTTTTCCGTTATTTATTTTTTAGAATTTTTTGAAACAAGTTATTTTTTTCATTTCACTTCACCAATTTTGACTATTTTGTATATGTCCATTACATGAAATCCAAATAAAAATCCATTTAAATGACAGGTTGTAATGCAACAAAATAGGAAAAACGCCAAGGGGGATGAATACTTTTGCAAGGCACTGTAACACATATGGAATCATGTAGTAACCAAAAAAGTGTTAAACAAGTCAAAATATATTTTATATTTGAGCTTCTTCAAATAGCCACCCTTTGCCTTGATGACAGCTTTGCACACTCTTGGCATTCTCTCAACCAGCTTCACCTGGAATGCTTTTCCAACAGTCTTGAAGGAGATCCCACATGTGCTTAGCACTTGTTGGCTGCATTTCCATCACTCTGCCGTCCAACTCATCCCAAACCATCTCAATTGGGTTGAGGTTGGGGGATTGTGGAGGCCAGGTCATCTGATGCAGCACTCCATTACTCTCCTTCTTGGTAAAATAGCCCTTACACAGCCTGGAGGTGTGCTGGGCCATTATCCTGTTGAAAAACAAATGATAGTCCCACTAAGCCCAAACCAGATGGGATGGCGTATCGCTGCAGAATGCTGTGGTAGCCATGCTGGTTAAGTGTGCCTTGAATTCTAAATAAATCACAGACAGTGTCACCAGCAAAGCACCCCCACACCATAACACCTCCTCCTCCATGCTTTACTGTGGGAACTACATGCGGAGATCATCCATTCACCCAAACCGCGTCTCACAAAGACACGGCGGTTGGAACCAAAAATCTCCAATTTGGACTCCAGACCAAAGGACAAATTTCCACCGGTCTAAATATATTTTGATTGGTTTAACACTTTTTTGGTTACTACATAATTCCATATGTGTTATTTCATAGTTTTGATGTCCTCACTATTATTCTACAATGTAAAAAATAGTAAAAATAAAGAAAAACCCTTGAATGAGTAGGTGTGTCCAAACTTTTGACTGGTAGTGTAAAATATTGAACAAAAGTGTAAACGCAACATGCAACAAATTCAACGATTTTACGGAGTTACAGTTCATTTAAGGAAATCAGTCAATTGAAATAAATTAATTAGGCCCTAATCTATGGATTTCACATGACTGGGCCGGGGTACAGCCATGGGTGGGCCTGGCTCCCAAGTGGGTGGGCCTGTGCCCTCCCAGGCCCACCCATGGCTGCGCCCCTGCCCAGTCATGTGAAATCAATAGATTAGGGCCTAATTAATTTACTTAAATTGACTCTCAATTTCTCTCTCTCTCTCTCTCTCTCTCTCTCTCTCTCTCTCTCTCTCTCTCTCTCTCTCTCTCTCTCTCTCTCTCTCTCTCTCTCTCTCTCTCTCTCTCTCTCTCTCTCTCTCTCTCTCTCTCTCTCTCTCTCTCTCTCTCTCTCTCTCTCTCTCTCTCTCTCTCTCTCTCTCTCTCTCTCTCTCTCTCTCTCTCCATTATGGAGTACATGCTGAAGGCAAGGAGGGTCATGTGACTCATTCCCCAAGTGGGGGCCAACCGATATGGTGCACCAGTTTCCACCCATCATGCACCAGCAGAACAGACAGAGGGCATTCTCTAGATGGATGCCTTGAAAGGTGAACATATTTTTTTCCCGGAAGAATCTGTAGGCATTTTCCATACCGAGCACAAATATATTGTATTGAGTATTTATTTATTTTACAGAAGTGCTGGAAAAACAGCATTTCAGTGTGCCCCCTTAACATTTACATTTACATCATTTAGCAGACACTCTTATCCAGAGCGACTTACAAATTTGACACAGCATTGCAGTGTGCCCCCTTGACACAGCATTGCAGTGTGCCCCCTTGACACAGCATTGCAGTGTGCCCCCTTGACACAGCATTGCAGTGTGTCCCCTTCACGCTGATCCCAGACATTTGCCTGGGGGCAACTTCTACCCGGAACCATGTTTGCACATGCCTGGAGATCAAGAATGAGAGACACAGGAGACACAGGGCTGTCCAACAGCTGTTTCATGTTCAACACTTTTCGTGAGAGATTGCTGCAGCTGTATCCTAAATCATGTATGCAAATATTCCCAAATTAAGTTGAGGAATGCAGCGGGGGTTCACCCAGAGTTTGTGAAGACGTAGCTCCATAAGACATAAATCAATTTCTATAGTTTAATACGTTATAGTTCCTTATTGGCCAAATGCCTTAAGTAACATGATGGGGGGATGCTTTCATTCACACAACACTGCACAACAAACAGTGACATCAATCTATATAATACATAGTCATTTATGTACTAGTTTCAATAACTTGCTTTCAATGTCTATCTAAGATATATTATTATGACAAAGACCTTTTGAAATGCATTGCCTTTGGCAAAGGCCAACACTCAAAAACACTTCCTTTATTAGGCAGGAACATCAAAACCACAAAAAGCCAGACCACATTTCATGCCATTTTGGCACAAGCTCTCCTGACTTCATCACACTTATTATGCCCGTGTGTGCCGTTCAGGGTCTGTGTTGAATCGGGGAGATAGCCTTACCCCTGTATGCCACCTGACAAAACAGACACAACATGTGAGAATGGGGACTACAGATAATACAAACTGAGACAAAGGAGGAGGGGGAAGGGGGGGGTCGGACCTGAAAGAAAGCAGTGAAATGTAAATGGCGAGAAGATGAGTCACAGAAAAGAGGGAGAGAGAGAGGGACTAAAGGAGAGGTGTCAAGTTTACTCACAGTACCTCTGTGCGTATGTATTTACATATTCAGCCTGAACCAGTGCACGTGGGAGAAACCATTATGGCAGGAATAGAGGGGGTAAGAATGCTTAGGAATGTGCACCCATTTGGCCAGCGATGACCTTCGAAAGCCTTTAGTATAGCAGAATAATGACATAACATAGCACCCTCAAACTCAACTCTGGACCTGGACGCCAGTTCAACTGCTTCTTGTTTTCACTGTTTCCCTCTAATCAGGGACTGATTTAGCACTGGGACACCAGGTGGCCGCAATTAATTATCAGGTAGAACAGAAAACCAGCAAGTGCTCCGGACCTTGTAGGGTCAGAGTTAAATAGCCCTGACATAGCGGTTCTCTACTGGTGCATCAGGACCCACTGGTTGGTCAGGGCCAGTCCCTCTTGGGTCACGGCTAAAGGAACATGGCTTAGTTTATCTATTGGGTAATTTAAGCCTGTTCAGCTTTAGGTGGGCCATTCATAATGCAAGAACTCTAGGCAGCTGCCAATGATATAAGCAACATCAGCACCTTATTACTAAATACGTCCAGACAGACATTCCTTCATTCCCCTCATGATCACTGTTATGGCATTAGGTCAGCTCTCTCTCACCCTGCTGGCAGACATCTCATTCAGGCTGACTGTTCTCTGTGGCAGATCTTTTCTGTGGCAGGTATACTGACGCTCTTTTGTGGCTCAGAGTTTAAGGATCTTTTGAGAAGAAACATGAGGCTGCAGATTATTCATTCACTCTGGACGGGAATTCACATTCTATCATTCACAGTTTGCTCCGAATTGGAGCCAGACAAGATATGATACTTACTGAGCCCATGTCTGTATAGGAGGAAATGCCTTATAAGCACTGAACAATGGACAGAGAAAAAGGGCCATCTTGGATCAAACACCAACACCATCAGCTGAAATGATAACAGTTATTGGTCCTGTACATTTTTCATCCTGCAATTTTATTTCCAAATGGCCTGAGACATACTTGAGAATAATACCATAGAATAGTCTCCATTAAATGTCTGTTTTGTCTCTGCTTGATGTGACTGTAGAAGGGAACCATTGATGTGACTGTAGAAGGTAACCATTGATGTGACTGTAGAAGGTAACCATTGATGTGACTGTAGAAGGTAACCATTGATGTGACTATAGAAGGTAACCATTGATGTGACTGTAGAAGGTAACCATTGATGTGACTGTAGAAGGTAACCATTGATGTGACTGTAGAAGGTAACCATTGATGTGACTGTAGAAGGTAACCATTGATGTGACTGTAGAAGGTAACCATTGATGTGACTGTAGAAGGTCACCATTGATGTGACTGTAGAAGGTCACCATTGATGTGACTGTAGAAGGTCACCATTGATGTGACTGTAGAAGGTAACCATTGATGTGACTGTAGAAGGTAACCATTGATGTGACTGTAGAAGGTAACCATTGATGTGACTGTAGAAGGTAACCATTGATGTGACTGTAGAAGGTAACCATTGATGTGACTGTAGAAGGGAACCATTGATGTGACTGTAGAAGGTAACCATTGATGTGACTGTAGAAGGTAACCATTGATGTGACTGTAGAAGGGAACCATTGATGTGACTGTAGAAGGGAACCATTGATGTGACTGTAGAAGGTAACCATTGATGTGACTGTAGAAGGTCACCATTGATGTGACTGTAGAAGGTCACCATTGATGTGACTGTAGAAGGTAACCATTGATGTGACTGTAGAAGGTCACCATTGATGTGACTGTAGAAGGTAACCATTGATGTGACTGTAGAAGGTAACCATTGATGTGACTGTAGAAGGGAACCATTTAAGAGCACTGTGAGTCTTCTATCCCCCTTCTTGTCCCTATCTAAATGATAGAAAGAGGAACAATTGTTCCCTGCAGCCCTCTTCAGTTCAAACTACGTACTGCAACCTCACGACCAAGCTGTTCACCCCTGCCCTTAGGCACAGATCTAGGATCAGCTTATCCTGTCCAGTCCCTAACCATAAGGGAGACTAAAATAAAAACGGACATTAGATCAGTGTCTAGGGGCAACGTCACCACACTGCCTGTTGGCATTTTCAGTCAGGACCATAGCAGTTTTTTTTGGCGACACTCATTTCAAACAAAGAGAATGAAAAGGGTATCACACAGCCACACTCCTCTCCTTCAGCACTTCACGTCATCCACTCAATTTGATCGCTGGTTATAAGCATTGTGGTTTTTAAAGTCAGTTTCCAACTGAGCCGACATATGCAGCACAATCGCGTTTATGGAAACGAAGGCTGTTCTGACAGGCGTGGTTGTGGCTAGATATGTTTGAGTCGCGTCTGGGACAATTTTAGCATTTTAGCTAACCCTAACCTTAATGTAATTATCCTAACCTGCTACATTAATTATCCTAACCTGCTACATTAATTATCCTAACCTGCTACATTAATTCTCCTAACCTGCTACATTAATTCTCCTAACCTGCTACATTAATTCTCCTAACCTGCTACATTAATTCTCCTAACCTGCTGCGTAAAGCTCCTCTGACCTGCTATGAAAAGTAACTTCTGCTGGACTCCATCTGGAACAGTGTGGGTTCCGAATAACTCGATACTCCACATGCAGCGTTTACCATGAATGGGATCTCAACAAACGCGGGAACATTGCCTTAAAAAGCCACAATAGCCTATAATTTACAGCTAAGCCCAGTCTAAAGTCAACCCCTAGACCCCACATCCAGCTTCAAAGAGCTCTACTACGGAGCTCTCCGCCCCTCACTGGGGCAGCGTTTCCTGGGGCACACTTCCTCCTAGTCAGAACAGGATGCAGTGGTTCATCAAAACAGCTAAGTACAGCAGAGCGGACAGAGGGGAGCTCTGGGGTGGGCTACACACACACACACAGAGCTCTGAACACACAACTTGGAGAATGTTGCTAGATCATTTATTGTGGATTGATCTAACCAAATCTACTCAAATCTATCACATACTACACTAGGTTTGGCACCCTATTCCAGAACAACCCTAATTGTCTTTCTCAATTATCAGATCCGCGAGGGAGAAGCAGGTTGAAACCAGACGCTGCGAAGTGAGCCGGGATGCTGGGACAGACCATGTGACCACGTGAGTGAGGAAGCAACTGAACATACCCACCAGTCAGCAACCAGGCCAGCATCATCCATAATGACCCACCAGTCAGCAACCAGGCCAGCATCATCCATAATGACCTGCACGCTCAGAAAGCGGGTTAATCTCTAGCCTCTAGCCTGTTCACACACTAAAGCACAAGACCCCTGTACGACCACCTGGCTCTGCCTGACCACCTGGTTGAAAAACAGAGATGTGCTGCAGTGCATGAGTGATGACAGACAGAGGCTGGCTGCACCTGAGGTGATTACGGTACTCCGTGGAGACCGCAAAAACACACACACACACACACACACACACACACACACACACACACACACACACACACAATGGTCACAAACACACCACACAATTTACAAAAGCACACAGTCATTTTTTGGAAACACACACAACATACATAACACTCAGGAGAACACAGGCGCACACATTACATTTGAGTCATTTAGCAGATGCTCTTATCCAGAGCGACTTACACCAGTGAGTGCATACGATTTCATACTAATGCCATAATGCCATTAATACAGGTCCCTGGATACCCAATCTTTTTAATGAGCAATTACTAAATGTCTTCTAATTCTATGAACACACAGGATCAAATGGACCACATGATAGAGCAGATCTGTCTATAGTGGTCCAACGGTTGATCCTACCACCTACCTGATGTGGCCTGGTAAATCAAAAATCTGTTCATATGGAGAAACACTGCATGGTAAAACTGACCAGAGAGCAGTGGAGCTTAATGACAGTGTAGGGTATACAGTAGAGAGACGGAAGCATGTACACACACACACACACACACATAAACACACACTCAAACACACACTAGAGAGGCTAAAGAGAGTACATAGAGATGCTAATGGAAAGCTAGCCCCGTCTCTGGATTACCCTCAGAGCTGATAATCCTGTGTGTCCTTGGAGCCCTGTGCAGCCCTCTCAATGACACTGCGCACACACACACACATTTACCCTCAGCCACAGACAACCAGATGCTATGCCACACACACACACACACAAACACACACACACACACACACATTTACCCTCAGCCACAGACAACCAGATGCTATGCCACACACACACACACACACACACACACACTTACCCTCATTCGTTCTACCAGACACACAGAAGCTCCAGCAGACAGTAGCTGATGTAATGGGGATACAGTCCAGACAGTGATTTTATATTCCCATTACATATGTGTTACTGAGGTCGTACGTAGTAAAGTACACCTACAAATGAGAGAAAGGAAACCACTGTCAGAACACAGATCTTTGCCTGCATGTCAGCTACTGCAGTCTGCTGCACATTCAGACAATGACAGAATGAGAACACAGAACACAGAACACATTATGGTGCTGTGTAAAAACTGGAACATTGTAATAAGGCTCAAAGAGCGGGACTGAAATAGCTGCTGCTGAGCCGGTAGGTGTGGTATCATGGCAACTAGAGGCTCAGGTTTTATGTCACAGCAGATCCCCATGGCAACCGGCCCAGATCGCCTGTCACAGCGTGAGGTCAGTGTTTCTATGGAAACACACCAGCTGAGCAGTAAGCTGCTGCTGCTGCCTCCCCTCCTTTCTGATCAGAGTGAGCGAGTGAACAGGAAAGTGGGGGGAGGGGGAGGGAGAGAGAGAGGGAGAGAGAGAGAGAAGGAGAGAGAGAAGGGGAGGGAGAGAGAGAGAGAAGGAGAGAGAGAGAAGGAGAGAGAGAAGGGGAGGGAGAGAGAGAGAGAAGGAGAGAGAGAAGGGGAGGGAGAGAGAGAAGGAAAGAGAGAAAGGGAGGGAGAGAGAGAGGAGAGAGAGAAGGGGAGGGAGAGAGAGAGAAAAGGGGAGGGAGAGAGAGACAAGGGGAGGGGGAGGGAGAGAGAGAGAAGGAGAGAGAGAAGGGGAGGGAGAGAGAGAAGGGAGGGCGAGAGAGAGAAGGAGAAAGAGAGAGAGAAGGGGAGGGAGAGAGAGAAGGGGAGGAGAGAGAGAGAAGGAGAGAGAGAGAGAAGGAGAGGGAGAGAGAGGAGGGAGAGAGAGAGAGAGAGAGAGAGAAGGAGACAGAGAGAGAGAGAGAGAGAGAGAGAGAGAAGGGGAGGGAGAGAGGAGAGAGGAGAGGGAGAGAAGGGGAGGGAGAGAGAGAAAAGGGAGCGGGAGAGAGAGAGAGAGAGAGGGGCGTCAGTAAGAGAAATATGCATATTCAGAACTGCCTGTAATAGTAGCAGACTTACAGGAACAGGCAGCTAGCACACAGGAACAGGCAGCTAGCACACAGGAACAGGCAGCTAGCACACAGGAACAGGCAGCTAGCATACAGGAACAGGCAGCTAGCACACAGGAACAGGCAGCTAGCACACAGGAACAGGCAGCTAGCACACAGGAACAGGCAGCTAGCACACAGGAACAGGCAGCTAGCACACAGGAACAGGCAGCTAGCATACAGGAAGCTAGCACACAGGAACAGGTGCTGCCTGCGGTCAAAACTGACCCATTAAACAAAGCGTTACCTCTAAACCTCTCCTGTATGCAGTGCTTCTACAAGCACAAGCATCCTGGCAAACACACACGCAGAAATACAACCTTCATTGCACAGAGATTGTACACCACAATCATTCACGTCGGTGCACATCCACAATACATGCAGCAGCAGCATGTCTGTGATTAATGTACAAGTTACTAAGATGTTATTACTTAAAAACCTACATTGAAAACCTGCATTGTTAAATTATGTCATAGGATTGCATGAAGCCTGAAAATGATTACATTATAAGATTTGATCAAATAACGACCAAGGCTTCTCTGCAGTGTCCCTAGATTATATCAAGGTTTAAGGAGTTCCATAGCTTTGCAAGGGGCGCCATCAGGTGGGGAAAAGGTGGAACTACACCATGTCATAGAGCAAGGACTTGTCATTTGAGAATAAAATCAATTCGGAATTGAATTTGGGGGGAAATGAAATTTTGTAAATAGCTAAAATACTTAACAATAAATGATCTGTGGGTCATCTGTTTATTCTAAATCATTCATAAATATGATCATGAACTGCTAAACTATTTGTAGAGGAACAGCAGATCATCGGTGGTGTGATAATGGACATTGTAGTGTGGACTATCAGGGTACAGGCCATTTGAATGGGCGGCTGGTCCTCTATGGATCTACAACAGGGGTGGGAAACATTCGGCCCATTCGATCTGGCCCGCCGGGACGTTTAAGGAAAAAAATATTATTTAAAAAATTGTTTAAAGAATTATTATTTTGGGTAAATAAACTCTCCAGGCCACTCTTGAACGTTTTAAACTAGATAGAAAGTTTGTAGAAATTATAATGGACCTATATACGTTTTCAAATAACTATCCTTTTTCTGGCACGCAAATTGCTTTTGACGAACAAATCGGTCCCCCCAAAAAAATCTGTGCAGCCCTCAGCTGAATTTTTTAATCCCAATGTGGCCCTCGAGCCAGAATTATTACCCACCCCTACTCTACAATGTTCAGTTAGTTTTAGCATGTTGAGCAATAGCAGACACCCTTCCAAAAATACCACTTCCAATGTTTTCCTTACAATTTACGCAGCTCATTGGTGCCCTTTAAAGAACGCAAATACAAAGAAACCAATGGGAGAGCTGTACGTGATTACGTCTTGCTGGGGGACAGTAGAAAGGATTGTGCCATAACTGAGTAACTTATCAAAACCCTTTGTATTGAGACTCGAAATTGAGCTCAGGTGCATCCTGTTTCCATTCACCATCCTTGAGATGTTTCTACAACTTGATTGGAGACCACCTGTGGTAAATTCAATTGATTGGACATGATTTGGAAAGGCACACACCTGGCTATATAAGGTCCCAATGTTGACAGTGCATGTCAGAGCAAAAACCAAGCCATGAGGTCAATGGAATTGTCCGTAGAGCTCCGAGACAGGATTGTGTCGAGGCACAGATCTGGGGAAGGGTACCAAAAAATGTCTGCAGCATTGAAGGTCCCCAAGAACACAGTGGCCTCCATCATTCTTAAAAGGAAGAAGTTTGGAACCACCAACATTCTTCCTAGAGGTGGCCGCCCGGCCAAACTGAGCAATCGGGGGAGAAGGGCCTTGGTCAGGAAGGTGACCAAGAACTCGATGGTCACTCTGACAGAGCTCCAGAGTTCCTCTGTGGATATGGGAGAACCTTCCAGAAGGACAACCATCTCTGCAGCACTCCACCAATCAGGCCTTTATGGTAGAGTGGCCAGACGGAAGCCACTCCTCAGTAAAAGGCACATGACCGCCCGCTTGGAGTTTGCCAAAAGGCACCTAAAGGACTCTCAGACCATGAGAAACAAGATTCTCTGGTCTGATGAAACCAAGATTGAACTCTTTGGCCTGAATGCCAAGCGTCACGTCTGGAGGAAAGCTGGCACCATCCCTACGGTGAAGGATGGTGGTGGGAGCATCATGCTGTGGGGATGTTTTTCAGCGGCAGGGACTGGGAGACTAGTCAGGATCGAGGGAAAGATGAACGGAGCAAAGTACAGAGAGATCCTTGATGAAAACCTTTTCCAGAGCGCTCAAGACCTCAGACTGGGGCGACGGTTCACCTTCCAACAGGACAACGACCCTAAGCACACAGACATCACAGGAGTGACTTCGGGACAAGTCTCTGAATGTCCTTGAGTGGCCCAGCCAGAGCCCGGATTTGAACCCGATCGAACATCTCTGGAGAGACCTGAAAATAGCTGTGCAGCGACGCTCCCTATCCAACCTAACAGAGCTTGAGAGGATCTGCAGAGAGGAATGGGAGAAACTCCCCAAATACAGGTGTGCTAAGCTTGTAGCGTGATACCCAAGGCTGTAATCGCTGCCAAAGGTGCTTCAAAGTACTGAGTAAAGGGTCTGAATACTTATGTAAATGTGATCAGTTTCTTTACTATAATAAATTTGCAAAAATGTCTAAAAGAGTTTGTTTTCATTATGGGATATTGTGTGTAGACAATTTAATCAATTTTCGATTAAGGCTGTAATGTAACAAACTGTGGAATAACAAAATGTGGAAAAAGTTAGGGGTCTGAATACTTTCCGAATGCACTTTATATCCTATTGTTTTGGCAATATCGCAATATTTTTGTGCTAGTTGGCTGTTCATGCATAACAACTCCACTATTTTTTCCTTCACAGCTTGTTCTCCATCTTTTTAAATAGGAAGCCAATTCAGTTTCATCACTTTTATTTCCATGACTGATAAACTCATTTTCTCATGGCTCTCTCTTGTCCCTCTGCAGCAGACATATGGTGAGCAATAGGTTTGGAACATCGAATCGCAATAAAATCACCGTTTTTGAATAACAATACATATAGAATCGTGATATCTTATCGTGAGGTCCCTGGCAATTCCCATCCCTATTATGAGGCTGATGTTCTACAGGCCACAGAAGGGGAGCAGTGGGCCCAGATTCAGAGGCTGATGTTCTACAGGCCACAGAAGGGGAGCAGTGGGCCCAGATTCAGAGGCTGATGTTCTACAGGCCACAGAAGGGGAGCAGTGGGCCCAGATTCAGAGGCTGATGTTATACAGGCCACAGAGGGGGAGCAGTGGGCCCAGATTCAGAGGCTGATGTTACAAGCCACAGAGGGGGAGCAGTGGGCCCAGATTCAGAGGCTGATGTTATACAGGCCACAGAAGGGGAGCAGTGGGCCCAGATTCAGAGGCTGATGTTATACAGGCCAGAGGCAGAAAGCAAAAACGGTTTAAGCGCCACAAAATGGGTCTACATGTAGGCTTCTTGTGCATTTGGAATGTTCATGTTTGTTTCCATTTTGAAAATGTTCCTTCGTGTTTGTGCCCAATGAACACTCCCCCAGGATTAAACATCAGTGCATGTATTAGTCAACAAGTATATATTTTCGATTCCCATCTCAAGGATCACCAGGGGAGTATACAGCAGCAACAACACTTTCAATCCATTAAAGGAAAGTCATGTAGATGCTTTAATTCCACTGTGGATGTACAGCTAAAGATTCCCCTAGTACAATAACAGGCTGTACTGTTACCTAATATGTCTGATTTAGTCATGGGAACATCTCATTTCTCAGAAGAACTGAACAAGTGAGTAATTTTATAACAGTACTTACATAATGTGTGTTTTTCTAAACAAACATGCACCTACACACACACGAGGACATGTAAAAAGATGTTGAAATAAAGCATATTTATTGTGCTGTCCACCATTATTTTCAGTCATGTTTCAATCCCCTCTAGGTGAACAATGTAATAACACTTGGAAGAACAAAGCCTTTCTGTCAGCTCCAAACTAGTGGATGGAATATTTTTTGCACACCTTTGATCGCCACGAGGAGTAGTGCTGTTCCCCAGCAGAGGTGTATCGGAGAACATGGTCATCATTGAACAACACAACGACACAGGGCAGCTAGGCCCAGCAGTTAACAACAGTAGTTACATAGAAAAGAGAAGACCTAAGTCATCATTAATTACACAAGCACAGCTTTAAATAACAAACAACCGTACACCGTTCCAGTTCAGTCTTTGTCCATGCTTACACTTGACCAAGTACACATCCGATGCACCAAGGCTACGTTTAGACAGGCAGCCCAATTCTGATATCTTTTCCCACTAATTGGTCTTTTGACCAATCACACCAGATCTGCTTCAGAGCTGATCAGATTGATCAAAAGACCAATTAGTAAAAAATAAAGATCAGAATTAAAGAGTCTAGTCCTGCTGTCCTCAAAAAACACATGTACACAAACAGATCTAGGGCCAGACAGAACAAGTAGGGTTGTTACCTATATCATTACGGCATCATCTGCACAGCTTATTGATAACGGAGCAGCTGATTACGTTGCTATATGCTAGTGCCATTTGGTTTGATTCCACAAAACACTATTGATTCTAAATCCCATTAAAGATATCATCCATGCGGGTTCCATCTGAATCTAGCCATGTCAGATACACAGCACTAGTCCCCATAGGTTTACTGTCCAGAGCAATCCAATGCTTTACAGTCTTCATCAGCGAGTTGGTAAGCCACTTGGATACAATCAGAGATATAGGCAGGTGGACAGAGAGAGACCGACACAGGTCTTAGCTGTAGAGGTAGCCTCAGACAGGTGGAACGCTAGAGGCTTCTCAAAAGCCTACTTCTTCCCCAGAGACAGACTGAAATGAAAGCAGAGGGGGGTTGCACGTGTTAATGATAAATACTATTCTTTATAGTCATTTTCTAAAACCAAAAGAGGATTCACGATAAGGCAATCATAAGGGGGAAAACATAACAGCAACGCAAATTAAAAAGG
Source organism: Coregonus clupeaformis (assembly GCF_020615455.1). Lineage (NCBI taxonomy): Eukaryota > Metazoa > Chordata > Actinopteri > Salmoniformes > Salmonidae > Coregonus > Coregonus clupeaformis. The sequence goes on along the minus strand of NC_059211.1, from coordinate 21,501,090 downwards.
AAGATTTGGATAAAATGTAATTTAAAGCACTCTAAAAAGTGCTTGGATGACACAAAATGGTGATGTGGGATTTAGTAATGAGTGAGAAAAAGTCATATATTTGTGCATTTCTTCAAGGCTCTGACAAGACACTGACTTCAGTAAACATGTCATCAACACACACCTGATGGACAGAGGGTTGCTTTGCTGACATGTTTCTGAATATCTCTTATTACGTTTGTCTTTGTATTATTGTCAACTGCATAATAATAATATAACATGTATTTGAGGAAGGAATGACAGGCGTTTGGCACCAGGTTCTGTCTCCGTTTCTGTGAACAGTTATACATGGACACTGAAGATCCTTGGCAGCATTAAGATAAGAGGAAAATTATTTCAGTGTGATACAGAGTTCGACCAGTCATTCCCATTCCAGTGACCAGGCAAAGCAGTGAGATGGAGAGCAAAGACCAGGGTCGTGTTCATTAGCGTACACCGTAACAAAACATGTTAATGTTTTGTAAGGAAAACTAGCGTTTCTTATTGGATAGTCCTTTCCCGTTTCAGCCTGTTGTCTTCCATTTGGTGCCTAATGAACACCCCTGGTGGTCGGTCATAGGTCAAAGCTGTGAAAATGACATGGCATGCACACTGGAGGGAATGTGAGAAGAGCAGTCATTAAATGTCATGGTTTTGCTAAAAATAAAAATAAATGTTCTCTTTGAGCTACAATTGCGGCTTCAAAAAAACTCATTCAGGGCATCTTTAGGGAATTCATACTTTTCCATAGGAATTGTGATAGCGCAGGAATGTATTTTTCCAATATTGCCATTGATTTTCCCCAGCACCTGTAATGCACTACACAGTGTGCGAAACTGTGGATGTGAACATTCATGCCAGAGCTGACCTTGAGGCAACTCAAACAAACCATCTGGGTAATGTTGAGCCATGCAAGAGAGGACAGAGCCAGACTAGGACATGATGACGTGAGAGTGAAGCTAAGAGAGAGTGAAGCTAAGAGCCAGTATGAAAATGTATGCACTCACTAACTAAATCGCTCTGGATTAGAGCGTCTGCTAAATGACTAAAATGTAGAGTGAGGCTAAGAGAGAGTGTGAGGCTAAGAGAGAGTGTGAGGCTAAGAGAGAGTGTGAGGCTAAGAGAGAGTGTGAGGCTAAGAGAGAGTGTGAGGCTAAGAGAGAGTGTGAGGCTAAGAGAGAGTGTGAGGCTAAGAGAGAGTGTGAGGCTAAGAGAGAGTGTGAGGCTAAGAGAGAGTGTGAGGCTAAGAGAGAGTGTGAGGCTAAGAGAGAGTGTGAGGCTAAGAGAGTGAGGCTAAGAGAGAGAGTGAGGCTAAGAGAGAGAGTGAGGCTAAGAGAGAGTGTGAGGCTAAGAGAGAGTGTGACGCTAAGAGAAACATACTTGTTAAAAGAGTCGTCTTGAAGGTTGAGGACCAGGTTGTCTGCAGAAAGGTACACCTTGTTCTGGGACGTTGCCACCTGAGACAACAGAACAGACAACACACACTGTTGAAAACACAGCGTCACAGCTAGTCTTGCAGCAGCTCATAGTATGAGGGTAAACAGCCATCCTTCAACCCCATTGGCTCAGAAAATAATCGAAGATACCGATGTAACCAGCTAACTGCACTGTGGGTTACCATAGCAATGAGAACCAAACAGCCACAACAAGAACAGGCTGCTAAAATGAATGACCCCATTCTGACTGGAACAATAACATCAAAGGTTTAGTAAACATTTCCTCCATACTTAATTAATAAAGTAGTTATGAGGACATAACTCAATTGATATCCAATTCCTTTATACAGGAACAAGGCCATGATTAGAACTCACAGTCTTAGCAATGGCCTGGGCAGCTCTGATTCGTCGAAGCTTCAGATATCCAGGATTCTTTGTCACTGCTTGTCCCAACTATAGCACAAACACAAAAGAGCCAGAATGAAGGAATGCTTAATGAAATTCATATAACATGTCAAAACTATTACAATGTAAATTGACATTCAATCCGTCTGCCTGCATATTTCAAGACATGGCATATGAGGGTGCAGTGAGATACCCGATGGATTGGACGATACTTTTCTCGTCAATCATCTTGGGAAAACATGTACGGTATACTTAACTGGAAATCAACCAATTCTCTGTCGTTAACACAATGGAAAGGTCAAAAGCTTTATTATCTAAATGTTGAAAGTGCGTGGGCGACAGAGAGAAACAAAATGGTGCAGTTTGAGGCCATGTGGCGGAGAGTGATGCGGGCGCTGGAGATGGGGGGGTGAGCAGGTGGGTCAGGGCAGGGGTGATGTTGTGGATGTTGGTGTGAATGTTTTTTATTGTACAAAAAAAAAAGGAATTCATAAAACACGTTAAAGTCAATAAAAAACAATTGTAGACTAGAATAATCAGCCTGGGTTTTGAAGTGACGTGAGGTCATGCGAAGAGGAGGGGGCAGATTGTCTGAAGGTTGTGGTGAAGTTGACGTGTTACCATCTTGGCAGCCTCCGCCTCTCCCTCCGCCTGAATAATCTTGTGTCTCTGGTCCTGTTTGGCTTTCTCCACATAGAACTGGGCTCTCTGGGCCTCCTGTTGGGCTGTAAAGACACACAAGCTTTGTTTAAACTCAATGCATGTTCTCACACACGGTAGCGTACTGGGAACCTCCCCCTTCACACACACACACACACACATATATATGCAGACAACCTAAAACACAGGCAAGTATGCACCCACAGACAGCCATATAACCCCCCCCCACACACACACACACACACACACACAATGGGTACGCACCAACTTGTTTGGCCTCTACAGCAGCAGTGTACTCCCTGCTGAAGCTCAGCTCTGTGATGGCCACATCGTCCAGGATGATGTTGAAGTCTTTGGCTCTCTCAAACAGATCCCGTCGAATCAACAAGGACACCTACAGTAGACACCAGAACGCAGCACAGACTTATAAACCCCGTCAAGAAAAAGGCTAAACATATGCAGGAGTTCAAGTTTCAATCTACTGTGTGTTCATTTTTTAAGCAGAGACCGGCAAAGTACACAACCTTGGTCCCATATAATCCATCACTTCTGTGTGGCAGCACCTGTGCTCCCTGAGATGAGCTGTAGGCTACCTGTGCTCGTCCCTGTGCCGTACCTGTGCTCCCTGAGATTAGCTGTAGGCTACCTGTGTGAGTCCCTGTGCCGTACCTGTGCTCTCTGAGTGATGAGCTGCGAGGCATTGAACTTGGCCACCACGCTCTTCAGCACCTCGTTGACGATGGAGGGTAGTACTCTCTCATCATAGTCCTTCCCCAGCTGCTGGTACATGGCGGGCAGGTTGGCAGCCACAGGACGGGACAGCACACGCAGCCCAATGTTTATCATCTGCAGATCTACACAAGGGAAACAGAGAGAGAAGTTACAGGGCTGTATCTTCTTTACTGATCTGCTGGACATAATGTATTGGTCTACTTGTGTCCATCCCTCCATTTCAGCCATCATGTACCTTTGCTTCCAGTTAGTGAAGCGATCTTCCTGGGCCTGGCTCTGATGTCATAGATGATTGGGTACTGGATCCATGGTAACCTGAAGAACAACAAAAACTGTTCAGTTACAATACGGTCATGTGAATTCAGTTTTGCTTCAAGTTGGAGCCTATTAAACATGACGACCCTGGCTTTATGATAAACCCCTGAGACAGAGTCAGGCAGTGTACCTGAAGTGCAGTCCCTCAGCCAGCACTGTGTCCATCTGCATCCCCCCGATTCTGTTGAAGATGATCGCTCTCTGACCTCCATCCACTGGGAACAAACCATTTCACACAACATTAGAGGGGTGCTCTCATGATTGTGATAATAGTGTTACCCATTCCACAACCAGAGGTTAAGCCTACCTGTGAATGTAGCCTCTTTGACGCCATAGGCCAGAGCTCCAGCCCCAATGAGCAGCTTGAGACCCATCCCTGCTCCCTTGCCCCCCGCGCCAGACATACGACCAGCAAGGTCCCGCAGGTGTGTCAGGAGGCGCTGGGAATACCGAACAAGGACGTCATGTTAGGTATCTGACAGAGCCCCTTTCTCCACAAATTACTACATGGCTTCCTCTACACTTGTTCAGTTATTAGGCCAGTAATACAGTCAACATTGGAGGGCTTGTTTGATGGTCCAGTTAACACCACTACCCCATCTGGTGGTCTTGAGGGGTACTTGTGGTCAGGACCTGCCTGTCATTTCATATTCACCTCGAATATTGACCATCTCTAATACATTTTAGTAATTTAGCAGACACTCTTATCCAGAGCAACTTACAGTTAGTGAGTGCATACATTATTTTTTTATTTTTCATACTGGCCCCCCGTGGGAATCGAACCCTGGCGTTGCAAGCGCCATGCTCTACCAACTGAGCTACACGGGGCCCATATACACTGCTCAAAAAAAATTAAGGGAACACTTAAACACAATGTAACTCCAAGTCAATCACACTTCTGTGAAATCAAACTGTCCACTTAGGAAGCAACACTGATTGACAATAAATTTCACATGCTGTTGTGCAAATGGAATAGACAACAGGTGGAAATTATAGGCAATTAGCAAGACACTCCCAATAAAGGACTGGTTTTGCAGGTGGTGACCACAGACCACTTCTCAGTTCCTATGCTTCCTGGCTGATGTTTTGGTCACTTTTGAATGCTGGCGGTGCTTTCACTCTAGTGGTAGCATGAGACGGAGTCTACAACCCACACAAGTGGCTCAGGTAGTGCAGCTCATCCAGGATGGCACATCAATGCGAGCTGTGGCAAGAAGGTTTGCTGTGTCTGTCAGCGTAGTGTCCAGAGCATGGAGGCGCAACCAGGAGACAGGCCAATACATCAGGAGACGTGGAGGAGGCTGTAGGAGGGCAACAACCCAGCTGCAGGACTGCTACCTCCGCCTTTGTGCAAGGAGGAGCACTGCCAGAGACCTGCAAAATGACCTCCAGCAGGCCACAAATGTGCATGTGTCTGCTCAAACGGTCAGAAACAGACTCCATGAGGGTGGTATGAGGGCCCGACGTCCACAGGTGGGGGTTATGCTTACAGCCCAACACCGTGCAGGACGTTTGGCATTTGCCAGAGAACACCAAGATTGGCAAATTCGCCACTGGCGCCCTGTGCTCTTCACAGATGAAAGCAAAAAGCAGGTTCACACTGAGCACATGTGACAGACGTGACAGAGTCTGGAGATGCCGTGGAGAACGTTCTGCTGCCTGCAACATCCTCCAGCATGACCGGTTTGGCGGTGGGTCAGTCATGGTGTGGGGTGCCATTTCTTTTGGGGGCCGCACAGCCCTCCATGTGCTCGCCAGAGTTAGCCTGACTGCCATTAGGTACCGAGATGAGATTCTCAGACCCCCTGTGAGACCATATGCTGGTGCGGTTGGTCCTGGGTTCCTCCTAATGCAAGACAATGCTAGACCTCATGTGGCTGGAGTTTGTCAGCAGTTCCTGCAAGAGGAAGGCATTGATGCTATGAACTGGCCCGCCCGTTCCCCAGACCTGAATCCAATTGAGCACATCTGGGACATCATGTCTCGCTCCATCCACCAACACAACACCACAGACTGTCCAGGAGTTGGCGGATGCTTTAGTCCAGGTCTGGGAGGAGATCCCTCAGGAGACCATCCGCCACCTCATCAGGAGCATGCCCAGGCGTTGTAGGGAGGTCATACAGGCACGTGGAGGCCACACACACTACTGAGCCTCATTTTGACTTGTTTTAAGGGCATTACATCAAAGTTTGATCAGCCTGTAGTGTGGTTTTCCACTTTAATTTTGAGGGTGACTCCAAATCCAGACCTCCATGGGTTGATACATTTGATTTCCATTGATAATTTGTGTGTGATTTTGTTGTCAGCACAATCAACTATGTAAAGAAAAGTATTTAATAAGATTATTTCATTCATTCAGATCTAGGATGTGTTATTTTAGTGTTCCCTTTATTTTTTTGAGCAGTGTATTATGGAACTGTGGATTGTGCAAGTCATCGAGTACTGAATGTGCATGTAAACTAGTCACGTTTATGTTCAAGTAGCACTTAAATCGACGGGGCTCCCGAGTGGTGCAGCGGTCTAAGGCACTGCATCTCAGTGCTTGAGGCGTCACTACAGACCCCCTGGTTCGATTCCAGGGTGTATCACAACCGGCCGTGATTGGGAGTCCCAATTGGCCCAGCGTCGTCCGGGTTTGGCCGGTGTAGGCCGTCATTGTAAATAAGAATTTGTTCTTACATTTTAGTCATTTAGCAGACGCTCTTATCCAGAGTGCATACATTATTTTTTTCATACTGGCCCCCCGTGGGAATCAAACCCACAACCCTGGTGTTGCAAACGCCATGCTCTACCAACTGAGCTTCTAAATAAAGGTACAAATAAAAATAAATGTATTCCACGTAGAAACGGATAGGCAAGTTGCCTGCATGTGTGATGACATTGAATGAATGACTTGGAATATGTGTTGGTTCTGTTAGCTAGTTATCATATTTTGGTAACTGCCTGTCAGGCTCGTATGTTATTCCAAATACCAATATTTTCCCACACTTCAGCAAGAAGTTAGTTAAGTTTAACTAGCTAGGAAATATTATCAAAGGCATTTAAGTTAGCTAGCATCTGATGCAACGTGAGAACTGGCCTGTTTCTAGCTGGTTAGCGAACAGTTTAGCTAAGTTGGCATTGGCAAACCTTCACTTCCATATGGAATCTAAAAAATACTTGCTATAGTTTGATAGTTAGCGGTCATAAGCTTTGCAGAGAAGATATGAGTCTTAAAAACGACCTGCCAAGCTAGCCAATTAACCATAGCTAACTAGCTATTAGCTAACGTTTGCTATCTATCTCTCTCCTCTCTTAAGTATAGCCTATAAGTCATAATATAACACACGTCTGGAATACAAACAGCGTTTACAAGCTGACACTATAACAAGTAAATCTTGCCTATGTCTATAGTAAGTACGGTTGATAGTTATTTTAAATACTCACGTTGGGCTCTTTATTCTCCATGCTTGCAGTGCAGTCGATATCCAAGGTCGTCACAACCAACCTCACTCATTTAGGTGTAAGGCTTTCTGGGACTTGAAGTTCACTGCAGCTATAAATTACATAGCCACCCTGTGGTGGGCTAGTCTGTATTTTATGAAACAGGCTTGCATTCAATAGAGTACAATCAAAGGTAACTGCCCACGGGTTTATTGAAAATAGTTGAGTGTCTGTAGTCAAAATATGAATGAATGTTTAGTTCGAATTTGCATATAGGTGCCTCATACACTTGCCAAGTTTGGGATCCCAGGAGGCAAAATATATTGCATGAACCACTTCATCATTCTGTTGCAGATATTTTTTTATTTAACCTTTATTGAACTAGGCAAGTCAGTTAAGAACACATTTTTATTTACAATTACGGCCTACACCGGCCAAACCCGGACGACGCTGGGCCAATTGTGCGCCGCCCTATGGGACTCCCAATCACGGCTGGTTGTGATACAGCCTGGAATCGAACCACCTGTGGACGTCGGGCCCTCATACCACCCTCATGGAGTCTGTTTCTGACCGTTTGAGCAGACACATGCACATTTGTGGCCTGCTGGAGGTCATTTTGCAGGGCTCTGGCAGTGCTCCTCCTTGCACAAAGGCGGAGGTAGCAGTCCTGCTGCTGGGTTGTTGCCCTCCTACGGCCTCCTCCACGTCTCCTGATGTACTGGCCTATCTCCTGGTAACGCCTCCATGCTCTGAATACTACGCTGACAGACACAGCAAACCTTCTGCCTTAGACCGCTGCGCCACTCGGGAATTAAACTTCACCAACCACAAAGAAAATAATTAGTGGACATATTTTAATCCATAATTCATGTAGTAATAAACAGTCTATTTTACAGGATTAGTTACAGCAAAAAAAAAATAATGCAAACAACGAGAATATCAGCAACCACAACTGGAAGCAAACATCAAAAACAAAAAGTGACAATGGAGCAGTGTACATCGCAGGGTGACAAGGAAAAAATAATGTACAAATAAAATAATTTACAGGTTTCTTGCCATGAGCATCATCTTTGCCCATACATATATAGATATTTACATACAAAAAGTATCGTCTGCCAAGAAGCCAGTGTGATCTTGATGACTTTGTTGGATGTTGGTTTCTTCCTGCATTGTTCCCTTTATTGCTGCGGTCACCCGTCACTGTAAAGAGAAATACGTGGCCTCCTGTGACCATTGGATAACAACAATCAGCTGTGTATGCATGGTCCTGGTTTCCCCCCCACTTCAAGGATTAATAGAAAATAAAAAACGAAGGTGTTCCTCTTCAGACATAGAAAAGTCGTACTCGGGAGGTGCTGACGTGAAGATCGTCATCAAAGAACTTGGTCTCTATAACAACGTTTCCACTACAAGGGAGAGAAACGAAGAAACATTACAATTCAGCACACGCTAACCTCTACCTGCAAAACATGAGACAAAGCAGTCCCATAACAAGGACATTGCAGTTTACAGGAAGTTTGGTGTAGAATAGATAAAGTATTGTAACGACCCTGTATTGTGTTCTGTGTTCATGGATGTGTTATCGTTCTCATGGGTACTAGCAGGGGTTAAATATGCCAGGACAGATGGAAAGGTTGGGGGGTATGATGGGTAATCCCGCGGGATTTTGGGAATGATTAAATAGGGGTTACGGTCTCATCTCTCTCTTCTGTTCGGGACCCTTGATTTGACATGTTCTATTTGTGTATGTTTGAGGTTTAGCGGCGTGGGTTGTGGCCTGAACAATAGCCCATTTAGGAATAAACCTGTGTTCTGCCTGTACACCTGGTGCCCGTCTCTCTTTTACTTTATGACCCAGCTGGGTCATTACATTGGTGTCAGAAGTGCTTTCGAACGACGGGATAGATCGAGATTAGGCGAGTTAGCTGTTTCAGTATAGGCCGTGGTTAGCTTTAGCGTGACTCGCATCTACGGTCAGGATGATCGGGGCGAGGCGGAAAGTTAAGGAAGAGTCGGACAAAGTGGCCGTTGTGGGCTCGGGTGTACCCGGTCGGGAGGGTCAGGCGATGACGGCTGTAGAAGAGCTGGAGAGCCACATGGCGGGAGTTAAATTGTCAGTCAGCAAGATGGCAGAACGGGCGGGTTTTCCTTCAAACCGCTCGACCAGAACAGACGTCACGGCGACGGAGATATCGACGTCACCGCGTGCGGAAATGGCTGGACCTCCTTATGTAAACAGAGATGGCAGCGCCCTATTGCCATTAGCCACGGTAGCGGCTAAACTCCCAAAGTTCAATGGACAAGGTAAATGGGAAGTTTTTTTCACTCAATTCGAGTTGTTGGCTAGAGCCGGGAGGTGGTCTGACGAGACGAAAGGGTTACAGCTTGCCCTGAGCCTGTCAGAGGAGGCGTCGGAATGCCTGCTAACGCTAGCCCCCGGACGAGAGGGGCGACTACGGTGCGCTAGTGGAGGCATTGGGGGGGCCGTTTCGGCAGCGATGCACAGCCCAACATGCTGCGGATTGAACTGAATAACAAAAAGAGACTTCAGGGGGAATCATTAAAGGCGTTGGCAAGTGATATTCTGAGCCTGACCAGGCGGGCTTATGCAAATATGTCGATTGGGGTGCAAGACGAGCTGGCACGGGACAGTTTCATTAGAGCGCTCTCCCCCACCGAACTGGGTAAGCATGTGCAGATGTCGGACCCAGCATCTCTGCGGGCTGCAGTGGAGATAGCCAGGAAGAGGGAGCTGATCTGGGGTGAGGGAGTGAGAGTGGAGGTTGCCAGTCAACCAGAGGTGAGAGCAGCGGCGGCCGGGGTGCTGGGGGTCACCAAACCAGAGTGGGTCGACGAGTTGGGAGGGTTAGTCAAGACCGCTCGCTTGTCATTGAGAAGGGCTCCAGACAACATCGCAGTGTCAGCTCAACTTCCATTGTCTGCTGGGGTTGTGGCCAGACTGGCCACATTCAGCGGGAGTGTGGCAGATTCTCCAGTCAACAGGGAAACGACAGCGGGTTCTCGCGCAGGGGGCAGCGCGGGCCCATTCCTCCGCCCCGAACCCACAGTAAGCAGAAGATGTACCCAGCAGTGCAGGCAAGAGGGTGGGGACCTGCTTCCCCAGGGTGTAGCGGCCACCGTGTTTCCTAGTCCGGTAGTTGTGGTGGGACGTACCACCATTGGGGACTTCTGCAATGTCATCGTCAAGGTAGAGGGGGTGGAATGTTTGGCCCTGGTCGACACGGGCTCTACAGTAACCCTGGTGAGACCAGACATACTACCTGTTGGGGTGCGGGTGGAGCCGACCTTTGTCCAGCTACGGACTGTCACGGGGGAGCTAGCCCCCATGTTAGGGAAGTGTCGGGTGTCTGTGACTGTGGGGGGAGAACTGTGGGGTGTCCGGTGTGGGTAGCAGCGGTACAGGACCCCTGTATACTGGGAATGGACTTTTGAAAAACTGTGGGGCTCAGTTGGACTTAGCTTCGGGCACTTTGAGGCTGTCGGGGGGCCCACAGTGGGAATGTCGCCTACGGGAGGGCCAGCAGGGGGCAGGGCTGTCCCTCCGTCTTCCTCCAAGCTTGCCGAAACTCCACTGGTCGTCCCGGCTGCTCCTTGGTCGTTGTTCCATCCCAGCAGCTGTCTCCGGCGGCAACGACCTTCACTCCCCATAATGGTGCAAGCACAGGCATCCCAGTAGCCCAAAACACACTGGCTCCTTCACCCCATCAGCCCGACGGGGGAAGGAGGAAGTTATCGACGCCGTTGAGGCTGTGTGGCTGAAAAACTGTCAAGGTCTGGACGAGGGACAACAGAGACAATTAAAGCAGCTGCTGTTTGACTTTAAAGATAGCTTCGCTTGGGGGAAGATGAGGTAGGGCAAACGCACCTGGTTCAGCACGACATCGACACTGGGGACAACCAACCCATTAAAATTCGGCCCCGTCGCATTCCCCTTGCCAAGAGGGAAGCAGCAGCCACAGCTATTGCTGACATGTTGCGGGCTGATTTCATTGAGCCATCAGATAGCCCGTGGTCCGCGCCGGTCGTCATGGTGCCTAAGAAAGGGGGTAAACTTAGGTTTTGTGCGGACTACAGGGGCCTAAATTCTGTCACCATTAAAGACTCTTACCCCATACCGAGGATCGATGAGTCGCTAGACCACGTCAGAGGGTCCTCGTGGTTCTCTTCCCTTGATCTGCGCAGCGGCTACTGGCAGGTGCCCTCTCGCCTGGGGCACGTGAAAAACGGCCTTCTCCACGGATAGGGGCCATTGGCAGTTCAAGGTGCTGTGCTTCGGGCTTTGTAATGCTCCTGCCACCTTTGAGAGGCTCATGGACAGAGTGCTGGCGGGGGTTCCGAGAGACGAGTGTGTCGTGTACCTAGACGACATATTGGTACATGGCACGTCGTTTGAGGGGGCACTGGGGGCACTTAGGCGAGTGCTGGAGAGGATCTCGGGGGCGGGGCTAAAATTACACCCGGAAAAGTGCCATTTCATGCAAAGGGAGTTGGCGTTCCTGGGTCATCAGCTGGGTGGTGAGGGTATCAGCACGTTGCCAGACAAAGTGGAGGCTGTGAGGGGGTGGCCAATTCCAAAGGAAAAAAAGGAGGTTAAGAGCTTCCTGGGTCTGGCATCCTACTATCGTAGGTTTGTGAAAGGGTTTGCGGGGATAGCAGCTCCTTTGAACCACCTTCTCAAGAAGGACACTGTCTTTCAGTGGACCGAAGAGCACCAGCGGGCGTTTGAGGCCCTCAAACGTGCCCTGGTGGAGGCCCCTGTCCTGTCCTCACCAGACCCAAACCGTCCGTTTATTCTGGACACCGATGCAAGCAATGAGGGCTTGGGGGCCGTGCTGGCTCAGCGTGGTTCTGACGGGGAGCACGTAGTAGCTTATTACAGCAGAACTTTTGATAAGGCTGAAAAACGCTACTGCGTGACAAGGAGGGAGCTTTTGGCTGTCGTGGCAGCAGTACGCCATTTCAAGTACTACCTGGGGGGCCTGCCGTTTGTGGTGCGGACGGATCACTCCGCCCTGCAGTGGCTTCTCTCCTTCAAGGAGCCAGAGGGTCAGATCGCCCGCTGGTTGGAGGAGCTGCAACCCTACGACTTCCAGGTGGAGCACAGGGCCGGCCTTCGCCACAGCAATGCAGACGCCTTGTCCCGCCGCCCGTGTGCTGAGGACGGCTGTGGGTACTGCGCCAAACGGGTGGAGCGAGAGAGGGAACTGTGCATGGAGGAGGGAGTCACCGCCACGGTGAGTCAGCTGAGGGTGACAGAGTGCCGGGAGCTTGAGGCTGTGGACGTCGGGGAGTGGAGGCGTCGCCAGGAGGAGGACGCAGAGCTGCGTCCTGTGCTGGGGTGGGTGGAAGAGAGAAGACGACCGCCATGGGGGGAAGTAGCCCCTCTATCACCAGTCACCAAAGGACTCTGGGCTAAATTCTCAGTCCTTAGAGTGGCTGAGGGAGTGCTCCAGAGGGGGTGGAAAAAGCCAGCTACTGGAGAAATGACGTGGCAGGTAGTGGTTCCCAAAAAGGCTGCAAGGGAGCGTGTTACAGCAGCTTCACGGGGAGTAGGCGCAGGGCATTTTGGGGTCTCCAAAACGTTAAAGCGCGTACGTAAAGGCTTCTATTGGGCCAGGCACAGGAGGGATGTGGAGGACTTTTGCAGGCAGTGCGATGAGTGTGCTGCTAAGAAAGGACCTCCAGGTCAGTCACACGCCCTCCTACAACAATTCCCAGTAGGGGAGCCCATGGAGAGACTGGGGGTAGACATAGTTGGACCGTTTCCAATCACAGACAGCGGTAACAGGTGGATTCTAACTGCTATGGACTACTTCACCAAATGGCCAGAGGCTTACGCTCTCCCAGACCAGGAGGCAGAAACAGTAGCTGATGCATTGGTAGGGGGAATAATCAGTCGGTTCGGGGTGCCACAGTCTATACACAGCGACCAGGGGAGAAACTTTGAGTCACGGGTGTTCTCAGAGTTGTGTAGACGGTTAGGCGCGGAGAAGACGCGCACTACTCCGCTTCATCCCCAGAGTGATGGGCTGGTGGAAAGATTTAACAGAACATTAGCACAACAGCTGGCTATCGTTACCTCAAAACACCAGAGAGATTGGGACACCCACTTACCGTTTATTCTCATGGCATGTAGGTCGGCTGTTCAGGAATCGACTGCGTGCTCCCCCAGCGCTACTAATGTTAGGTCGTGAGTTGCGCACCCCAGCCGAACTGACGTTTGGCCACCCTCCTGATAACGACGACGGGGTTTTGCCTGGCCCGAACTATGTTCAGTCGACTGCAGAACCGGGTTAGAGGCGGCTCACACCTTCGCAAGAGAGCAACTCGAGAACGCAGGAATGCGCCAAAAGCGCCACTATGACTCACGCGCTAGGGGGAGGCACTTTGGAGCGGGAGAACGCGTGTGGCTTCACAACCCCACGCGCAAGAAGGGGCGGTGCCCAAAGCTGGACAGTGCCTGGGTGGGGCCGTGCCTGGTGATAGAGAGAGTGGGGGAGGTGACGTACGGGTGGAGGTTCCCCACGGGGCAGGAAGGTGGTGGTCCACCGGGACCGATTGGCGCCCCTACAGAGGGAGGAAAACGGTAGGGAATGGAAGTGAGGACTCTGATGTGAGCACACGGGGACAGTCTAGCGAGGAGACTCTAATGCAAGCTGAGCCTGGGACGGGGGCTGCCTCTTCGGGGGTGCTGGAAATGACATTGGGGCAGATGAGTGTTCTGGGGGTCCACCAGTGAGAGTCAAGGGAAGGCACAAGAGACTGATGCGACCTCCGGGTCGCTTTTAAGGATTTTGTTTTGTAACCCTAGGGGCTAGGGTTTAGAAAGGAGGGGGCTATGTAACGACCCTGTATTGTGTTCTGTGTTCATGGATGTGTTATCGTTCTCATGGGTACTAGCAGGGGTTAAATATGCCAGGACAGATGGAAAGGTTGGGGGGTATGATGGGTAATCCCGCGGGATTTTGGGAATGATTAAATAGGGGTTACGGTCTCATCTCTCTCTTCTGTTCGGGACCCTTGATTTGACATGTTCTATTTGTGTATGTTTGAGGTTTAGCGGCGTGGGTTGTGGCCTGAACAATAGCCCATTTAGGAATAAACCTGTGTTCTGCCTGTACACCTGGTGCCCGTCTCTCTTTTACTTTATGACCCAGCTGGGTCATTACAGTATGAAGGAATATTTGGATGTAGCCTCATGACTTATTCAAGATGCAGCCTAGTGAGTGACAGTTCTATACTACTGACAAACAATTGCACAACACAAATGTAGGACAATGACCAGAAGTCCCAACAACGCATGCAGAGAAATGCAAAAAGGCTGAAATAGTTTATAAAAAAAATATATTAACTCTTACGTTAAAACATTTGCGGGCATCATCTGCGACTCTGGAGCCGCCTCTATCAAAGACTGCCATGTGTTTGTGGAGTTGGGAATCACAAAGCCAAACTCAAAGAACCATTCTGCAGGTAGAGGAGAGAGCCATCCAAAATACATTAAATGAGTGTTTATTCACGGATATGGTATTCTTTAGTACATACAGGCAGAAAGGAAGAGGCGATGCTAGAGGGATAACTGAGCCCAAAATCTATCTTCTCCAGCAGGTGGCGTTGACATTAATCTTTTCGCTCACCAAGCGAGGAGTTTTTGTATGGAGGTCAATGAGTGTCGAATTTGGTTAACAACAAATGTACTGGCTTATTTACTATGCGTGGCTTATTAGACCGAATACAAGTTTCGTAATGATTAGGTTGTTACGAGTGTATTGATATAAGTAGGACACATGAAATCCTGGCAACTACAAAAAAACATCGGAATTGTGCCTGGTCGACACTAGTTACCACAGCCACAAAGTCATAAACCCCACCTATTTCTAAAATGTATCTTCTTAAAATTTGATTTTAAACCTCACACTACCCACACTGCTAACCTTATGCCTTACACTAATCTTATTTTTTACGATATAGCCAATTTTGATTTTGTAGCTGTGGTAACCATCGTGCCTGTTGTTCACACGCGTATCTGTCCTCTCATTGGCTAGAATGGTCCCACCTGATCTTGCCTCCTCCCGACTGCCATTTTTGAAGACATTTACTTGTTAGAGCGACCAGATGGTCAATATAATGGATAATCTGTGATACAGGTAACTGCAAAGATGAGGCATACAAAGTATATTGAACAAAAATATAAATGCAAATTGTTGGTCCCATGTTTCATGAGCTGAAATAAAAAGATCCCAGAAATGTTCCATATGCACAAAAAGCTTTCCATCCCTGTCACTGAGCATTTCTCCTTTGCCAAAATAATCCATGTCTCAAATTGAGGGAGCGTGCACTGCAGGAATGTCAAACAGAGCTGTTGCCAGATACGTTAATGTTAATTGGTCTACCATAAGGCCAACATCGTTTTAGAGAATTTGGCAGTACGTCCAACCTGCCTCAAAACCGCAGACCACATGTAACCACACCAGCCCAGGACCTCCACATCCGGCTTAATGGTGTCGCATCCCTCCAACGGAGTTGCAGACACTTCTAGAATCTATACCAAGGCGCATTGAAGCTGTTCTGGTGGCTTGTGTTGGTCCAACGCCCTATTAAGGTATTTGTCTGTAATTATGGCCTTTTGTGGGGAAAAACTAATTCTGATTGTCTGGGCCTGGCTCCCCAGTGGGTGGGCCTATACCCTCCCAGGCCCACCCATGGCTGCACCCCTGCCCAGTCATGTGAAATCCATAGATTACGGCCTAATGAATTTATTTCCTTCTATGAACTGTAACTCAGTAAAATCTTTGAAATTGTTGCATTTATATTTTTGTTCAGTATATATTGAAAGCAGTTGCTTTCACACAGGTGTGGTTCCTGAGTTAATTAAGCTATTAACATTCCGTCATGCTTAAGATCATGTATGAAAATGCCCAATACCCCATTATTTTGGCTACCATGGAAAGAGGAGTCTCAAAAGAGCATAGCAGGTTTAATGTGTGTGTGTGTGTGTGTCTCAGTCACCAGATCTCAACCCAATTAAACACTTATGGTAGATTATGGAGCGGGGCCTGAGACAACATTTTCCACAACCATCATTATTTTTATTTTTTTATAGAATTTCTCGTAGACAAATGGTGTCGCATCCCTCCAAAAGAGTTCCAGACACTTCGAGAATCTATACCAAGGCGCATTGAAGCTGTTCTGGTGGCTTGTGTTGGTCCAATGCCCTATTAATTTTTTTATTTTTTTTATTTCACCTTTATTTAACCAGGTAAGCCAGTTGAGAACAAGTTCTCATTTACAACTGCGACCTGGCCAAGATAAAGCAAAGCAGTGCGATAAAAACAACACAGAGTTACATATGGGGTAAAAAACATAAAGTCAAAAATACAACAGAAAATATATATACAGTGTGTGCAAATGTAGCAAGTTATGGAGGTAAGGCAATAAATAGGCTATAGTGCAAAATAATTACAATAGTATTAACACTGGAATGCTAGATGTGCAAGAGATTATGTGCAAATAGAGATACTGGGGTGCAAAAGAGCAAAATAAATAACAATATAGGGATGAGGTAGTTGGGCGGGCTAATTTCAGATGGGCTGTGTACAGCTGCAGTGATCGGTAAGGTGCTCTGACAACTGACGCTTAAAGTTAGTGAAGGAGATAAGAGTCTCCAGCTTCAGATATTTTTGCAATTCGTTCCAGTCATTGGCAGCAGAGAACTGGAAGGAATGGCGGCCAAAGGAGGTGTTGGCTTTGGGAATGACCAGTGAGATATACCTGCTGGAGCGCAGACTACGGGTGGGTGCTGCTATGGTGACCAATGAGCTAAGATAAGGCGGGGATTTGCCTAGCAGTGATTTATAGATGGCCTGGAGCCAGTGGGTTTGACGACGAACATGTAGTGAGGACCAGCCAACAAGAGCGTACAGGTCACAGTGGTGGGTAGCGTATGGGGCTTTGGAGACAAAACGGATGGCACTGTGATAGACTACATCCAATTTGCTGAGTAGAGTGTTGGAGGCTATTTTGTAAATGACATCGCCGAAGTCAAGGATCGGTAGGATAGTCAGTTTTACAAGGGCATGTTTGGCAGCATGAGTGAAGGAGGCTTTGTTGCGAAATAGGAAGCCGATTCTAGATTTAACTTTGGATTGGAGATTCTTTATGTGAGTCTGGAAGGACTATATTGGTGTTTCCTTTATTTTGGCAATTACCTGTATATAAAAAGCATGATTATTGAAACAGAAAAAAGAGACTAGTACCTTCTAAGCACTGGCCTTTGAAGAAAACCTTCTGCTCAAGGCGGAACTTTTCCAGTTTTTCTGACGAAGAGAAATTTAACTCTCTGGACACAGCTTTGCACTTGAGGATTTTCTTGGGGACTCGAGCTGCAAGGAAATGAAAGGGACTGTCAACCTACTAATTAGGAGAGAAAAAAATGCAACACAAACAACAACATCATGGGGCCTCATTTATAAACCGTGCATACAGTGCCTTGCAAAAGTATTCATCCCCCTTGGCGTTTTTCCTATTTTGTTGCATTACAACCTGTAATTTAAATTGATTTTAATTTTATGTAATGGACATACACAAAATAGTCGAAATTGGTGAAGTGGAATGAAAAAAAAAAACTGAAAAGTGGTGATTGCATATGTATTCACCCCCTTTGCTATGAAGCCCCTAAATAAGATCAGGTGGAACCAATTACCTTCAGAAGTCACATAATTAGTTAGATTGCACACAGGTGGACTTTATTTAAGTGCCACATGATCTCAGATATATATATATATATATATATATATATATATATATATATATATATATATATATATATATATATATATATATACACATATATATACAGTGGGGTAAAAAAGTATTTAGTCAGCCACCAATTGTGCAAGTTCTCCCACTTAAAAAGATGAGAGAGGCCTGTAATTTTCATCATAGGTACATGTCAACTATGACAGACAAATTGAGAATTTTTTTCTCCAGAAAATCACATTGTAGGATTTTTAATGAATTTATTTGCAAATTATGGTGGAAAATAAGTATTTGGTCACCTACAAACAAGCAAGATTTCTGGCTCTCACAGACCTGTATCTTCTTCTTTAAGAGGCTCCTCTGTCCTCCACTCGCTACCTGTATTAATGGCACCTGTTTGAACTTGTTATCAGTATAAAAGACACCTGTCCACAACCTCAAACAGTCACACTCCAAACTCCACTATGGCCAAGACCAAAGAGCTGTCAAAGGACACCAGAAACAAAATTGTAGACCTGCACCAGGCTGGGAAGACTGAATCTACAATAGGTAAGCAGCTTGGTTTGAAGAAATCAACTGTGGGAGCAATTATTAGGAAATGGAAGACATACAAGACCACTGATAATCTCCCTCGATCTGGGGCTCCACGCAAGATCTCACCCCATGGGGTCAAAATGATCACAAGAACGGTGAGCAAAAATCCCAGAACCACACGGGGGGACCTAGTGAATGACCTGCAGAGAGCTGGGACCAAAGTAACAAAGCCTACCATCAGTAACACACTACGCCGCCAGGGACTCAAATCCTGCAGTGCCAGACGTGTCCCCCTGCTTAAGCCAGTACATGTCCAGGCCCGTCTGAAGTTTGCTAGAGTGCATTTTGATGATCCAGAAGAGGATTGGGTGAATGTCATATGGTCAGATGAAACCAAAATATAACTTTTTGGTAAAAACTCAACTCGTCGTGTTTGGAGGACAAAGAATGCTGAGTTGCATCCAAAGAACACCATACCTACTGTGAAGCATGGGGGACCAGGACGACTAATCCGTGTAAAGGAAAGAATGAATGGGGCCATGTATCGTGAGATTTTGAGTGAAAACCTCCTTCCATCAGCAAGGGCATTGAAGATGAAACGTGGCTGGGTCTTTCAGCATGACAATGATCCCAAACACACCGCCCGGGCAACGAAGGAGTGGCTTCGTAAGAAGCATTTCAAGGTCCTGGAGTGGCCTAGCCAGTCTCCAGATCTCAACCCCATAGAAAATCTTTGGAGGGAGTTGAAAGTCTGTGTTGCCCAGCGACAGCCCCAAAACATCACTGCTCTAGAGGAGATCTGCATGGAGGAATGGGCCAAAATACCAGCAACAGTGTGTGAAAACCTTGTGAAGACTTACAGAAAACGTTTGACCTGTGTCATTGCCAACAAAGGGTATATAACAAAGTATTGAGAAACTTTTGTTATTGACCAAATACTTATTTTCCACCATAATTTGCTAATAAATTCATTAAAAATACTACAATGTGATTTTCTGGATTTTTTTCCCTCATTTTGTCTGTTATAGTTGACGTGTACCTATGATGAAAATTACAGGCCTCTCTCATCTTTTTAAGTGGGAGAACTTGCACAATTGGTGTCTGACTAAATACTTTTTTTCCCCCACTGTATGTATATATATATATATATATATATATATATATATATATATATATATATATATATATATATATATATATATATATATATATATATATACACACACACACACACACACACACCTGTACAAGCAAGCGGCACCATGAAGACCAAGGAGCTCTCCAAACAGGTCAGGGACAAAGTTGTGGAGAAGTACAGATCAGGGTTGGGTTATAAAAAAATATCAGAAACTTTGAATATCCCACGGAGCACCATTAAATCCATTATTAAAAAATGGAAAGAATTTGGCACCACAACAAACCTGCCAAGAGAGGGCCGCCCACGAAAACTCACAAACCAGGTAAGGAGGTCATTAATCAGAGAGATAATCCTGAAGGAGCTGCAAAGCTCCACAGCGGAGATCTGAGTATCTGTCCATAGGACCACTTTAAGCCGTACACTCCACAGAGCTGGGCTATACGGAAGAGTGGCCAGAAAAAAAGCCATTGCTTAAAGAAAAAAATAAGCAAACACGTTTGGTGTTCGCCAAAAGGCATGTGGGAGACTCCCCAAACATATGGAAGAAGGTACTCTGGTCAGATGAGACTAAAATTGAGCTTTTTGGCCATCAAGGAAAACGCTTTGTCTGGCACAAACCCAACACCTCTCATCACCCCGAGAACACCATCCCCACAGTGAAGCATGGTGGTGGCAGCATCATGCTGTGGGGATGTTTTTCATCGGCAGGGACTGGGAAACTGGTCAGAATTGAAGGAATGATGGATGGCGCTAAATACAGGGAAATTCTTGAGGGAAACCTGTTTCAGTCTTCCAGAGATTTGAGACTGGGACGGAGGTTCCCCTTCCAGCAGGACAATGACCCTAAGCATACTGCTAAAACAACACTCGAGTTGTTTAAGGGGAAACATTTAAATGTCTTGGAATGGCCTAGTCAAAGCCCAGACCTCAATCCAATTGAGAATCTGTGGTATGACTTAAAGATTGCTGTACACCAGCGGAACCCATCCAACTTGAAGGAGCTAGAGCAGTTTTGCCTTGAAGAATGGGCCACGCTTATAGAGATACCTCAAGAGACTTGCAGCTGTAATTGCTGCAAAAGGTGGCTCTACAAAGTATTGACTTTGGGGGGGTGAATAGTTATGCATGCTCAAGTTCTGTTTTTTTTGTCTTATTTCTTGTTTGTTTCACATTAAAAAATATTTTGCAACTTCAAAGTGGTAGGCATGTTGTGAAAATCAAATGATATATCCATTTTATTTCCAGGTTGTAAGGCAACAAAATAGGAAAAATGCCAAGGGGGGTGAATACTTTCGCAAGGTATACAAAATATACCCCAAAATGTGCGTGGCAAGTTCACGCAAAAGATGGCAATTATAAAAAAAGAATTGACAATGCGTAATTTTAGACAATGCATAAGCACATCTTCTAGTGGTTGAAATATTGAATTGCAAGTAATGAATTTGTTCAAATCGGGGATATGATGAAAAGCATATTCATAAAACAGTAAAAAAATTAAACAAGAATACAGCCATTTACCATTACTGAGAAGATCAAAAAAGTTTACTTTTAGAATCTAAAATAATTCGACATAGGAATCTTTTTCCTATTTATTTTATATTCATAACCATTGCAGAATATATTCGTCACCTTTTCTGGCCATGATGGGTTCATATTCCTGAGGGAGCCATACAACAAATTACCACGCGCATCTCTCATTTAATTAGACCTAGTAGCCTAGTAAATAGATAGGCTGTATGTATTTCAAGTTTTGCAATATCATAGGCAGTGCGGTTTATAATACCGTTATGCAGTCGAATTTAACAGGTGAACAGTTTATATTTTACATTGAAGTAGGCCTTAGTAAGCTACTGTACTGTAATTGCATTTTTTTTAGTAGCCTGCCTTAGACAATGTCTAACAATTCGCGGACAGTCCATATTTAGGTTGGAGGAAAAGTCAATGCAAAACATAGTTGATTTCAAACGTTCTGCAGACAAGTCCACAACAATTTGCCATTGTTTTCCTCATTCAGAAACTGACAGTCCTTTTTCAGATACAGCATAAATTACTGCTGAAGATTAAAACATCCTGCCAACACAGTAAATACACCGATGGCTTTCCGTAACATAGTTGACAGTATGGGTAGGCTAAAGTATTGGTGTGCGATCGGAGCGCGACATCAATGCCCATTTAATCTCATAGCCTATACCAAGGCAGCACATGGAAATCCAATAATCTATTGATAAAATAAATATTGAAAGTCTTTTGCATGCCGTGGCCTAATGCCAATAGTTCCAAATTATACCTAAAATAAAAGGGCGTTATTGTCACCACAAAAGGAGAATGGAGAGCGTTTTTCAGGCGGAGTACTAATGCTAGTTCACGCACGTAGTTTTATGACAGGTCTGATTTATAACGAGAAACATGTTTATGTATGGAGTTTGCCAATTTTATAAATCTCTATAATTGTTGTACGTGCGCAATTTTCAGAAATGGCGCATGCAGACATTATACATTGACAGGTCCCTGATGTTTACCTAAAGCTAGGCTACTTTCTCACATAAAATACATGTTCATTTTTCTATTGATTCTAATATACAACATTGAACATGGCACAACATGACATAACTGTGTAAAGGTAAATTGCTAACAATCATTTTGGGCGTTTTGACATTGGTTAGGGGTTCAAGCTCTTAAGGAAAAACCGTCTGACTGCTGGGTTTGGTTAGAACCGAGTGGTCATCTTGGTAGTGGTTGGAAGATACAGCCTAATAATCCACGTTCACACCATGACGGAGGAAAGATGACAGTTAACCAGCCAGGAGATTCCAGTACCTTCATGTTCGACCCCAGGAAGAGACAGATCCTCCGTTCCCTGCCACAGCACCTTCCCCGTCTCAGCGTCACGCAGGTTCATCCAGTTTCTGGCAGAGGGAGTCAAGGAAAACTACGGACACAGCCATGTACTTACATCAGGCAACAGTAGCCTTGTCTAGGTTCTGGTTTCTGGTCTGTACTGTTTGTGTCTGCGGCTCGTGGCAAACTTTTGAATTTTCCCTCAGGGCCAGGGATCAATGAAGTAACGCCAGTATTCCTCAAGGTGGCACCCAGGATAACAGGAAACCCATCAAGTTATGAACGTTTAGTGGAAGCCAACTGACAGACAATTCAAACAGTAGCCAAGCCCAATCACAAGGAGGAAATACACAACAATATATAACCTTTGATCTCTCGGAACCAACAGGTAATCCAGAAGTACGCAACAGATGTTCAACTCAGTCTCGAAAAGAAAAAAAGCTATCCAACGGACACAAGTCTTCTTGATAATGCAACTAGTACTAGTAGCCAAAAATGAACTGTCTAGGCCTATTTTTATACTTCCAAAAATCTTATTAGACAGCCGACGTTTGTGGCTCTAGTTATTTACACCAGCTCTCACGCCATGTTATTTTATTGGAGTGGCCAATTCTAGTGTCTTAAAGCCGAACATGATTATGTAGCTACTACTAGCTAACCTCTTCTAATAGGTCAAGTGGTGCAAGCCGAGTCAAATGTGTAACATGACAGTTCTCCAGCTGGTGCAAGTGCCAACGGACAGAGCAAAGAGTTTCTAACTCGGCTCTGGAAGCCAACCTGAAGATATGGCTGTTTTGTGTCAACTAGATGGTACTCCATGTCAGATGCACCTGAACCCCGTTCTCAAGACCATCTGTGCTGCTCTCCCCCCCCCCCCCAACAGGGTGTCAGTACCAGCCCTCCTCAGGACACAATGCCATTCAGTTCACGTGACTATTTCACGACTAAGGGCTTCAAACATGACTATTTCGTGACTAAGGCCTTCAAACAGCGAAACAGAATAAGGAGGAGCAAAGTGTCTGTCAAGCAATTCCCCAAACGGGATAAATTCTTTCAAACTAATAATAAGAGGCTAAATATAGAATGACCAAACTTCAAAACAGCAGGTAGGAAAATACAAGTTGTGAAGTGAAAATGGAAACAAGACGCAACCAACTCCAACACGGAGCTTAGCTAGCCATCTGCTGTGGAGCTAGCACTGTCTTAGCGAGATGAAACGTGTGGTGCTTTTAATAATAATTTCATCCTTTCAAATCTGACAGACTGCAGCCCAGCAACACCTGGGGTCAGCTCAGTCACCAACCTCCCAGCAGCTTCCAAATCATCCTAGAATGATACTCAGTCATCTCAATAGAAACGTCATCAGAAAACATAGGCCTACTACCTCAGTTTTACTAGCCTGATCAGTCTGGTATACACAAGGCTACCGTTTTACCCCTTCATTCAAACTCTGTACATGACTGGGATGCTTTGTGTGAAGTGGTTTGTTAGGTAATATTTTGGCTGTGGACTTCGTGCCGTCTGTCTCCTACCTCCTACATCATTTAATTGATTTGAACACAGTTGTCAGTCCTGCTGGACAATGACATTTCTACATTTTAGTCATTTAGCAGATGCTCTTATCCAAAGCGACTTACAGTTAGTGAGTGCATACATTTTCATACTGGGGGGCAAAGCAGCTTAGCAGCGTCTACCCATCTAACGTTTTATGAATGGATTAGAATACGATCTGTCCTGCTGCTTCAATGTGAATTATATATTTAATTTTAATTTTATTTATTACGCTCATGAACTGGCTGCAGAGAACAATTCAGGAAAACGTTGACAGTACATTCCAAGGTCAAAGACTAGGGCCTAGACAACACAAACTTCTTCATAATAGGCCTGGTTAGAGATGTCAGCTAACTGCAGTTATATTAAAGCCCGGTGGTGAAAGAGGTGACAGATGTCTCCAGGATCACACCTACTGAGATCCCTGGTGCTAAGCAGAGAAGATCCACAGGGGGGACAGACCCAACACACTCAAACATGGTTCTTAATTAGCCCCTAGATGCACGCTAGCCTCACTTAAGCTCCATCCATTTTTAAAGAGTAGCTTTAAAAAAGGTCCATGCAGACGTTAAAAAAAAAATCTCAATATCAAATATTTTCTGTGTAACAATTAAGTACCTTACTGATTATTTTCAATGAAAATGGTCAAAAAGAAACAAAAGTAGCTTCTTAGCAAAAAGCCATTTCTTAAGCAACAATTTTGCTAGAACTGTCTGGGAGTGGCCTGAGTGAGGGGCCTAATGGGAGGGGCCTAATGGGAGGGGCCTAATGGGAGGGGCCTAATGGGAGTGGCCTGAGTGAGGGGCCTAATGGGAGGGGCCTAATGGGAGTGGCCTGAGTGAGGGGCCTAATGGGAGGGGCCTAATGGGAGTGGCCTGAGTGAGGGGCCTAATGGGAGGGGCCTAATGGGAGTGGCCTGAGTGAGGGGCCTAATGGGAGGGGCCTAATGGGAGTGGCCTGAGTGAGGGGCCTAATGGGAGGGGCCTAATGGGAGGGGCCTAATGGGAGGGATATGTAACCTGACAACTAGCTGTTAATGGAAGGCAAACTCTCTTTGTGACGGTCTATTAACACAACGAGTCCCACCGTGACGCCAGCGCGTTTTGGACTTCTAACCCTTTTAAACATCGTGTTTGAGCTACCGACTTCTGCATCCATAGATACCAACCATTAGTCTGTGATTAACGGGGGCTGAGCTAGAGCGCTGTTTGTGAGACAAGGGCAGATCCCGAAGGGGCCCCGTGTCTTTTTACAAAAACGGCTGCAGAGCCCCGAATGGTTTGAGCTACACACTATTAAAAGCTATCTATAAAAAGCGGAGACTCTCACTAACATGTAACGTGTTCTGCTCTATGACGCTCACAAGCTACAAAAGAGTCGTTAGAAGGTAAGGGGTTCTTCTACATAGAAGATCATAGGAAATCCTAGGACATAGTGTCTATAATACTGTAATAAGCTCACATAGTTGCTGTCAAACTCCACACAGTTGTCACTGACTAGTTGGATATTGATTTCCCACTGAGAAAACAATTTCTGTATTTACAGCATTCAGATAAATTCATTTTGATCAGATTTTTGCTTTTGTTGTTGAGATTTGTCAATAAAACTCATGAATGCAACTGTTTATGTCGAATTGTTTTGTGTTCTACTTAGAGCCCTGGTTGTCCTGAAAAGAAAATGGTAAAACACTTAATTGTGAGACTAAATATAAGGGCTGGACATGCAGACAAATGAAAAGTCTGATAAATGAAAAGCAGATTTTTGCTTGGGTCTTGGGACTGATAGGGTTAACTTGTATCACCTGGTGATGTGGCCAGGTGGTCCAAAATCCCCACCCATGCAAACAAGCTGAAATTTAAAGCGGTCCTTTCAAAACAAATCTTACACTAAAAGAGCATTATCATAATTTTCACAATTTCACAGTAATATTCCAACCTCAGTGTGGAAATATATATAAAACACAGGAAAATCACATTTTTGACTGCACATGCAATAAACAAGAGACATATAAAGTCATGACGTATGCAATATTGCATGAACTATCAAATGAAACCATTGCAAATAAATACATCTCATTGCATAATTTGTGTACATATAATCTTCAGAAATGCAATCGAGACTTTTCTGAAGTCCCAAAGCTCAAATATCCTACCCCTACACCAACACAGACTTTCACTGTGAGGTTAGCCAGTCCTTGCGTTCACACAGTTCTGTGAATCAGTTTGTTTCAGGGACAGATTAAATGCATGTCAGGTCCACTCAGGGGAAGCAGAAGCTGGCTGCAGTGCACACTGCATTCTCCTCCGAGGCCAGCCTTTGCCTTCCTTAGGGACATAACAGTCACCGATGTTGAAGCACAGTGCTCCTGTACAGGCCAGGATGCCCAACGCAGCAGCATCATAAATACGTGAGTCATGTAGCCTGTGGACTTTTAGTCTGAGATGTATGTTTGTCTAATTAACCGAACTGCCGAGAGGTTTTTCCATACAATGAACTACTGTAGTGTGCTATGGAGAGGCGGGATCCTCAGCACGACTTGGGTAATAGTTTATAGCCTAGTCCTATGGTACACAATACTGGGTTATTCATGGTGCAAGGCAGTTCCCAGGAATCAAAGCATCAAATAATCTGATTAGGCAGCACAAGGGAATCACACACAAATCACACTTTCATAATTTCAGGTTATACCTACATTCATTACAGAACTTGGAATATTATACTAGACTTAGAAACTTTACTAACTGAAAGCAATTATGATATTCTCGTCAACACAGTCTGCAAACAAGCAAATTGATACTGAAGTTGAGTTGTAGCTCCTCTTGTGACTTCTTTGAATTCTCCCTGCTGTGATACAACTTCTAGTGCTTTCTATAAATATCCTCATTGCATAAGACAATGACCTACAGGTCAAAAAGCTGGTCATGCTGGGGAAGACTTCTAACCTCCTTAACCCGATAGTCACCATACGGCACACAAAGTGATACACAGAAAACTCTGATCAGCCTACCACTCTGATCAGCACACGTCAAATAAATCTTCTAGATTAATTTGATGGAAAAACCTTGAGAAATCTGTGTGAATGTAGCCTGTTTCTTGGTGATGTTGTAATCACGATTAATCTGATGCTCGTTACCTAACTTTTAAGGAGGGGGAAGGAAGGAGTTTTTGGTTTTAGTTCAAAGATGGCGAATTACTCAGAGTACAAATCGATTGCTTGGTCTCAGGAGGATCAGCTTAAAGTTGAAACAGCTTGACTATCCTCTCTATGTTCCTATGCAATCCACAAAAATAAAAATAAATGTCTTTGCAAAAGTCCTAAAATCCGTTACACAGCGGATGCGTCATAATACCCATAGAACCTAGCGGTCAAACACAGAAATGGTTCCTAAGTCTTTAAACCACACATTTTTCCCATAGGGGATTTTAGAACCACTTCAAAACAAGGTCTGTGTTTCATGTAGGCTTTCCCTGGCATGACGTTTTGATAACCATGTAAATCTCTCTAGGACAAGGTGACTTTTATCTATATATCTCTATATCTATACATATATATTCGGCTCCCTTTACTTTCAGATTCGAAAATGCTAATTCCATCAAAGTAGACATCATGCTAGACTATACATTCCTGCAAGCTCCTACACGTCATCTCTAGCTGACACCTTTGCTGTCAGCTAGCTAGCTACCTTGATACAAAATGAAAGATATATTGAATCATTTACTGTTCCATATTTTATTTTACTAATATTTGTTGGCTTATTTATGCATTTGGTCTTGTGTCTTGTACAAAATACTGTCCTAGTAGCAGTTAGATATTGACATTGTGCCATGAATACTAGGCAAAAAATTTTTTTGCAAAGCTAGCTAGTTAGCTAACCTACCTAGATGATATTGGCAACATACCCTTATTTTACCAGATCCTCTTCTCCTTCAGCTTGTGGTCTATATATAATCCCTTATCATTTCTGCCAACTATATGAACGAGATTAAATCTATTTCAATTCGTGGTGTCAGAATGCACTGCTGTATTAAAGCAATTCAGAACTAACTTGTTGACACGTTCTGTTGCAGATTCAAAGCCAGACTAACTAATTGCAGAATTTAACAGGTTATGAATGAATAACCATATTTAATGACAAGAATGCACCTAGTCACCCATCAATTACGTCACACACCTGAACTCCAACAATTACATTGTTTTAAAGAAATCTAACCAGTAAACAACGCATACATATACATCTGACAAGAAGTAAAGCTTAAATGATTTATTCATCAACAAACCTGGCACCATATTAACT
Source organism: Coregonus clupeaformis (assembly GCF_020615455.1). NCBI lineage: Eukaryota > Metazoa > Chordata > Actinopteri > Salmoniformes > Salmonidae > Coregonus > Coregonus clupeaformis. The sequence continues at coordinate 21,472,969 of NC_059211.1, read as the reverse complement.
ATTATTACTATCCGAGAGCACACAAGATTCTTCTGCTTTTCCATTTGAGGAATTAGACCAGCACAAATAAAGTGTAAAACGGCATATTGTGATTTTTGGTGGGTGAGTTACAAATGAAGAAATAACTGGATGCGGAAGGTAGGCTTAATACACACTGAACGAAAATATGAACTCAACATGTAAAGTGCTGGTCCCATGTTTCATGAGCTGAAATAAAAGATCCCAGAAATGTTCCATACGCACAAAAAGCTCATTTCTCTCAAATGTGCACAAATTTGTTTACATTCCTGTTAGTGAGCATTTCTCCTTTGCCAAGATCATCCCACCCACCTGACATGTGTGGCATATCAAGAAGCTGATTAAAGAGCATGATCATTACACAGGTGTCTCAAGTTGAGGGAGCGTGCAATTGGCATGCTGACTGCAGGAATGTCCACCCGAGCTGTTGCCAGATAATTGAATGTTCATTTCTCTACCATGAGCTGCCTCCAATGACGAGAATTTGGCAGTACGTCCGAACGGCTTCACAACCGCAGACCACGCGTATGGCGTCGTGTGGGCGGGTGGTTTACTGATGTCAACGTTGTGAACAGAGTGCCCCATGGTGGCGGTGGGGTTATGGTATGGGCAGGCATAAGCTACGGACAACGAACACAATTGCATTTTATTGATGGCAATTTGAATGCACAGAAATACCGTGACGACATTCTGAGGCCCATTTCTTTTAAGGTATCTGTGAACAACAGATGCATACAGTGGGGAAAAAAAGTATTTAGTCAGCCACCAATTGTGCAAGTTTTCCCACTTAAAAAGATGAGAGAGGCCTGTAATTTTCATCATAGGTACACATCAACTATGACAGACAAAATGAGAAAGAAAATCCAGAAAATCACATTGTAGGATTTTTAATGAATTTATTTGCAAATTATGGTGGAAAATAAGTATTTGGTCAATAACAAAAGTTTCTCAATACTTTGTTATATACCCTTTGTTGGCAATGACACAGGTCAAACGTTTTCTGTAAGTCTTCACAAGGTTGTCACACACTGTTGCTGGTATTTTGGCCCATTCCTCCATGCAGATCTCCTCTAGAGCAGTGATGTTTTGGGGCTGTCGCTGGGCAACACGGACTTTCAACTCCCTCCAAAGATTTTCTATGGTGTTGAGATCTGGAGACTGGCTAGGCCACTCCAGGACCTTGAAATGCTTCTTACGAAGCCACTCCTTCGTTGCCCGGGCGGTGTGTTTGGGATCATTGTCATGCTGAAAGACCCAGCCACGTTTCATCTTCAATGCCCTTCCTGATGGAAGGAGGTTTTCACTCAAAATCTCACGATACATGGCCCCATTCATTCTTTCCTTTACACGGATCAGTCGTCCTGGTCCCTTTGCAGAGAAACAGCCCCAAAGCATGATGTTTCCACCCCCATGCTTCACAGTAGGTATGGTGTTCTTTGGATGCAACTCAGCATTCTTTGTCCTCCAAACTCGACGAGTTGAGTTTTTACCAAAAAGTTCTATTTTGGTTTCATCTGACCATATGACATTCTCCCAATCCTCTTCTGGATCATCCAAATGCACTCTAGCAAACTTCAGATGGGCCTGGACATGTACTGGCTTAAGCAGGGGGACACGTCTTGCACTGCAGGATTTGAGTCCCTGGCGGCGTAGTGTGTTACTGATGGTAGGCTTTGTTACTTTGGTCCCATCTCTCTGCAGGTCATTCACTAGGTCCCCCTGTGTGGTTTTGGGATTTTTGCTCACCGTTCTTGTGATCATTTTGACCCGACGGGGTGAGAACTTGCATGGAGCCCCAGATCGAGGGAGATTATCAGTGGTCTTGTATGTCTTCCATTTCCTAATAATTGCTCCCACAGTTGATTTCTTCAAACCAAGCTGCTTACCTATTGCAGATTCAGTCTTCCCAGCCTGGTGCAGGTCTACAATTTTGTTTCTGGTGTCCTTTGACAGCTCTTTGGTCTTGGCCATAGTGGAGTTTGGAGTGTGACTGTTTGAGGTTGTGGACAGGTGTCTTTTATACTGATAACAAGTTCAAACAGGTGCCATTAATACAGGTAACGAGTGGAGGACAGAGGAGCCTCTTAAAGAAGAAGTTACAGGTCTGTGAGAGCCAGAAATCTTGCTTGTTTGTAGGTGACCAAATACTTATTTTCCACCATAATTTGCAAATAAATTCATTAAAAATCCTACAATGGGATTTTCTGGATTTTTTTTTCTCAATTTGTCTGTCATAGTTGACGTGTACCTATGATGAAAATTACAGGCCTCTCTCATCTTTTTAAGTGGGAGAACTTGCACAATTGGTGGCTGACTAAATACTTTTTTGCCCCACTGTATACTAATGATCGGCTGTCCAGGGGGTAACAGCAAAGAGCTCAATGTCTTCCTGCAGTAAAGTAAGCACACTGTTGACTCAAGAGATGCTAGTCCGTCTCTCTGAAACCTCTCAAAAAGCCAGACCAAAATAATACAGCTAGCTAGGGTAGCTACAAGTCAAGTAGTAGGCTACTTGAAGTGGGCTACCCTCACCCTGACACAAACAAACATTATCAAGAACTCCTAGCTTCACCATCTAAGTTAGCTGGCTAGTTAACTAGCAAGCTAGACAGTTGGTTTATAAAAGCTAAACTTGTTTTTTATGAATTTCTCATGCATTTAAATTGCTAGAAAAATAGACCTCTAATGTAGCCATCTAGCCAGGCTAATGTTGCTAACTAGCTTGCTAACCATGAGCTACCTGGCTAGATTGATAACAGGTAGTGTAAATTGTAAACTTGCCCAAGACAATTGTCCATTTAAATAAATGTCACCAATTCATTCATCACAAAATTTGGCTAAGATTAGATAGTTAATCCAGAGATTCTTACTTTGCCTCAATTTGGCAGTCTCGTCCAGATCATCATGGCCATGGTGAGTGACGTGAAGTTTGAGACAGGTATTTGTAGTTCTGTATGATAGCCACATTAGCAGCTAATTAGCATTGCATACAGGCAAATATATTGATAAAAGTCACCTTGTCCTGGGCCTCCCGAATGGCTCAGTGATCTAAGGAACTGCATCGCAGTGCTAGAGGTGTCACTACAGATCCGGGTTCGATCCCGGGCTGTATCACAACCGGCTGTGATCGTGAGTCCCATAGGGCAGCGCACAATTGGCCCAGTGTCGTCCGGGTTAGGGGAGGGTTTGGCCGGAGGGGCTTTACTTGGCTCATCGCGCTCTAGCGACACCTTGTGGTGGGCCGGGCGCCTGCAGGCTGACCTCGGTTGTAACGTGAACAGTGTTTCCTCCGACACATTGGTGCGGCTGGCTTCCGGCTTAAGGGGGCAGGTGTTAAGAAGCGCAGTTTGGCGGGTCATGTTTCGGAGGACGCACGACTTGAGAAAAATAGTAACCTTGTCCGAGAGAGATTTGCACGGTTATCAAAACGTCACGCCAGGGTAAGCCTAAACGAAACACAGCCCTTAATTTAAGTGTTTCTAAAACTCCCTATAGGAAAAATGTATGTTGGAAAAACGATTGGAACCATTTCTGTGTTTTACTGCTAGGTTTTATGGGTATTATACTGTGGTACTCTAGGAGTATGCAGCCGGTCGTGGCTCAATGCAGTGCCTGGTAGCACGCTAACCTCAGTCACCAGGCCTGTTAGGAGGACCATAAGGCAGCAAATCCCTGTCCTTGCAAATCAAGGATTTAAGAATGAGAAGCCTAGAAAATGAAGCTTGCCTTGCAGGTCACGAATACACAGCCTGCTACAGGAGTCAGGATCCCTTACCTATTCAACACTGAATAGGTCTACCCTCAGTGCTACCAAGTCATGTTTAAAGTACAGGGTGTAATTAAATAACGATGGATCTTCAGTCTTCCGAGTGAAGCCGGTGGCAGTAGCGTAGGTGTGATTATTCTCGTCCGCATTACCGTGCCTATTTTGGGACCGGTGGCTTGTGCTAGCCTATGTAAACCAGAGTAAGGGCTTCTATCCGAGCTAGGAGAGATGCACAAACATTACCCCTGGAAGGTACATAGAATGGTAATCAAACAAGCTCCTCAAATGAGCTCCTCCACTATGTTTTAAAAGATCAGGGTAGACTGTCACATTTCCCATTCTGCCCTGCCAGCAGCTCCAGTTACCTCCTACAGGTTTAGTATAGATCAACTTCCCAGTCAGACACACGCCTTGCATTGTCTGTGATGAATAAAGTTAGACACAGGGCAGGCGGTTGTAATTCCTAACTTCCACTGCCCTTCTTCTCTCCCACTGACTACCTGCACAGACTCTATGCCCATCCTCAGGATTCTACCACACTTTACATTCACGCAATCATTTATTTGATTATAGTGATTCATATTGCTGCTATATTGTTTATTAGGGGTTCCCTTTACATGGTCAAATAACTCAAGCATAAATTGGTAACTTTTTTCTCTCCAAATTAGGCAAACAGAAACTACAGGCCATGTGTAACTTTGTCAAAAAAGAATGGCACCGATTGGCCTATAGGTGGTGCTGTTATATGCAGTCTCACTTAAACCCTCATATCTGTCACCCCGTGTGACCTAGAGACTTGAAACTTTTTATGTAAGTGTCTTTCCTCATGCTGAACAAATTTGCCTCAAGGACCCATAAGGTCAGTCAGGATCAATGACTGTGTGTGAGTGTGTGTATGTATGTATGTATGTGTGTATGTGTGTATGTGTGTATGTGTGTATGTATGTATGTATGTATGTATGTATGTATGTATGTATGTATGTATGTATGTATATATATATATATATATATACATATACATATACACACACATATACATACATACATACATACATACATACATACACACACAGTCGTGGTCAAAAGTTTTGAGAATGACAAGTATTGGTCTTCACAAAGTTTGCTGCTTCAGTGTTTTTAGATATTTTTGTCAGATGTTACTATGGTATACTGAAGTATAATTACAAGCATTCCATAAGTGTCAAAGGCTTTTATTGACAATTACATTAAGTTTATACAAAGAGTCAATATTTGCAGTGTTGACCCTTCTTTTTCAAGACCTCTGCAATCCGCCCTAGCATGCTGTCAATTAACTTCTGGGCCACATCCTGACTGATGGCAGCCCATTCTTGCATAATCAATGCTTGGAGTTTGTCAGAATTTGTGGGTTTTTGTTTGTCCACCCGCCTCTTGAGGATCGACCACAAGTTCTCAATGGGATTAAGGTCTGGGGAGTTTCCTGGTCATGGACCCAAAATGTCGATGTTTTGTTCCCAGAGCCACTTAGTTATCACTTTTGCCTTATGGCAAGGTGCTCAATCATGCTGGAAAAGGCATTGTTCGTCACCAAACTGTTCTTGGATGGTTGGGAGAAGTTGCTCTCGGAGGATGTGTTGGTACCATTCTTTATTCATGGCTGTGTTCTTAGGCAAAATTGTGAGTGAGCCCACTCCCTTGGCTGAGAAGCAACCCCACACATGAATGGTCTCAGGATGCTTTACTGTTGGCATGACACAGGCCTGATGGTAGCGCTCACCTTGTCTTCTCCGGACAAGGTGTTTTCCGGATGCCCCAAACAATCGGAAAGGGGATTCATCAGTAAAAATGACTTTACCCCAGTCCTCAGCAGTCCAATCCCTGAACCTTTTGCAGAATATCAGTCTGTCCCTGATGTTTTTCCTGGAGAGAAGTGGCTTCCTCGCTGCCCTTCTTGACACCAGGCCATCCTCCAAAAGTATTCGCCTCACTGTGCGTGCAGATGCACTCCCACCTGCCTGCTGCCATTCCTGAGCAAGCTCTGCACTGGTGGTGCCCCGATCCCGCAGCTGAATCAACTTTAGGAGACGGTCCTGGCGCTTACTGGACTTTCTTGGGCGCCCTGAAGCCTTCTTCACAACATTTACATAATTTAGCAGACGCTCTTATCCAGAGCGACTTACAAATTGCAATTGAACCTCTCACCTTGAAGTTCTTGATGATCCGATAAATGGTTGATTTAGGTGCAGTCTTACTAGCAGCAATATCCTTGCCTGTGAAGCCCTTTTTGTGCAAAGCAATGATGATGGCACGTGTTTCCTTGCAGGTAACCATGGTTAACAGAGGAAGAACAATGATTTCAAGCACCACCCTCCTTTTAAAGCTTCCAGTCTGTTATTCTAACTCAATCAGCAGGACAGAGTGATCTCCATCATTGTCTTCGTCAACACTCACCTGTGTTAACGAGAGAATCACTGACATGATGTCAGCTGGTCCTTTTGTGGCAGGGCTGAAATGCAGTGGAAATGTTTTTTGGGGGGATTAAGTTCATTTTCATGGCAAAGAGGGACTTTGCAATTAATTGCAATTCATCTAATCACTCTTCATAACACTCTGGAGTATATGCAAATTGGCATCATAAAAACTGAGGCAGCATACTTTGTGAAAATTAATATTTGTGTCATTCTCAAAACTTTTGACCACGACTGTACATGAATGGACAACGCCATCGATCACGTGACAACATTCTCTCCTATGTGAAGACAATAGCGCATTGAAGCCAAATTAAGTCGGTTAAGATGGCGTCTCATGGAGACATAACATGTGCACTTTGAGCTATTCCAGGAAGTGACGTTGCAGGCTAGCTCAGTGCTGCCCCCTCATTGAGTACCTCAAGTTGAAGGCCGACCAGGGCAAGCTGCCATTAGCAACTAAATTATCCTTTTAACTTTTTCTGTGTGCGATTTTAAAATAAATTGGTTCAAGGACATACATCTGGTGTATTAGAAGTAATTATGATTGTCTTCTAAACTTTTTTTTTTATTTACACGAAGACTGACATTTTTTCATTCACTAAAATGGGGGGATCCTGTTTTCTGCTAATACACAATACACCACCCAAAGGACATCCAGCCAACTTGACAACTGTGGGAAGCATTGGAGTCAACATGGGCCAGCATCCCTGTGGAACGCTTTCGACACCTTGTAGAGTCCATGGCCCAACAAATTGAGACTGTTCTGAGGGCAAAAGGGGGTGCACCTCAATATTAGGAAGGTGTTCCTAATGTTTTGAACACTGTGTATAGTCTAGTGAGCGTGCGTCAGTGCAAGATAGATTCAGTGCAGATAGTTTGTGTACCATTAATTGACTATTTAGCAGTCTGACTATTTAGCAGTCTTATGGCTTCTGGGTAGAAGCTGTCTCGGAGCCTTTTAGTCCAAGAGCTGATGTTCCGGTACCGTTTGCCGGGCAGTAGCAGAGTGAACAGTCTATGGCTTGGGTGGCTGGAGTCTTTGGCAATTTTTCAGGCCTTCCTCTGACATTGCATAATATAGAGGTACTGGATGGCAGGGCGCTTGGCTCCAGTGATGTACTGGGCGGTCTGCACCACCCTCTGTAGCGCTTTGCGGTCAAGGGTGGTGCATTTGCCGTACCAAGCGGTGATGCAGCCAGTCAAGATGCTCTCAATGGTGCAGCTGTAGAACTTTTGAGGCTCCAAGGGCCCATGCCAAATCTTATCAGCCTCCTGAGGGGGAAGAGGCGCTGCCGTGCCCTCTTCACGACTGTGCAGGTGTGTGTGGACCATGTTAAGTCTTCAGTGATGTGGACGCCAAGGAACTTGAAGCTCTCGACCCGCTCCACAACAGCCTGCTGAATACTGTGCTTGTGACAATAGTTCACACAGATTTCAGCTATAATTCGAATCAGAGTTAAACTATTTGTTACATTCAAATTCCTAAACAAAACCACGTGTCCATGCAAGTCATTTGTTTATTGGACAAAATTGCTCACGTTAAATCCATTTATGATTATCATAAAGGGCCGGCAGGTAGCTTAGTGGTTAAGAGCGTTGTGCCAGTAACCGAAAGGTCGCTGGTTCTAATCCCAGAGCCGACTAGATGAAAAATCTGTCGATGTGCCCTTGAGCAAGGCACTTAACCCTAATTGCTCCTGTAAGTCGCTCTGGATAAGAGAGTCTGCTAAATGACTAAAATGTAAAATAAAGCATCACTTCATGATTGCTTTCGCTTTGGCCTTCCAACAACATGCGGGAGGGAAGAGCGCAAAAAATAGCCGCTCTAACTGCGACGTGAATATTCTATATTCAGTAGCCTATATCCGTGGTATAGCCAGTCTCCCCTAATCTGCATCAGATGTGCTCATAAACGCACTGCTACTCACAGAATGTTTCAGAGTTATGATGCTGCGTGCATTTCCAATGCTTGCAGTCAAACAACCAATAATAATGTATGACTCTGGTTCTTAACGTTCTTAACCTGTGTTTGGTCACGACAGAGTTATCACCTGCTGCGAACCGCACCATGGTACGAATGGAATCAGACTGAGACCCCCCTCTTTGAGCGAACCCACAAGGGTACTCCCTGTATACCCACGACTGTGTGGCCTCACACAGTTCCAACTCCATCATCAAGTTCACTGACAGTAGTAGTCCTGATTACCAACAACGAGGAGACGGCCTACAGGGAGGAGGTAGGCACTCTGACGGTGTGGATTTCAGGAGGAACCAGGCTGGGCACGCCCCATCCTCATCAGCTGGGCCGCCGTGGAGGCTGTCAAAAACGTTAAGTTCCTCTGCGTACACATCTCCTAGGAGCTGAAATGGTCAAACCACACAGACGTGAAGAAGGCCCGACAGCAACTCTTCAATCTCAGGAGGCTGAAGAAATTTGGCCTGTCCCACGAGGGCCCTCACAGTATTCTACAGAAACACCATCGAGAGCATACTGTCTGGCTGCAGCACCAGGTGTCGCAGGACGGCCAATAAGATCACCAGGGACTCAGCCACCCGAGCCACGGCCTGTTCTCCCTGCTTCCATCAGTCAGACGCGGGCAGTACAGGAGCAGACTGGCCAATAGCTTCTACCCCCAGACCATCATGCTGCTGAATAGTCAGCTACTTGCTCCCCCGGACTTCCTACCTCCACCCACATCTACCCTGCCCCCACCACAATGGACATACACTGAGTATACCAAAGATTTAGGAACACCTTCCTAATATTGAGTTGCACACCCCATTTTGCCCTCAGAACAGCGTCAATTCGTCGGGGCATGGACTCTACAAGGTGTCGAAAGCATTCCACAGGAATGCTGGACCATGTTGACTCCAATGCTTCCCCCCAGTTGTGTCCAGTTGGCTGGATGTCCTTTGGGTGGTGGACCATTCTTGATACACAGGGGGAAACTGTGGAGCGTGAAAATAATATAATAAAAGATGCCACACCCCAATGGACATTTACATTTATCATTGTCACAGTTGTAAACATGCATATATTATTTGTTATTGTTGAATTCACACCTGAACTGTTGGCGCTTGGCGCTTAATAATTCCCTGTACCCAGCAACTACTACATCTGTGACCCTGTGCATGTGACTAAACAAATAAAAATCGAATCATAGTGCATTGTTTAGTGCACTCCCGAGTGCGGATAGCGTTCACACAAGTCCAAACGAACCGAACTGACGGGAAAACAGCACCAAACCAACTTGGTGTGAAAGCCCCCGAAAACTTGAAACTGATGCTGTAGTAAAGGATGCTCTTGCACAAGTAATAGGCAATGCATGACAATTGGCCAATACTGTTCCGTATGCATGAACAGCTAACGCTACAGACACTGAGCGGGAGCATCAGCAAATGACTACCCAAGTTTGGTGCCAGTCAGAACCAGTCAGCTAACTAGCGACGGCAACCATTCAGCTAACACCTAACCTATGTTTGCATGTTCAATTAAATGCACATCTAAATAGCTTCTCATTGTGCAATTTGACTGCTCCTTATCAACTTATCCAAAGTAGTTGGCTAAAGTTAGCCACCACATCTATGAGCTGAGTATATAGCTAGATATCTAGCTAGTGGTGAGGCCTGTTACTGTTAGCTAACGTTAAGCTAACTTGACAGCAAACTAACGTTAGACTCAGAACATGGCCAAGAAAGACACTAGCAACCCCACTAACGTTACCTGCTAGTTAGTTAATAAACCATCAATAGACTGAAAATATTAGCTAACTTGGCTAACGTTACCTAGACTAGCCACCCACGCCTTGCTAACGACGTAACGGTAGCCAACGTGGTACAGTAAGGGCAGTACTACTAGCTAGCTATGCCAGTTACGTTAACTGCAGACTGTAGCCAACTAGCTAGCTAAACAAACCTCAATTAATTGAAAAGGATACAGCTTAAACCCCTTCAGAATCTCCTTGGCTCTGTCTTCGGTTGAAGACATTATGTCGGAGTCGGACATCTTCAGTTTCGTGAGTGTAGAAAAAACTGCTAAAAAACTGAGGTAGCTTGTGATGTTACTGTACGCGTTACCAAGCTAATGTAAATGCACCTGAAAATGGCATAAAGTCCGAGGACTCTTGCAATATCACATTAACCTCCAGCAGATCCAGATTTAATCTCACTGGGAACTGCTACAGTACTGATCCCTTAATCAACCTACCTAAATAGATTTTGGTCGGAGATTGACAGCTAATTCGTCCGAACACCTTGCGCGGTAGCAAAGCACGTTACAAAACAACAAATGAAACCGGGCGTCTAGGGAGGGATTTGGCTGGGGAGACGCGTCACCAGTGGCAACGCCAAAGGCCGAGGCAACGCCCCCCTTCGGAAGAGCGGTCTCTTTTCTTGCACGAGTGCCACATGCAGAATCATTGCAAGATAAATCATACAGATATTTGAGGAGCACCTCTCAATTTGCAGACACAAAAGGTATGCATCCAGTGTAGGGGCTGTTGCACCTGTGCTTTAAATCAGATTGTAGATAGAACCATGAACAAATAGTATAATTACACAATCCTGAGTTTGCAAGTGAAAGATAAATTGATGTTTTTAGAGATGAGAATGTCTAGCAATTTAAAGTGCATAGAGGCAAGGTCTTATACAGTTGGCCTAAATCATCACTCAGGGGCACTCACACAGGCCTATGTCTGCAAACAATGTCCTCCTCTAATTTCCCAACAGCAACAGGTGTCAACAGTGGGACACTTTCCAGCAGCACCCTGCCAATCTCTGCACCTGGTTCAGTAATGCCAGATTACCTGCTGTCTCTCTGATCACCTCTGGACTAGTATGACATATTATACAGCTGTTTCGCTGTCTTTGTGTCAAGAAGTCACCCAACTGCAACGTCATAAATCTGCAGGCCTCAAAAACTGAATGAATGGAAAATATTAGCGCAGTGTAATTCCTTGTAATTAGATGGTGCCAATCTTTCCCATTCATTAGGGATTGAGGCCTGCAAATGTATCCTAATATACACATGATAGGCCTACTACTACATGGTCACCCAACATGGTATACTGGGGAATATGGACACGAGTCAACTTAAGACCACTTACTCTGTATACATTGTAAAACATCTGACTAACCTTTTGGGATAAACTATCTCTTTAAGGATATAGGCAGAAACCTGTCAGTCATCACAGTGCTTCATATTGGCTTGTTAGCAAGGTGCAATTCCCAACACAATCAAAGGTGACTACAATACACGAAAGGGACTGAGCATAGCTAATGAACTCAATCTTCAAGATAATGGCCTTTGGCCACTGCCAGACAAGTAGGCGGTAACATTTCCTTCAGTATTCACATAAGCCTCTCAGTGTGCTCCAGCTGAGCTCCTCATCAATGAATGAATGAATGTCATTTATCCCCAGAGAGGAAAATTGTAGGTTTGCCATCAGCTGCAGACACTGACATACAGTACATTACAGAGACTCACCGGTACACAGAACACAGAAATTAACCAGGAAGAATACTGGTAATAATGCTGTGACGGGACAACACCAGTTTGCGGGGCCACAGATGGCCATCTAGTGATTACAGAATGGACTCACACCCTCTGAGGAGCATCAGATTAAAAGGGGAAAGGTCCTATTGAAAAAAAAATGGGGTACTCTGTCAAACATACTTTCAGTAAAACAGATAATGGTACAGATTATTTTAAATAAAAAGAAAACTGTTAGTGGAACTGTCTGTGACTGTTTACCTCATAAGAAATATATTTGGTGCTAATGTACTGTCTATGAGAAGTTAATATTGTATTTCAGTAAAATGTGTGCATTTTCTTGTTTACTTAATGCTGGTGTGTCATTATACTGCGTTAACAGGCAAGTGATACTGTGATGTCAAGATTCTTACAGTACCCAAAAGCTATAGCAAGGTGGAGACATCCACCAAAAACAAAACACGTACGGTCTCTACTGGGAATGAATGAATAACTAGGCCACCTCAGATATCCAAAGAATTAGGCAACTATTGAGAACAAAAAATAGAATAAAAAAAGAGAGTAAAACAGAGAAATGTAGATCATGTCGTGCATTTGGCAAAGCGGGTCAGTAGATAAGATCTACACTGAGTGTACAAAACATTAGGAACACCTTCCTAATATTGAGTTCCACCCCCTTTGGCCTTCAGAACAGCCTCAAGTCATCGGGGCATGGACTCTACAAGGTGTCAAAAGCGTTCCACAGGGATGCTGGCCCATGTTGACTCTAATGCTTCCCACAGTTGTGTCCAGTTGGCTGGATGTCCTTTGGGTGGTGGACCATTCTTGATACACATGGGAAACTGTTGAGCATGAAAAATCAGTGGTGGAAAAAGTACCCAATTGTCATACTTCAGTAAAAGTAAAGATACCTTAGTAGAAAATGACTCAAGTAAAAGTGAAAGTCACTTTTAAAACCAGTAAAATACTACTTCAGTAAAAGTCTAAAAGTATTTGGTTTTAAATATACTTAAGTATCAAAGGTAAATGTAATTGCTCAAATATACTTAAATCAAAAGTAAAAGTATAAATCATTTCAAATTCCTTATATTAAGCAAACCAGAAGGCACCATTTTCTTGTTTTATGAATTTACGGATAGCAAGGGGCACACTCCAACACTCAGATATAATTTACAAACGAAGCATGTGTGTTTAGTGAGTCCGCCAGATCAGAGGCAGTAGGGATGACCAGGGATGTTCTCTTGATAAGTGCGTGAATTGGACCATTTTCCTGTCCTGCTAAGCATTCAAAATGTAACGAGTACTTTTGGGTGTCAGGAAAAATGTATGGAGTAAAAAGTACATATTTTTAATTAGGAATGTAGTGAAGTAAAAGTAAAAGTTGTCATAAATATAAATAGTTAAGTAAAGTAAAGTACAGATACCCCAAAAAACTACTTAAGTAATATTTTAAAGTATTTTTTACTTAAGTACTTTACACCACTGTGAAAAACCCAGTAGCGTTGCAGTTCTTGACACACTCAAGCCGGTGCGCCTGGTAGCTACTGTGATACCCCATTCAATGGTACTTAATTATTTTGTCTTGCTTGCCCATTCACCCTCTGAATGGCACGCATACACAATCCATGTCTCAATTGTCTCAAGGCATAAAAATCCTTCTTTAACCGGGCTCCTCCCCTTCATCTACACTGATTGAAGTGGATTTAACAGGTGACATCAATAAGGGATCATAGCTTTCAACTGGATTCACTTGGTCAGTCTATGTCATGGAAAGAGTAGATGTTCCTAATGTTTCGTACACTCAGTGTACAACGCCAGTCCCTCTGTGTAGACTCTGGGCCACATGTACAGCACATCCCATAGGATCCCACTGTCTTTGCTGGCACGGAATTTGATGAATGGCATTCATGCAATGCAAATTGGTTCAAAAAGGGTAGTAAAATGGATGATCAAAGCAGCTGTACTGACTTGCCTCCATCATGTTGTATACAGGTTGCAATTGCAATAATACTATTTGGATTTGGGATGGATGAGCCTACATGAGTGCAAAGTTTGCACCTGTTATTTTCTGGTGGAAATAAAAATCTGACCAAACCAACTATAAAGTCAAGTTTTTATATAATGTTTAATTTATCATTTTTAGTTTTTACGTTTATCTTGAACGGGAAAAAGTTCTGAAAAAGCAAACGAAGTGAATTTGGTCTATTGGTTGTTACATGGTAATTGCATACTAATATAGACAAATAGGCTACCTACCTGTAAAAATGTATGAGAAAATGCACAGAACTAGTGTTTTCAGAATTCAATTAACCAATGGACTATTTCTCTCATCACACACTGGGTAGTCGACTAGTCTACAAATCACACCTACTTCCAGACAGCGCAGGGTTGGGCGGTCAACCAATGTCCTTGGAAAGCACAACAAAGCACTTGTTCACAGACACAGAACCGTCTCTGCGCGTGGGACGGGACGAAAGAGGGAGCCACCACATCTAAAGCAGGTCACTAATAAAGAGGTTAATTTCGTTGCCCAGTTTATTTCAACCTCTCTGGTCTACATCTTTACGGATACAAAGTAAACTTGCAAAACAACGGTGATTTCGGCACTGCCTTAAGCGCCAACACCCGTCTGTTTTTCCCCTTCTACTTTCAGGTAAGTGAAATGGGCGTTAAGTCGACTTTTAAACCGTTAGGAAGCGAAATAGTAACCTATATAAATGGGTAGACTTCATTTTAACATTTAGTTTGAGGACTTTTCCCACTGATTTGTACACTCTACAGGGGTTCAAAGTCAACAGTTTAGAAGACCTAGTGTTCAATTGACTACATATTGAACACCATGTCTTCTAGACCAGGGTTTCCCAAACGCGGTCCTGGGGCCCCCACTGGGTGCACGTTTTGGTTTTTTGCCCTAGCACTACACAGCTGATTAAAAGCTTGATGATGAGTTGGTTATTTGAATCAGCTGTGTAGAGCTAGGGCAAAAACCAAAACGTACATCCAGGGGGTGTAGGACCTAGTTTGGGAACCCTTGTAGAGTGTACAGTAAGTGGGAAAAGTCCTCAAACTAAATGTTAAAATGAAGTATACCCATTTAAATAGGTTATTATTTCGCTTGTAAATGTTTTAGGCTACGTTTTGAGTATTTTATCATTAAAATATAGGTTTTCTTTTGGTCCATTGTCAACTGTTCTGTTCTCTCACACAAGCTCGCAATTGTGCCTGCTCTGAGAGAGGTGAAGTGTGCTCGTGGGGCTTGAGGGGGGCTCTCACAGGTGGGGCCTGTGGGGGTTTCCATTTGCATTGTTAGTAGCTTTTCTCTGTTATTTCAGTTATTTCAATTGTACATCCTGTATTAGGAAAACATGCCTAGTGGTTGACATGGTTGACTCTTCAAAAAACCTGATCTTATTTCTTACATAAAATCAGATAGCCTATAATGGGAACATCTCAGGCTAAAAAGTTTAAATAAATTGGCTTTATACCCATTTGTGTTCTCTAAGGGCGAAACATTCAGTTATTTAGCCCTGTATTGAGATATTGTGAGAAAGTATTTGCTTGTACTGCTTAATCCTTCATTTCGATTTATTATAGTGCTCCTCTCTGAGTGTTTTGAATAGCGGTGTAACTAGAGTAGCCTACTACTAGCTGTGCCAAAGTGCCCCAGCCTTAGCCTACATTAGGCAGGGGGATAATCGTTTTTGACAGATGTGAGGCATGTGATTCAGGGTTGTAATTCTGTTATCAAGAAGAGATGATTGAGTGTGTGGCTGTCTGCACTGGATGACAGCAGCTCAGTGAGTAGTGGGTGGCTGATCTTTGACCCCAGCTAAACAGCCTCCTCTATCACTGTGGTGTTTGGTTGAAAGACCATTGTCTGTTTCATCGAGGCAACATTTACATGGAGCTCTGAGCTGTAGGCTGCTGTTAAACTGTATTGTATTATTTTATTTTATTTATTTGACCATTTAAAAACACAATACAACCACATGTGGATACAACCAGGGATGGAAATGAAGCTGTTAACAAACACTGTATACCCTCAAAACCTGGTTAAAACGATAATTGTGATATCATGGATGGTCAGTCCTTGCATCCATAGCCCAGTCTATGAATTTGAGAGTGGAAACATTTCTCCAGGCCCATCCCTCTGCTTTTTATCAAAACAGAGGCGGGGAGAGGCTTTGTTATTGTTTCAATTAAGGACTTTAGCTTTAAAGCATTTTGCCCATTTAACCATTTCTAAAGGTTTGCCTTAAAACTCCCAAACATAGGGGTGGGTTTGGCTCTTCTGTCAACATGTCCAGTCAGAGGTGTTTCTTTTGGTGAGGCAGTATCACCACGTACATGCAGAGCAGAGGCCTGGAAAGGTGTGATGGACCCAGGTGTCTAAACTTTACACACTGCAGAGGAAGTTATTTCCAATATGCTGTGATGATGATTGAAGCTACTAGGCAGGCTATTGATAAACAAAGGTGGAACCCCCTTCAGAAGACACCTGATCCTCCTGCCCAAATGTACCCCTCCCTCCCACAGTATCCACACAAGAGAGCTCTTGTTGGATCCTTTCTTTACTGTGGCCAGTTTTTTTTCTTCCTAAATACTATGGCAACCACAATTCCCTCACCTAGAAGTTAGAAGTCTTGACTTTTCCCCTCACCCTCCAAAGACAAGAAGTTAGGGCGCGAGGAAGGGAGGGAGGGGTAAGAGGCGGTGAGGGATGACGGAATGAAGGATATGGAGTGGGGGATGGGATTATGGGAGGAAGGGGGGAGAGGATGAGGGAAAGGTGTCTGCGAAGGAGGCTCTCAGGCAGGCGAGACCCCTGCTGAACTGAGTCATAAAGACAGAGAAGTAATGGCTGTACTGGGTTGAGCCAGGCCTGTCTGTTTTGTTTGTCCTCCATGATGTAAAGCTTTGGGCCGTTCACAGTGTGTCTGTGAGTGTGACTGTAAGGAAACAGGGAGTTCTTCACCCCAGCAGACAGGCAGACAGGCAGGCGGGAAGACAGGCAGGCGGGAAGACAGGCAGGCGGGAAGACAGGCAGGGAGGAAGACAGGCAGGGAGGAAGACAGGCAGGCGGGAAGACAGACAGGCAGGGAGGGAGGAAGACAGGCAGGGAGGGAGGAAGACAGGCAGGGAGGGAGGAAGACAGGAAGACAGGCAGGGAGGGAGGGAGACTGGAAGACAGGCAGGGAGGAAGACTGGAAGACAGGCAGGGAGGGAGGAAGACAGGCAGGGAGGGAGGAAGACAGGCAGGGAGGGAGGAAGACAGGCAGGGAGGGAGGAAGACAGGAAGACAGGCAGGGAGGGAGGAAGACAGGAAGACAGGCAGGGAGGGAGGAAGACAGGCAGGGAGGGAGGAAGACAGGAAGACAGGCAGGGAGGGAGGAAGACTGGAAGACAGGCAGGGAGGGAGGAAGACAGGAAGACAGGCAGGGAGGAAGACAGGAAGACAGGCAGGGAGGGAGGAAGACAGGCAGGGAGGGAGGAAGACAGGCAGGGAGGGAGGAAGACAGGAAGACAGGCAGGGAGGGAGGAAGACAGGCAGGGAGGGAGACTGGAAGACAGACAGGGAGGAAGACTGGAAGACAGGCAGGGAGGGAGGAAGGGAGGCAGGGAGGGAGGAAGACAGGAAGACAGGCAGGGAGGGAGGGAGACTGGAAGACAGGCAGGGAGGAAGACTGGAAGACAGGCAGGGAGGGAGGAAGGGACGGCAGGGAGGGAGGAAGACAGGAAGACAGGCAGGGAGGGAGGGAGACTGGAAGACAGGCAGGGAGGAAGACTGGAAGACAGGCAGGGAGGGAGGAAGACAGGCAGGCAGCCTCCTGATAATGTCTTGTACTACTGTTATCTAATGAATTTAGCCACACACTGTTCTTGCACAGTGCTACAATGTGTCATGATAAATAGATGGAACAATGCAGTCTTTTGATGTCAAAGACTGGCAAGGCCTCCTCAGCATCAGCAATAAAATAAATACTTCACATCTGCACTTCACAAATGTAAACATCTTTAAATATTTGTTCTTCTTTAATTAAATCAGCTTGTTGTGAATTCCAACCTCTTGCCTGTAGACTATTGTAAAATAATGGCCATTGTTAAGTCTGTTTATACTGTGGACTAGCAGTTATGTGTGGCCTAAATTCAAAAGAAAACCAAATTTGGCCGAAGATGGGATATGACGTGTTCAAAGGCAGCAGGACAATATGAGGGATTGAAGGAGTCTCCCACTGCCCATGGGGCCGGGTGAAAAGCAGCATTGTGCTGGGTTGGGCTGCTGTCTGAACTCTGGTTCCTGGTACCAACGTCTCCATGCTGGTTCTGACTTTGCTGGTTCATAGAACTCAAAGCAAAGGTAATCTGTAAAGTCTTTATGTTTGAAATGATGACCTGGTGCACCCCCTCTAAATAACTTAACGTTGGTACTGTTCATAAAAGAGAACAGACATTGGACTGCTGTCTGTAAATGTACAATCAATCATCAAACACATCTGTTTTATAAGTCATACATGTTGGGACCAGTCAATAACGAACATCTAATAGGAATATAATAGCAATGCACTAACATATTTATTTAATTATATTACTGTAAAGCTTGCCAAGTGTAATCATGTAGATACATTATATTAGTGTAAAGCTTGCCAAGTGTAATCATGTAGATACATTATATTAGTGTAAAGCTTGCCAAGTGTAATCATGTAGATACATTATATTAGTGTAAAGCTTGCCAAGTGTAATCATGTAGATACATTATATTAGTGTAAAGCTTGCCAAGTGTAATCATGTAGATTCATTATATTAGTGTAAAGCTTACCAAGTGTAATCATGTAGATTCATTATATTAGTGTAAAGCTTTCCAAGTGTAATCATGTAGATTCATTATATTATGGGTCCTGTGTAGCTCAGTTGGTAGAGCATGGCGTTTGCAACGCCAGGGTTGTGGGTTCATATGAAAAATGTATGCACTCACTAACTGTAAGTCGCTCTGGATAAGAGCGTTTGCTAAATTACTAAAATGTAAAACATGTAAATATTAGTGTAAAGCTTGCCAAATGTAATCATGCAGATTCATTATATTAGTGTAAAGGTTGAGATGAGCAAGGTCAAGTGTAATCCTGTACATTGCCACACCTCATCAAAGCTATGTCTCAGTGCTGTTGTGCTGAGTGTCCACTAGCATATATTTTGTCTCTGTAGGTCCCTGCCATCTTTGAGAGATGTTTGAGAAGCAGCGTTACGACAGCCCTCCCGTCTACAGTCCTCCATACAGCCCGGCCTCCAATGGCTACGGCCCCCCACAAAGCTACCACCCGCCCAGGAGTGAGTTTGACCCCTACCCACCCCCACCGGGCTCCTACTACATGGAAGAGAAGCCCCAACACTTCTACAAGTGGCTCTCTCCTCCTGGCATCGTCAAGGCCATGTTTGGCACCATCATAGTGCTCTGTGTGGGGATCTTTGCCTGTGTGGCCTCCACGCTGGTCTGGGACATGCAGTACGGGATGGGGGGGATGGGCTCCTACGGCGGAGGGATGGGCTATGGCGGTGGTTATGGGGGAATGGGCGGCGGTTATGGCTCCAGCTACGGCTCTGGCTATGGAGGAGGCTATGGAGGAGGCTATGGAGGAGGCTATGGTAACTATGGTAACTCCTACCCGACACCTTACTCGGCCAAAACCACCATGATAGCTATGGCGGCCATCAACTTCTTTGTGGCGCTGGGATTCTTCGTGGCCAGTTTCTCTAAATCGACCACGTTCAGGAGCAGGAAGTTCTTTCTGGTGGTTCTGGTGGTCAGCGTCATCATGGCTGTCATCCAGGGCATCATCACCATTGTGTACATCGTGGGGGTGAACCCAATGGCCCAGAGCTCTCAGAACATGATGTACAACCCCATGCTGTTGATGTGCCAGAACCTGTACGGAAGCAGCTATTCTAATATGGGAGGAGTCGGGGGTTTCGGCATGTATAACCAGTACCTCTATCACTACTGCTACGTGGACCCACAAGAGGTAGACCAACAGTTATACTACCTGTGTAATGTATCATTTGATTGTTGTGTTGTTGGTGCTCTGAAGATGTAGAATTAGTCTATGATTACACGTGTATCCTTAACCCTTATTGAACCCTTATACTATGTATTTTTATCCCTTTAAGCCTTAAATAACAAACTAGTATTTTCAGATCGTTTGCGAAATAACTGACTTACGTAAACTCCTTGATGTTGGATGTGTCTCCTCCAGGGTGTAGCCATGGTGTGTGGGTTCCTGGTTACCGCTGCGTTGGTCG
Organism: Coregonus clupeaformis; assembly: GCF_020615455.1. Classification (NCBI taxonomy): domain Eukaryota; kingdom Metazoa; phylum Chordata; class Actinopteri; order Salmoniformes; family Salmonidae; genus Coregonus; species Coregonus clupeaformis. The sequence continues at coordinate 21,452,952 of NC_059211.1, read as the reverse complement.
TGGCTGCTTTCTTCTCACACAAAACCAGAGGCAAGATCTGGCGCTACGGCAAGCCCAACATCTACTGGGAACAGCCCCCTGAGACTGGAGGCCTAGTTTCTGAAGGCAGAGATGTGAAGGACTGGGTAAGGAAAACTCATACTGGTATGAATATCATGCTCATACTCTTGATTGATTGATTGATTGATTTTATTTGCCAGTAAAAATAATAATAACATATACACAGTACATATATTGAAAAGATATGACAGGGATATCACAATAAATGTGACGGGGATATCACAATAAATGTGACTGGGATATCACAATAAATGTGACTGTGATATCACAATAAATGTGACGGGGATATCACAATAAATGTGACGGGGATATCACAATAAATGTGACTGGGATTGTGACAGGGATATCACAATAAATGTGACAGGGATATCACAATAAAGTCAGACATACAGTGCATTCGGAAAGTATTCAGACCCCTTGACTTTTTCCACATTTTGTTACGTTACATCCTTATTCCAAAATTGATTAAATTGTTTTTTTCCCCTCATCAATCTACACACAATACCCCATAATGACAAAGAAAAAACATGTTCTTAGAAATGTTAGCAAATATCACATTTGTGTAAGTATTCAGACCCTTTACTCAGTACTTTGTTGAAGCACCTTTGGCAGTGATTACAGCCTTGAGTCTTCTTGGGTATGACGCTACAAAAGTTTGGCACACCTGTATTTGGAGAGTTTCTCCCATTCTTCTCTGCAGATCCTCTCAAGCTCTGTCAGGTTGGATGGGGAGCATCGCTGCACAGCTATTTTCAGGTCTCTCCAGAGATGTATGATCGGGTTCAAATCCGGGCTCTGGCTGGGCCACTCAAGGACATTCAGACTTGTCCCGAAGCCACTCCTGCGTTGTCTTGGCTGTGTGCTTAGGGTCATTGTCCTGTTGGAAGGTGAACCTTTGCCCCAGTCTGAGGCCCTGAGCGCTCTGGAGCAGGTTTTCATCAAGGATCTGTCTGTACGTTGCTCCATTCATCTTTCCCTCGATCCTGACTAGTCTCCCAGTCCCTGCCGCCGAAGAACATCCCCACAGCATGATGCTGCAACTACCATGCTTCACCGTAGGGATGGTGCCAGGTTTCCTCTAGACGTGACGCTTGGCATTCAGGCCAAAGAGTTCAATCTTTGTTTCATCAGATCAGAGAATCTTGATTCTTATGGTCTGAGAGTCCTTTAGGTGCCTTTTGGCAAACTCCAAGCGGGCTGTCATGTGCCTTTTACTGAGGAGTGGCTTCCGTCTGGCCACTCTACCATTAAGGCCTGATTGGTGGAGTGCTGCAGAGATGGTTGTCCTTCTGGAAGGTTCTCCCATCTCCACAGAGGATCTCTGGAGCTCTGTCAGAGTGACCATCAAGTTCTTGGTCACCTCCCTGACCAAGGCCCTTCTCCACCGATTGCTCAGTTTGGCCGGGCGGCCAGATCTAGGAAGAGTCTTGGTGGTTCCAAACTTCTTCCATTTAAGAATGATGGAGGCCACTGTGTTCTTGGGGACCTTCAATGCTGCATAAATGTTTTGGCATCCTTCCCCAGATATGTGCCTCGACACAATCCTGTCTCGGAGCTCTAAGGACAATTCCTTCGACCTCATGGCTTGGTTTTTGCTCTTGACATGCACTGTCAAATGTGTGACCTTATATAGACAGGTGTGTGCCTTTCCAAATCATGTCCAATCAATTGAATTTACCACAGGTGGACTCCAATCAAGTTGTAGAAACATCTCAAGGATGATCAATGGAAACAGGATGCACCTCAGCTCAATTTCGAGTCTCATGGCAAAGGGTCTGAATACTTATGTAAATAAGTTATTTCTGTTTTATCTTTAATAAATGTGCAAATATTCTAAAAACCTGTTTTTGCTCTGTCATAATGGGGTATTGTGTGTAGATTAATGAGATGTTTTATTTATTTAATCCATTTTAGAATAAGGCTGTAATGTAACAAAATGGGGAAAAAGGGAAGGGGTCTGAATACTTTCCGAATGCACTGTATTTCCATTGTGGTTCCTTTTTAGAGTAAAGACAACCGACACTGGTATGAATACACAAAGTATGAGCAGAATGTATGTGTTTTTAGATGCTCCCAGTTTTAATGCAGTAATATTTCATTTACTATGGGTCTTTGTCAGGTTGAACATGATAAGTTACTGTGACTAATCTATCCTCTCTCCCTAATCAGTTATAACACATTAAGAAATGTTAGATTTTTGACAGTTAGAATTGCACAATACCTCAGTCAGTTACAATGTTTTCTTTACCTGAGGTAAATTCAAAATGGGAATCAAAACAGACTTTGGAATGCGAGGTTGCAGTTCCCTGCTTTTACTTTATGAGTTGAAAGTCCACGAGGAGGTTCATCATTTCGTGCTTTTTATGACAGAAAATGTCAAGAGAGTAAAAAAAACATGATACAGTATAATTCCATAGTGGGGGCTTGGTTTAGGTGTGTGTGTGTTTGCACGTATCTGACTGTGCCCCTGTATGTCAAAGGGTATCAGTCAATACGGTGAGTATAGTATTAGCTGTGACACATTGACTGGCCATTGATTGATCTCAACCCAACATCGTCCTCTTGTGCACTTACTCTCATTTCCTGTCTCTCACCTCAACCTCCTCTCAATTACCAGACAACCGAGAATTGTCTGATTGTAAAATGTTGGCCACGCTTAGGAAAAATCAAACTAGTAACCTTTAACCCATGCCCTACTCCAGTTTCACATTTTAAGAGCAGCCTTTTGACTCCTCAGGTTAGTTTTATAGCTGCTAGCTATGGCTACAGTGTTGCCACTCTGCTGAGGGGCTGTTGCTAACAGGCTGGTAGCATGGCTGTTTGTGGAGCTCATAGTTGCTGTTTGTTCAGTCTACCTGGTTTCACTCTGGCTGATCATTAACTAGTATAAACAGGTGGTTTCTAGAGCTCTTATCTAACGCTGCCTGCCTGGCTGGCTGGCTGGGGTTTTAAACGCCAACAACATGCCAGGGTTTCATGTCAACAAAATGCATTGTTACCAGGGTTATTGGTGAACTAGTACTGATCTAGATCGGTGATGTGTTGTTGTTGACAGATTTGTGGCATGTGAACGTAGTCAATGTAAGCAGTCGCAAGTCAATTTCACTTAATCCTAAATTAAATTAGCAAATTATTCGCATTTGAATGGAATTGTAATTTATTTCCTGTCATTGACTGACGGCAAAAGGAATGGGTCCCATCCCTCCTTGTTATGTTGTGTTAGTCCAGCAGGGTTGGGGTAAATTCCATTTAAATTCCAGTCCATTCAGAAAGTAAACCAAATTTTAGTTCAAATTTTCCTCATTTAAGAAGCATTGCAGAGAATTTGAATAAACATTTCAGTATACTTCCTGAATTGACTGGAATTCAACATGTAATCTACCCCAACCCTGTACTTCAGTAATGCTTTTTTACGAGGGGTGTTATCTAGTTGTTTGTTTGTGGTGAGAGTGGTTGTCACAGAGCATACCCACAGATGGCCCTGGACAGAGGTGTGGAGAGGAGAGGAGAGGACAGGACAGGAGAGGACAGGACAGGAGAGGACAGGACAGGACAGGACAGGAGAGGACAGGACAGGACAGGACAGGAGAGGAGAGGACAGGACAGGACAGGAGATGAGAGGAGAGGAGAGGAGAGGACAGGACAGGACAGGAGAGAACAGGACATGTAGTATGTACTACAGTATCTATCAACCCATGCTGTGAGTCACCCCACACTGGTTCAATGACAGTTACTTTGACTCCCTCAGCCCACTGTGCCCAGGGCCCTGTCTCTGTCTGATGACCTCACCCACACTGGCCTCATTCAGCCTGACCAGGCTCCTTTGTCCTCCGACAGATGATGTCACAGGTTCTGCAGATGTAGGGCTGAATAATGTGGTAAAATGTTAGACCAACCTTGACTAGTAGACAACATGATGACGTGCGTTGGTTGACAGTTTATAACAATGTTCAATGCACAGTGCATTACCACAGTTGTCCAAACTAAAGCTTTGCTGTTTGAGTCTGACATCTTGTTTTTTTTTTATGCCCAGTGCAGGCTAGTGTTTCGAAGTGCTTGGCTAATACATTGATTTGGATGAAGACGTCGCCATTGAAACTGGCTTTCAGTATATAGCTAATTGCATTTGTTTCTCTTTAGTATTCTCTGCAAATCCTGCAATTAATATTTAATTGAGTGATACTCATTATAACTCCTTCTGGTGCTGCCTACTTCTTTAAGTCAAGGAATAATGCAGCATTAAAGGTGCAATATGCAGAAATCACTCCGCCATTTCCTGGTTGCTAAAATTTGAATAGTTCACCTAATTTCAGTTTGTGACTAAACAAGCAGTCATTGTGTAAAGAATCATTGTACCATCTAAACCACACGGGAACATAGTAATAACACACATAGAACAGATCTACCCTTACTTAGAGTTGCTTTCAATGAGAATGACAGATCTATAACTCACATTTCTATGTTAATTCGGTCGCCCAAAAAGTTACATATTTCAGCTTTAAACATTACTTAATAGTTACAGTAAGTATTAACAAATGTAGGGAAGGACTTCCAAATAAAGAATTATCAGCTGTAGTCCCGTGTGGCTCAGTTGGTAGAGCATGGCGCTTGCAATGCCAGGGTTGTGGGTTTGATTCCCACGGGGGACCAGTACGAACAAATATGAAAATGTATGCACTCACTACTGTAAGTCGCTCTGGATAAGAGCGTCTGCTAAGTGACTCAACTGTAGATAAAAATAAGGGGTGTGGTTGGTTGCAGCTTATTTACCCTCTACCATGCTCAGCTGTGGGAACATAGCAGCTGGCTCTCCCTCCATCTCTGCCCCATGCCTGCTTTCCCTCTCACCTTCCCTCCCTCTCACCCTCCCTCCCTACCCCAGGTCCTAGGGGCTCAGACATTCCTTCCCTGCTTATTTAGGCAGCTCACGGCCCAGCACCACTCTACTCCATGCAGAGAGGGGCATTGTTGGAATTCCTAGATGACTTGCCTTGTGCTCTTCAAAAGGTGGCCTTCTTCCTGGTTCCTGCAGCTGCGGGGAAGTGCTGCCTGTACCCCACCCAATGATTGTTTCTTTCTATCAGCAGGTCTGCTGTTGTTACAGAGAGCCTGCACTGTGAAGTTAGTAATGCAGTGCACATGTCTTAGGAACGGTAGCCTACTACGTTAGATGATCACACTCACACACTCACACACACACACACACACACACACACACACACACTATAAATTGCGTTTTTAGCGACAGAGATTAAATAATGTGACAGATTGCCTAGGCCTGCAGTGTGTCCCCATACTGAGGCCTTTATTGTGGAGACGACCTTCACACCAACTTTCCACTCACACAGGAAGGACTTGCTGATATAGATGAAGACTTCCTTGTTTACATCCCAGAGGCCTCTCCCTTTGTATTGAGGGAAAGGAAATAGGAGTTTGTCTGTTGCAGGTGTACATGAGACTTTTCTTTGTTTCTACAGAACTCAGTCAAATGTAATCTCACACAGTGTCAATATACACCTCATTTTCAGCAATTAGATTACAAAACTGTCTCTGATATTGATCACCAATATTTACATTTCTCAACAGAATGTTTGTGGAAATGGATGAATAGCGCATACATTATCCCAAAATGGTGTCAGTTTGTCACAGGACTAAAGCATATGTAATAGAGTACCGCAGAATGAGTCATTATACCCATAGAACCTAAAGGTCAAACAGGGAAATGGTTCCAATCGTTTTTCCATCGTTAATTTTTCCCATAGGTTATTTTTGAAACACTTAAAATAAGGGCTGTGTTTCGTGTAGGCTTACCCTGCTGTGATGTTTTGATAACTGTGTAAATCTCTCTAGGACAAGGTGACTTTTATAAATATATTTGCCTGTATTTCCCCCCAAAAATGTAATGCTAATGTGGCTATCATAAGGAACTACAAATGCCATAACGTTCTGGACGAGACTGCCATATCCAGGCAAAGGTAAGAATCTCTGGATTAACTATCTAATGTTAGCTAAATGTAGCAATTAACCTCTACGGGGTCGGTGTCCCGTATACGGGACGGTTGAGCTATCTTGCGCTAATGTGATTAGCAAACTTTCTAGGACATAGACATGTCTTATATGACAGAAAGCTTAAATTCTTGTTAATCGATGTCACGGTCGTCTAGGAGCGAAGGAGACCAAGGCGCAGCGTGTGCAAGAAACATGACTTTATTATCTTAACGTATCTAATTACAAAACAAAAGACGACTCATGAAGTCCACGGTTACACTGACCGAAACGGAACAAAAACCCACAAACACAAGGTGAAAACACACAGTTTAAATATGGCTCCCAATCAGAGATAACGAGCCGACAGCTGACACTCGTTACCTCCGATTGGGAGTCATATGACTAACAAGAACAACCAAAACCAAGCACACCCAAATACCCAACATAACCAAACCAAACCCAACAAAACGAATACACCCTGGCTCAAATACAAAGTCCCGGAGCCAGAGTGTGACATAACCCCTTAAGGTGCGAACTCCGGGCGCACCAGCATAAAGTCTAGGGGAGGGTCTGGGAGGGCGTCTGTCCACGGTGGCGGCTCTGGCACAGGTCGTGGTCCCCACCCCACCATAGTCACTACCCGCTTACGTAGCCTCCTCCCAATGACCACCCTCCAATTTAACCCCACTGGATTAAGGGGCAGCACCGGACTAAGAGGCAGCACCGGACTAAGGGGCAGCACCAGGATAAGGGGCAGCACCAGGATAAGGGGCAGCACCAGGATAAGGGGCAGCACCGGACTAAGGGGCAGCACCGGACTGAATGGCGGATCCTGGCTGGCTGGCTCTGGCGGATCCTGGCTGGCTGGCGGATCCTGGCTGGACGGCTCTGGCGGATCCTGGCTGGACGGCTCATGGCTGGCTGACGGATCTGGCTGCTCATGGCTGGCTGACGGATCTGGCTGCTCATGGCTGGCTGACGGATCTGGCTGCTCATGGCTGGCTGACGGATCTGGCTGCTCATGGCTGGCTGACGGATCTGGCTGCTCATGGCTGGCTGACGGATCTGGCTGCTCGTGGCTGGCTGACGGATCTGGCTGCTCATGGCTGGCTGACGGATCTGGCTGCTCATGGCTGGCGGAAGGCTCTGGCTGATCCTGTCTGGCGGAAGGCTCTGGCTGATCCTGTCTGGCGGAAGGCTCTGGCTGATCCTGTCTGGCGGAAGGCTCTGGCTGATCCTGTCTGGCGGAAGGCTCTGGCTGATCCTGTCTGGCGGAAGGCTCTGGCTGCTCCTGTCTGGCGGAAGGCTTCGGCTGCCCCTGTCTGGCGGAAGGCTCTAGCGGCTCCTGTCTGGCGGAAGGCTCTAGCGGCTTCGGTCTAGCGGACGGCTCTGAAGGCTCATGGCAGACGGGCGGCTTTGCAGGCTCAGTACAGACGGGCGGCTTATGCAGCGCTTGGCAGACGGGCAGTTCAGGCGCCGTTGGGCAGACGGGCAGTTCAGGCGCCGTTGGGCAGACGGGCAGTTCAGGCGCCGTTGGGCAGACGGCAGACTCTGGCCGGCTGAGACGCACTGGTGGCCGGATGCGTGGTGCCGGAACTGGAGGTACCGGGCTGAGGACACGCATCTCAGGGCTAGTGCGGGGAGCAGGAACAGGACGCACAGGACTCTGGGGACACACAGGAGGCTTGGTGCGTGGTGTAGGCACTGGTGGTACTGGGCTGGAGGCGGGGAGGTGGCGCCGGAAATACCGGACCGTGCAGGCTTACTGGCTCCCTTGAGCACTGAGCCTGCCCAACCTTACCTGGTTGTATGCTCCCGTCGCCCGACCAGTACGGGGAGGTGGAATAACCCGCACCGGGCTATGTAGGCGAACCCGGGGACACCATGCGTAAGGCTGGTGCCATGTAAGCCGGCCCGAGGAGACGCACTGGTGGCCGGATGCGTGGGGGCCGGCTTCATGACATCCGGCTCAACGCTCAATCTAGCCCGGCCGATACGTGGAGCTGGAATGTACCGAACCGGGCTATGCACGCGTACAGGAGACACCATGCGCTCTACTGCGTAACACGGTGTCTGCCCGTACTCTCGCTCTCCACGGTAAGTACAGGGAGTAGGCGCAGGTCTCCTACCTGACTTCGCCACCCTCCCTTTAAGCCCCCCCCCAAGAAATTTTTGGGTAGTACTCTCGGGCTTCCAGTCTTGCCTCCGTGCTGCCTCCTCATATCGCCTCCTCTCGGCTTTAGCTGCCTCCAGCTCTTCACGAGGACGGCGATATTCTCCCGGTTGTGCCCAAGGACCCTTTCCATCCAGTATCTCCTCCCATGTCCATGAATCCTTTATAGGCGTCCATGAATCCTGTGTATGTGGGTCCTGTTGCCGCTTGACACGCCGCTTGGTCCTAGATTGGTGGGTTTTTCTGTCACGGTCGTCTAGGAGCGAAGGAGACCAAGGCGCAGCGTGTGCAAGAAACATGACTTTATTATCTTAACGTATCTAATTACAAAACAAAAGACGACTCATGAAGTCCACGGTTACACTGACCGAAACGGAACAAAAACCCACAAACACAAGGTGAAAACACACAGTTTAAATATGGCTCCCAATCAGAGATAACGAGCCGACAGCTGACACTCGTTACCTCCGATTGGGAGTCATATGACTAACAAGAACAACCAAAACCAAGCACACCCAAATACCCAACATAACCAAACCAAACCCAACAAAACGAATACACCCTGGCTCAAATACAAAGTCCCGGAGCCAGAGTGTGACAATCGAACTGCACTGTCCAATTTACAGTAGCTATTACAGTGAAAAAATACCATGCTATTGTTTGAAGAGAGTGCACAACAACAACAAAAATTAGCACGGCAACTGTTTTGATACATTCACCTCTGAAGGTAAATAATGTACTTACATTAAGTAATCTTGCTCTGATTTGTCATCCTGAGGGTCCCAGATATAAAATGTAGCATAGTTTTGTTTGATAAAATCAATTTTTATATTCAAATTTAGGAACTGGGTTCCACAGTTTGAACCCCTGCTGTCTGTGGCTCCACACCCACCCCGCCCGGCAATCTAGATGTGTGAAAGTTAGTGTATAAGTTAATGATCCATCATGTATGACATTCCTGGGAGTGTGTAAACTTACATTTTGTATTTCCATATAATTTTAGTATGTTCTCTATAGTTATGTACTTGAAAATGTATCAATTGACCAATTCAGCACATTTGGGCAGACTTGATACAAAATAGTATTGCAATGCTTCACTAGATCAATCTGAAACTTTGCACACACACTGCTGCCATCTAGTGGCCAAAATCTAAACTGCAATATTATATTGTGGCCTTTCTCTTGCATTTCAAAGATGTAAAACAAATATATGTTTCTTTGTTTGTATTATCTTTTACCAGATCTAATGTGTTATATTCTCCTACATTATTTTCACATTTCCACAAACTTCAAAGTGTTTCCTTTCAAATGGTATCAAGAATATGCATATTCTTGCTTCAGGTCCTGAGCTACAGGCAGTTAGATTTGGGTATGTCATTTTAGGCGAATATTGAAAAAAAGGGTCAGATCCTTAAGAGGTTAATAAATAGGCTACATTTCTTTTAAATTGACAATTCTGTGAACTGTCTTGTTTAAATTGACACACTACCTGTTAGCAAAGGTATCAGCTAGAGATGACATGCAGGAGCTTGCAGGGATTTGTAGTTTTGCATGATGTCTACTTTGATTTTAATTAGCATTTTCGAATCTGAGAGTAAATAGAGCTGAATATATTGATAAAAGTCACCTTGTCCGAGAGAGATTTACATGGTTATCAAAACATCACGCCAGGGTAAACCTACATGAAACACAACCTTTATTTTAAGTGTTTCTAAAATCCCCTAAAATTAATGGTGGAAAAACGATTGGAACCATTTCCCTGTTTGACGTCTAGGTTTTATGGGTATTATGACACCTCCACTGTGGGGCTCTGTAGGGTTCCTTTGTGCTTTTTGCATCTACAACAGAGATGTGACATTTCTGGTTGCATTACATGCGTTCTGGCAGGAGTGTAGTAAATCCTATGAATTATCTTAAATTGCTGTAGTTTATAACTTAGTTTGTAGGAGCAGGTTTGAACATTTTCACATATTTATGACCAATGGTTCTCCTCAATTTCTTCCTTTAGTTCTGTTTCCCATTGTTTCCTTATAGGTTCTGAACCATCAGGTAGAGTTTCAATCAACTGTTGATATAATCTGGCAATCAACTTTTTTGGCATAACAGCTTCTTTCATTATTTCTTTCTATGCTAGATTTCTGAGTTGTAAGAACTTAAAGAAATCGGCCTTGGATAATCCAAATCTTTCTTATAATTAATTGAATGACAGTAGAGATCCATCCTAGTGCACATGTTCAAAATTCATGATGCCACTTTGGAACCAGGACTTAAATGTGTTATGATTAAACACTGGAGGTATACGGATGCCTGGCGATATTGGTTCTTCCCACCTCATGAATTTATGTTCCTTTTTTCCAAATACTAATTGAATTGTCTGTTTTTTCTGCTGCAATGCCTTGGACCCGAAGTAGTGAATATATTTTAGATCATACGGTATTACATTTGTGGCTTCAATAGTCCTCCATGCACAAGGATAGTCTGCTGTCCATTTATTTAAGTGAAAGCAGTTGTGGATCCCAGTAATACATCTTCATATGAGGTAGTCCAAGACCTCCAGCTTCATAGGGTAAGTGTAAAACAGTCAGTTTGACTCTTGAGGTCTTTTACATTCCAATTAAAGTTGGAGAGCAGGCCATTTATTTTATTTAAAAAGATGGATGGAATTTAAACTGGAATAAATACATCAACCTTGGTAATATATTCATTTAGATTATGTTGACCCAACCTAACATAGAAATAGAGAGAGATCTCCATCTCTGAACATCATATTCAAACCTATCTATTAAAGGAGGGTACTTGATTTGATATGCCTCCTCCAGACTGCATGGTATCAGTACACCCAGGTATTTCATAGGTGTCTTTGCCCATTTCCACTTAAATGTACTTTCTAAGCTTGAGAAGTCATGATTATTTCAGTCTTCTCCCAATTAACTTTGAATCCTGATACAGCACCATATGTGTCCAACAGTAGTAAAATAAATGACAGAGAATGTTCTGGTTCAGATAAATAAAGTAAAATGTAATATGCTTACAATGATGTCACATTTTGATCTCCACCAATCTCTATTCCCCAGATTGAGCCACGAGTTCTAATTATTGATGCTAGGGGTTCTGTTGGCTAATGAAAATAAATAGCTAGACAAAGTACATCCCTGTCTTGCAAGCCCTTTCCTTAGCTAACGTAGATGTTCAAATGGAATCAAGGCCAACTGTCATATCATAAACTTTCCTACTGTTTCATGTCATTGCAGTTACGTCAATGATAAGACTGGAGCTGGACAGAGAGAGCTTCCTGCTAACATAGCTAACAGAATAACACTAATGGTCATTTTTTGGGGGGACAGTAACTAAGGGAAATGGGTCTGTGGTGATTGTTGGTAACTTGGCATGGTGTCCTCTTGAACCTGGTAAATCAAGCACGTAATCCAAATTTCACTCAAGACCCGGTCTGGCCAATTATATGCCTGGCCGACTGCTCAGCCAGACTTAAAAGAGTCATTTTTAAAAGTGCCATTCCAGTATCCTTGGAGAACAATAAATGGGGGCAAAGTCAACACAGCTCCCCCTTTTAGCCTCATAGAATCAGGCCTATTAAAGTGAATCACTGTCTAATTCCATGCATGCTCACATAATGCCCTGTAGTAAGAAGGGGCCCAGTCTCGTGTATCCTGATACTATAGGTTGTGGAGAGGAGGCCTAAAGTTGCTCAAGCTTCAAATATTTCTGAAACAAACTCTTTGAATCGAAGTCTCTGCCTGTCCTCTACATTACTTTCAAGGTCCAAGACTAGTATTTCTTTTTATTCCAGGTCTTTACCAGAGAGGATGCTGTGTAACGTTATGGTCATACTAGGAAGTTAGCATGAAAACAGGCTCCTGACCTCTTTGTTTTTTTTGTTTGTCATTGTGCTGCTGACGGAGGCCCCTCTCTGTGCGTGTTTCCTGGCTGCTTTAGGTTAACAATGTGGAGGACGGACAAAGTACAGAGGATGCACCTACCGTGGTGCTGTCAGAGAAGTCCGTCCCCCTCAATGCCTCAGCCAATAGCATCATCTCCTACCCAACCAAGGCTGACAGCAGGGTATACACTGGAGACACTTACAACAACAATGTGTGAGTAAACAGACAAACAACATCGCCTCAGCCCTGTTCCAATGCATCTTTTCTTTTCTCTCTTCATCGGTTATATCCTCCCTTTCCTTGAACATACTCAAATAAAATTATTTATCACATGCGCCGAAATTTCAAACAATCTGTTTTCGCTTTGCTATTATCAGGATTTTTATTTATTTAATCCATTTTAGAATAAGGCTGTGACGTAACAAAACGTGGAAAAAGTCAAGGGGTCTGAATACTTTCCGAAGGCACTGTATGTACATGAAGGCAGGGTAAAGTGACCAAGCATCAGGATAGACAATAATAATAAGAGTAAAATAAAGAACCGAGTAGCAGCAGCATATGTTGAGTGTGTGTATATACAGAGCCTTCAGAAAGGATTCATACCCCTTGACTTATTCCACATTTTGTTATGTTACAGCCTGAATTCATAATGGATTTTTTTACCCATCTACACACAATACCCCATAATGACAAAGTGAAAGAAAACATGTTTTTAGACATTTTAGCAAATGTATTGAAAATGAAATACAGAAATATCTACCGAGCAGTGATGCAGCCAGTCAAGATGCTCTCAATGGTGCAGATGTAGAACTTTTCGAGGGCCCATGCCAAATCTTTTCAGCCTCCTGAGGGGGAAGAGGCGCTGTCGTGCCCTCTTCACGACTGTGCGTGTGTGTGTGGACCATGTTAAATCCTTAGTGATGTGGGCGCCAAGGAACTTGAAGCTCTCGACCCGCTCCACTACAGCCCTGTCGATGTGGATGGGGGCGTGCTCGGCCCTCTTTCTCCTATAGTCCACGATCAGCTCCTTGGTCTTACTGACGTTGAGGGAGAGGCTGTTGTCCTGGCACCACACTGCTAAGTCTCTGACCACCTCCATGTAGGCTGTCTCATGGCCGTCGGTGATCAGACCTACCATCATCGTGTAATCAGCAAACTTGATGTTAATCTTGGAGTCATGCATGTCCATGCAGTCGTGGGTGAACAGGGAGTACAGGAGGGGACTAAGCACACACCCCTGTGGGTCCCCGTGTTGAGGGTCAGCGTGGCGGAGGTGTTGTTGCCTACACTCACCACCTGGGGCCGGGCCGTCAGGAAGTCCAGGATCAAGTTGCAGAGGGAGGTGTTCAGTCCCAGGGTCCCTAGGTTGGTGATGACCTTGGAGGGGACTACGGTGTTGAACACTGAGCTGTAGTCTATGAACAGCATTCTCACATAGTTATATCCCCTCTTGTCCAGGTGGGAGAGGGCAGTATGAAGTGCAATTAAGATTGTGCCATCTGTGGATCTGTTGGGACGGTTTGTGAATTGGAGTGGGTCCAGGGTGTCTGGGATGATGGTGTTGATGTGTGTCATGACCAGTCTTTCAAAGGCTGGTCATGACACAGATATGAGTTGTGAGTGCTACACGGCGATAGTCATTTAGGCAGGTTACCTTGTAATTTTTGGGAACAGGGACAATGGTGGTCAGCTTGAAACATGTTGGGATTAAAGACTGGGACAAGGAGAGATTGAAAATGTCTGTGAAGACACTTGCCAGCAGGTCTGTGCATGCATTGAGAATACGCCCTGGTATTCTGTCTTTCTGCGAGTGTTAACTTGTTTTAAAATTTACTCATATCGCGGAATAGCGAGATCACACAGTCATCTGAAACAACTGGGGCTTTCACGCAAGACTCTGTTGTATTCTTCAAAGTGAGCATAAAAGGCATTTCGCTTGGGAGGTCTGCATCACTAGGCATCTCACTGATGGGTTTCCCTTTGTAATCGGTTATCGTCTGCAAGCCCTGCCACATACGACGAGTGTCGGAGCCGGAGTAATGTAATGTAATGTTGTTTTGCATGTTTGAGGTTGTAGCGGGCTTTCTTGCATACGTCTATGTCTGTGTCCCGTTCCATGAAAGCGGTAGCTTTAGCCCAGCACGGATATTGCCTGTAATCCATGGTTTTTGGTTTGGATGCGTTCGCATAGTCACTGTGGGGACGACGTCGTCTATCCACTTGATGAATCCCGTGACTGATGTGGTAAACTTCTCAATGCTATCAGATGAATCCCGGAACATATCCCAGTCTGTACTAGCGAAACAGTCTTGTAGCCTCGCGTCAGCTCCATTGGACCTCTTCCGTATTTAGAGCATCACTGATACTTCCTGTTGTAGCTTTTGTTTGTAAACAGAAAGTAGGAGAATAGAGTCATGGGAGGACGAGGGAGGGCATTTCTCTGGGTAGAATAAAAGTGGTCTAGAGTTTTAGCACCTCTGGTTGCGCAAGATATGTGTTGGTAGAAGTGAGGTAGAACGGTTTTAAGTCTCCATTTGTTAAAGTATCCTCCTACCAGAAGCACTGCCTCTGAGTAATCGGTTTCTTGTTTGTTTATGGTCCCATACAGTTCCTTGATTACCAAAATGTTTGCTTGTGGAGGGATGTAGACAGCCATGATAATTACGGATTAGAACTCTCTTGGTAGCTATAAGGGTCTGCAGCTTACCATGATCTATTCTATATCAGGTGAGCTAAAGCTCCAGATTTCCTTCACACTGGAAGCAGCGCACCAGTTGTTGTTTATAAAGAGGCACACCCTTCCCCCTTTGGACTTGCTCGAGGCCATCTTCATCCGATCGTGCCGCTGCATGGAGAAACCACTGAGTTCTACGTATATAGAGTCATACAGCCACGTTTCTGCAAGGCACATAATATTGCTGCTTTTTGAAGTCTCTCTGATAGGAGACTCTCGAGTGAAGCTCATCCATCTTATTCTCGTGTGACTGGACATTTGCCAATAGAACGGAAGGGAGTGCCGGTCAATTTTCTCTTTGTCCTAGTCTCGCCAGGATGCCGGCCCATGCAGCCCCGTCTGCTGCGTCTACGCCATGAAACAAAGATCCAGGATGAACTTTCTGTACAAGAAAAGTCAAGATAAACACGAAAAAGTCACTAAAGTCGGTTTGGAACTCGTAGGATGTCTCCCTTCTCCGTCGGCGCCATCTTTCTGTATTCTTTCTTAGAGAATTTAGAACTAAATCTTGCGCAACTATATACAAATAAGAGAATGTACTGTACTTCAGCTTGTAGGCTGTGTGTAACTGAAAGTAAAATGAGGTCGGTTTGAATGGGTTTACAGTAACCTGCACCATTCCTTCCTCCCTTCGTAATCACTGATCTGACGCAATGGGGATGGGTGTGAGACAGGAAGTAGCTTTCACCTATCCGCCAGTGATGTCAGATCATTGATAACTTCCAGGAAGGACAGAAGGAAGGATGCATGTTAAATGTTTAGGTACAGACGCCCTTCTCTGTGAGAGTTACACATGCCAGGTCAAGTGTTTGGTTACGTGCCAGGTCACGTGCCAGGTCAAGTGCTCTTATTTGGTCTTTATTTGCGAAGGGGTTGCACAAGACTTGGTGCTGTGCAGTAAACAATGCCTCCATCAGGCCATATGTCAAACAATAACCTACTTCATGAAGTCCACTGTCTGGGACAGGAGAGTGCTGTATAGCAACCGCCCTCGGAAGTATCACGGAAAGTCAACACACACATCTATAAACTGGCTTTATTGAGAGTTGAGGCTTATAAATAGTTCAAACAGTTATTGGCACAATAATAATGGATGCATGCTTATAAATCATTATAAACCAATCAAATAGACTGTATAAGAAACGTTTTAGCTCTCACCATATATCACTGCAACCCTTATTGATGCTTTGTATGTAATGCTGATAAAACTCATAAAACAGAGGAATGCTAGCCTCAAGACTTCCCTGACCTCGTTGACATAATCTGCTAGTTTGTCATAGGGTGCTCTGCTGTAATATCATAGCTACTTCCATTGAGCCCCTGAGATGAAACCTTAAATCCCTGCTAACTCAACAGTGAACTTGTGTTCCCCTCCTTTAATTAAGGAAATCCGGAGTCTGTCTCTTCCGTTTGTCCAGTGGTTTCAGTGACGTGTGATCAGTTATATTCATGTACACTACCAGTCAAAAGGACACATCTACTCATTCAAGGGTTATTCTTTATTTTTTTACATTGTAGAATAATAGTGAAGACATCAAAACTATGAAATAACACATGGAATCATGTAGTAACCAAAAAAGTGTTAAACAAATCAAAATATATTTTATATTTGAGATTCTTCAAATAGCCACCCTTTGCCTTGATGACAGCTGTGCACACTCTTGGCATTCTCTCAACCAGCTTCATGAGGTAGTCATCTGGAAAGCATTTCAATTAACAGGTGTGCCTCCTTAAAAGTTAATTTGTGGAATTTCTTTCCTTCTTAATACGTTTTAGCCTATCAGTTGTGTTGTGACAAGGTAGGGGGGGTATACAGAAGATAGCCCTATTTGGTAAAAGTCCATATTATGGCAAGAACAGTTCAAATAAGCAAAGAGAAACAACAGTCCATCATTACTTTAAGACATGAAGGTCAGGCAATCCGGAAAATTTCAAGAACTTTGAAAGGTTCTTCAAGTGCAGTCACAAAGACCATCAAGCTGAGGACCGCCACAGGAATGGAAGACCCAGAGTTACCTCTGCTGCAGAGGATAAGTTCATTAGAGTTACCAGCCTCAGAAGTTGCAGCCCAAATAAATGCTTCACAGTGTTCAAGTAACAGAGACATCTCAACATCAACTGTTCAGAGGAGACTGTGTGAATCAGGCCTTCATGGTCGAATTGCTGCAAAGAAGCCACTACTAAAGGACACCAATAATAAGAAGAGACTTGCTTGGGCCAAGAAACACGGTGGAAATTTGTCCTTTGGTCTGGAGTCCAAATTGGAGATTTTTGGTTCCAACCGCCGTGGCTTTGTGAGACGCGGTGTGGGTGAACGGATGATCTCCGCATATGTATTTCCCACCGTAAAGCATGGAGGAGGTGGTGTTATGGTGTGGGGGTGCTTTGCTGGTGACACTGTCTGTGATTTATTTAGAATTCAAGGCACACTTAACCAGCATGGCTACCACAGAATTCTGCAATGATACGCCATCCCATCTGGTTTGGGCTTAGTGGGACTATCATTTGTTTTTCAACAGGACAATGACCCAACACACCTCCAGGCTGTGTAAGGGCTATTTTACCAAGAAGGAGAGTGATGGAGTGCTGCATCAGATGACCTGGCCTCCACAATCCCCCGACCTCAACCCAATTGAGATGGTTTGGGATGAGTCGGACCACAGAGTGAAGGAAAAGCAGCCAACAAGTGCTCAGCATATGTGGGAACTCCTTCAAGACTGTTGGAAAAGCATTCCAGATGAAGCTGGTTGAGAGAATGGCAAGAGTGTGCAAAGTTGTCATCAAGTCAAAGGGTGGCTATTTGAAAAATCTCAAATATAAAATATATTTTGATTTGTTTAACACATTTTTGGTTACTACACGATTCCAT
The DNA here is from genome assembly GCF_020615455.1 of Coregonus clupeaformis. Classification (NCBI taxonomy): domain Eukaryota; kingdom Metazoa; phylum Chordata; class Actinopteri; order Salmoniformes; family Salmonidae; genus Coregonus; species Coregonus clupeaformis. Next base: position 21,435,229 of record NC_059211.1, on the reverse strand, counting down.
AGTTTTGATGTCTTCACTATTATTCGACAATGTAGAAAATAGTAAAAATAAAGGAAAATCCTTGAATGAGTAGGTGTGTCCAAACCTCTGACTGGTAGTGTACATCATTGTTGTTTTTCCCTAGAAGTAGATCAGAAACCATTGGAAGGTCATGGCTGACGTGTTCTTGGTTGTGTGTGACTAGAAACTAAGGTCATAGAAACTAAGGTCAAAACAAAGGTAATTTTTGGTACATAAATCAGAGGTATTCAGGCATTCAGAGTGTTTTTGGTAGATAGAGCAGAGGTATTCAGGTATTCAGAGTGTCTACCATGTTATATTTACATGACACTACTTGTTGAGTTTATATTGAATGTTATTGTTGTGCCTCAGGTATTCGGAGCATCTGGCTAGCCGTCCCTCGGACCAGCCCTCCCAGGGGGCCAGTTCCAGCCCCTCTGAGGAGGCAGGGGGGGTCAGGAAGCCCTCGGCCAAAAGGGGCAAGAGGAGCCGGCGCAACCCTGAGCTGGACGAATCACAGTACGAAACCGAGTACACCACGGGAGGAGAGACTGGCAACGAACTGGACCCAGAGGAGTGGGAGAGGTGAGACACACGCAGGGAGGCAGGCAAGGCGCACACACTCACATGCATGGACGTTCACACACACGCACACGCACACGCACAAATGTATCTACGCATGACTGTATGTCACTTTAGATAAAAGCGTCTGCTAAATGGCATATATTATATAGTATTATAAACTGGGTGGCTCGAGTCCTGAATGCTGATTGGCTGACAGCCATGGTATATGAAAACATTTATTTTTACTGCTCTAATTACATTGGTAACCAGTAGCAATAAGGCACCTTGGGGGTTTGTGATGTATGACCAATATACCACGGCTAAGGGCTGTATCCAGGCTCCGTGTACTTTCCACAGAGGGTTCTACATGGAACCCAAAAGGGTTCTACCAGAAACCAAAAAGCGTTCTACCTGGAACCAAAAAGTGTTCTCCTATGGGGCCAGCTGAAGAACCCCTTTTGGAACCCTTTTTTCTAACAGTGTAGCAGTCTGAGCTGGTCTTGTTCGGTCCAGTAGAGTAGCTAATCTCTCCTGGCATGCCATTCCACATGAGGTTGTAATTGGAAATAACGAGAGAATTGGGCCAAAGGTGTAAGGTGTGGGGGTCAGTGGTGGGTAGGTAGTTAGTGAGAGAGCAGCTGTATTTGGCTGCATCCACCTCCACTCTACCTTTCCTCTCCCTGAGACTGAGAGGGCCCTGGTGAGAGAATTGGGATCTGAAAACCATTGTTTGACTGGTGTAAAACAGAAGGCATGAAGCCCTGGCCTGCTGTGCTGTGTATTACAGGAACACTCAGTTCCCGTAATGGTCGAGAAGTGGCCAAAAAGGAAGCGGAGCTTCTCAGTGAAATATGCTGAGTGTACAGCAAGACAGAAGATGATCCTAATACTGTTGATCATAGTACAATCGAGTTGTATTGATCAAATACACTACATGACGTAAAGTATGAGGACACCTGCTCGTCGAACATCTGATTCCAAAATCATTGGCATTAATATGGAGTTGGTCCCCCCTTTGCTGCTATAACAGCCTCCACTCTTCTGGGAAGGCTTTCCACTAGATGTTGGAACATTGCTGCGGGGACTTACTTCCATTCAGCCACAAGAGCATTAGTGAGGTTGGACACTGATGTTGGGCGATTAGGCCTGGCTCGCAGTCTGCGTTCCAATTCATCCCAAAGGTGTTTGATGGGTTTGAGGTCAGGGCTCTGTGCAGGCCAATCAAGTTCTTCCACACCGATCTCGAAAAAACAATTTCTGTATGGACCTCGCTTTGTGCACTGGGCATTGTCATGCTGAAACAGGAAAGGGCCTTCCCCAAACTGTTGCCACAAAGTTGGAAGCACAGAATCTTCTAGAATGTCAATGTATGCTGTAGCGTTAAAATGTCCCTTCACTGGAAATAAAGGGCCTAGCCTGAACCATGAAAAACAGCCCCAGACCATTATTCCTCCTCCACCAAACTTTACAGTTGGCACTATGTATTGGGGCAGGTAGCGTTCTCCTGGCATCCGCCAAACCCAGATTTGTCTGTCGGACTGCCAGATGGTGAAGGGTGATTCATCACTCCAGAGAACGCGTTTCCACTGCTCTAGAGTCCAATGGCGTCGAGCTTTACACCACTCCAGCCGACGCTTGGCATTGTAGTGAGTGTTGCAACCGATGACAGATGATTTTTACACGCTATACGCTTCAGCACTCGGCGGTCCCGTTCCATGAGCTTGTGTGGCCTACCACTTCGCGGCTGAGCCGTTGTTGCTCCTAGACGTTTCCACTTCACAATAACAGCACTTACAGTTGACCGGGGCAGCTCTAGCAGGGCAGAAATTTGACGAACTGGCTTGCTGGAAAGGTCGCATCCTATGACAGTGACACGTTAAAAGTTACTGAGCTCTTCAGGAAGGCCATTCTACTGTCAATGTTTAACTATGGAGATTGCATGGCTGTGTGCTTGATTTTATACACCTGTCAGCAATGGGTGTGACTGAAATAGCCGAATCCCCTAATTTGAAGGGGTGTCCACATACTTTTGTATATATAGTGTATGTGTTAACAATGTCTAACAATATTCTCTTACCTCGTCTCTCTCCCCTCAGCGTCTACCCAGAGATAATGTCAGACGGCCAGCGTCAGGAGTACAAGAGGGAGTTTGATGCCGACCTGAGGGAGTACAAACACCTGTGTGCTGAGATGGACGACATCAGTGACCAGATGAACAAACTCAGCAGGCAGCTGGACACACTGGACGAGACCTCCGCCCAGTACCAGGTGAGACACCAGAGGGAGACCAGTGGAGGCTTGTGTCAATGTAGTATTTTTTAAATATAAATCTTTAAGTATTGTTATTATTTTTGAGAGTACAGCGGGAAATGTGGAGAGGGAAATGGGGAGACCTAGTCAGTTGTACAACTGAATTGATTCAACTGAAATGTGTCTTCCGGATTTAACCCAACCCCTCTGAATCAGAGAGGTGCGGAGGGCTGCCTTAATCCACGTCTTCGGCGCCCGATGGAGACAGATAGTAGGGTCATAGACAGAGGGTGGCCGAGACGGGGCATATGTGGTCCGGATGGTGGAGGCTGGTGTCAATTTAAATGGGAGGACAGGCTCAATACTATGAGCTGTCCTTCCTTCACCAGCCTCCACTGAGATCCGCATGCAGAACCAGGGAGAAATACTTCTTACTTTCCATATTCTTAACTTCAGGTTGTGGCAGAGGAATATAATCGACTGAAAGACGTTAAGAGGGTGAGCAGACCTTTCTAGCAAATCACATACATTGTAATGATTGAACATTTATCACCCCATAATAGAGACGATGAAACAATGTATGTGTTTTCTCTCTTTTCCTCTCCAGACACCAGACTACCAGGCTAAGAAGTTGGAGTGTCGCAGGCTGAGACACAAACTGTTCCATATCAAACGTGTGGTCAAGGCCTACGACAAGAGCCTTTCTTAAAGGCACGCTCTCCCTCCAACCCAATCCACCCCCTCCTCTGTTGTCATGACAACACAACACTCCTGGACTAAGACTATGCAGAACACTGAGATTACGTAGAACGTTGAAAACCAAAGCTGCCTTCTTGGCACGCACACACACACACTGTGAACACACACACATCCACATCCCTGCATGCACACATGCTCATACACACACATTCATCCATCAATAAAAAGGACGAATAACAGATCCACACACACACACCCGCACACCCACAAAAACACTCACACACATGCACACACACACACACCCACACACACAAGCAAACACACACCCACAAACACACACACACACACACACACACACACATCCACACACCCACATACGCACACACACACAGAGACAGACAGACAGAGACACATACACAGACCCACAAACACACTCACACACATACACACACACACACACAATGAACATTAATGGCTTGGACATGTGATTCCTTCTGCCTCTACTCATTTCAGACCAGTTCTTATTCTCTATGTGGATTGCTTCATAGACAGTATCGTACACTGTGGAGTTGAAAGTATCGTACACTGTGGAGTTGAAAGACTATATTCATAACAGTTCACACGTAATACATAAACCACCAGCACTGCCATGTTCCTAACTGTGCCTAGTAAGTAGCATTGTGGTACATGCTTGCCTTGAAACACTGCAGCCTATTTGACTGGATGGGTGTGGTTATAAAAGGTTACTTCAATGTCGTTTGACCTGAGGTGGTCTGTGATAAAGGTATCGGGCCTTTGCTGGTTCCTGTTTGCTTTAGATAGGGGATAATGTGCATTGTTTTGTCTCCACAGATAAGGCAGTATCACTGAGCGTAGAAAAGGGCGAGTCGGACTGCTGAGTATGCACCAAACATACTAGAACAAAACTGTGCTGTGTGCTTCAAGCACTCCACAAAAGAAAGCTAAAATACCTGCTGTTTTCTCTTACAAAGGGCTGAATTCTACCTTATATTAAGACAGTTGGAGGACCTGCAGTATGTGAACACTCTCTCAGGTGCGTTCGTAAATTCGCTCTGGCTATCTACTCCGATTTCAGAGCACTCTCTTCTGAGTGTGCCAGAGCACAGAATAATGAATTATGAACGCTCAACACCCGTTGGATATGACCGGTGTCAGTAAACGTAGGCAAAAAAAGCGTAATTAAATTGTTGCCAGCAGCGCAGTTACAGTCACCAACGCTCTGGATAACATGAAAACAGCCTAACCAGCTCTGCTAGGGTGAGTAAAATGGTCAGAGTGAGGTTGTTCTCTCAATTGTGTCTGGAAGTAGCTAGCCAACGTTAGCCAGTTAGCTTGGGTGCTTGACTGCTGTTGTGAGGTCAGAACACTCGGATCAACCCTACTCCTCGGCCAGAGCGTCCAGTGTGCTCCCTGAACGCTCCGAGAGCGAAACACTCTGAATTTAGGAATGGACAATCTGACAATGCCCCACTCTGAGCATACTCTGGCACTCCAGATTGAATTTACGAACACACCCTCTGTTGTGTATTGCCTTGACAACCTGACTGTTATGTTTGAGAAAAGTAGGGCTCTGCATGCAACATTGTCAGTGAAATTAGTATTGTATTGAACTGTGTCTGCAGTTAATTTCCAAGCAGTCAGACCACTGTATTATAACAAATCACCAACTAGACTTCTTCTAAATCTATTGTCAATTGTGATTAACTGTATATTTTGTATATATTTTGGAGTTAAACAGGATTGAAATGGTGAAGTATTTACTAATAACACAGGATCAAGAGGAATAAAACACTTTGTATTTGTGATATGAATTCTTCATGTTAAGGAGCCGTCTCTCTGAATTTATGCCACATTAACGTGCTAGTCGGAACTAGGAAAAGCTGACATTTCCGACTTGCTAACTGGTTGAACGCGGCACGTGAATAACTACAACCAGTTAGCACGTCGGACATTTCTGAGTTTCCTAGTTCCAATTAGTATGTGAACATTATATAGTGACACTTTGGTCATTTTGTACTTACTGAAGAGACAAATGAACTGTTGTCCAGGGTGTTTTCTCAGTGGTCATTCACAATGCACTGATGCTATGCACATATAAACAATGACAGGGGCAGTATTTTATGAACAATATTTGTCTCATCATGTGCTCTTTAAACACTATGGGAAGCATGCATCAATGTGGTAAATATGTCAATAAGCTCAACTTGGTTTAGATTTGATTTCTCTGTCATGATATAATGATTACCTGTTGATTGTTATGTGTTGTCACTGCTCTGCTACACTCCCTCTGCAAGGTAATGCTTCTCAATGTCAGTTAGAAAATGATTTACAGCTATTTGGATTATTTGTTATTAATTTGTATTTTCTATGAAGAACGGATTGTTCCCCCCCCCCCCTTTATGAGTCCTTTATGTTGATATGAATTTATTTCCTTTCATGTTACTGTAAAATCTATATTATTTGTTTTATAACCAAACACTTGTAAAAAGGCATAATTTCTAAAACGTATTGATTACCATGAAAAAAATAAACGTATGTAATTCTTTAAAAACGGTAATGTAACAAATACAGTATCCAGGAGCCCTTTCCTTTCCTTTCTCCAACTGCCATCTTAAACCATAATGCTGGTCAAGTTACCAGCTTGTTAGCCAGCTAAACATGACTGGACTAGGCTGTTTGTTATCAAACAAATATCTAGCAGCCTGCAAGTGGAAGGGGAAAACATTTAGGCCTAGCTCTGGTAATACAGTATATCATAACTTTTGAAGGTTTTCTGCATTGTAAAGTCTGCCTAATCAGACTTGGCCGTGCTCATGGTTCTCACAGGTGAGGTGCAATTAAGCGGTCGCTACCTCGTTCTTCAGTGAATCCAGAAACTCTTGGAGGATAGAGGGGGAGAATCTCAATTGGTTTGGCTCGACTCCTTGCAACCTCTTCTCCGTCCTCTCCTCGCCTGCTTTTGAAAGAGACTTTCATATTTTTCAAATGGCCTCTTATTGATCAGATTTTCACAACTAATTTACCAATCACATCAGGTTTAAGAGCCTCCTTACTTTTTCACCTGTAAACCGCTGGTGAATAGTGAAGACAAAGGCCCAAAATGCATTGGTTTTATCAACTGTTATCAACTTCCACTGTCCTCCAAGAGTTGCTGAATTTCTCCTTCACTCTCACAGGTGAGGTGAAATGATACAATGTATCGACTTTGCTAGTCGATGATTGCTGCTCAAATAATTAAACATTTATAACAACAGCCGGAGCGAACCGGACATGAAACAATAACAACGTTAACAACGCTCTTTGGTAGGAATACAGGTACCCTACAACAGTGGTTCCCAACCAGGGGTACAAGGACCCCTGGGGGTACCTGGCCTATCGCAGGAGGTATTTGAGAAGACTCATGAGACCACAGGCCTGCTGGTAAAATGCAAGAGGGGGTACTTCAGGGTTACTCCGGGAAGAGCAAAAATTAAGTTGGTGGCACAGTAACCGAAAAAGGTTTAGAACTACTGCCCTACAGTAATGTAGTTCTTGATAAAGCTCAACAGTGTAGGACTACCTCATGTTTGCCCAATAAAGAGTGCTGTGCTGTGCCTGTTTCTAGACAACTTTGCAGTTTTTTTCTTTTTGAGGTGTTATTTTATCAGCTATAGTCTAATCAAGCCAGTTCTCAAGCCTTCTCAGGACTTTGGGACATATAATATTCTACATTTCCATAGATATAACATGCTTACATGCTTTAAAAGCCTTATCTAGTATTTTCAAACATTTTAGGTGTTATTCCCAAATGTCGCTCATGTCTGACAGTTTGCAACAGTCACATGCTCATGCCCCATACATCATAAAGTAATCTGTTACTGCCCTCTGTTGGTGGTCTGAAATCCTGTTAATAGATGTTTGCAAACATTGTCGCACAAGTTGGTGGCAGAACAAGGGGAGAGCTTATAGAATGCCAGCAAAAAAAGCCTCTATTTACATGTTGCTAATGAGTGCATTTCACACTACTTTTGGAATATAATTTGATTTTAAGGTTCGTATGAATGTCCTGCTTAATAATGTTTGTGTCATCACAAATCAACTGCATTATACATAAATACTTCAACTTCAACCAGTAAAATGGCTCTTTGGCTAGCTTTTGCTACAGCCTATATCAATGGTCGATAGCATTCTAGCTAACAACAGCTGCATCCAAAATAGTTATTTTGCAAAGATCACAGCCAAATACGTTCTTACCAACTGTTCAAGCAAGAATCAAAACATCATTGTAAGTGTATGAGATCCCCAAAAAGTGATTTTGTTTAGAAGTAATAACAACGTATGGGCTATGTTGAATGTCGCAAATGGCGAAGGCTTTCTTACTGCCGCCAAGAGTTGCACTCATCTGTGCGTGATGTCAGTGTGTCGTGTACTGGAAAAGGGTCTATTGGGCAAAGTATTTCATGATTTGGTGCTCAGGACCATAATTCATCTTTATTGTCCCCCAAGATGAAATCGGGGAGGGGACTGTAGACCTGTCTCCGTGTCCGTCCTTAAGGATGTTCGTACGTTCTTTTGTCACACGCAATATCTCAGACAGCACTGGCCCGATTTGGTGAATGATGCGTCTTGCCATAGAGATCGGGCACAAAAATATATATACTGATTGGCCAGATGGTGGCGCTATAACAAGTGATTGAAAATGCAAATTCTGAACGGTCACGCCCCTAATTCCATTTGACCTAAAGTCATGAAATTCGGTGCATACAGTGCCTTTGGAAAGTATTCAGACCCCTTGACTTTTTCCACATTTTGTTACGTTACAGCTTTATTCTAAAATTGATTAAACAAATGTTTTTCCTCAGCAATCTACAAACAATACCCCATAATGACAAAGCAAAAACAGGTTTTTAGAAATGTTTGCAAATTTATTAAAAATTAAAAACAGAAATACCTATTCAGAACCTTTGCTATTAGACTCGAAATTGAGCTCAGGTGCATCCTGTTTCCATTGATCATCCTTTAGATGTTTCTACAACTTGATTGGAGTCCACCTGTGGTAAATGCAATTGATTGGACATGATTTGGAAAGGCACACACCTGTCTATATAAGGTCCCATGGTTGACAGTTCATTTCAGAGCAAAAACCAAGCCATGAGGTCGAAAGAATTGTCCTTAGAGCTCCGAGACAGGATTGTGTCGAGGCACAGATCTGGGGAAGGGTACCAAAACATTTCTGCAGCATTGAAGTTCCCCAAGAACACAGTGGCCTCCATCATTCTTAAATGGAAGAAGTGTGGAACCACCAAGACTCTTCCTGGAGCTGGCCGCCCGGCCAAACTGAGCAATCGGGGGAAAAGGGCCTTGGTCAGGGAGGTGACCACGAACCCGATGGTCACTCTGACAGAGCTCTAGAGTTCCTCTGTGGAGATGGGAGAACCTTCCAGAAGGACAACCATCTTTGCAGCACTCCACCAATCAGGCCTTTATGGTAGAGTGGCCAGACGGAAGCCACTCCTCAGTAAAAGGCACATGACAGCCCACTTGGAGTTTGCCAAAAGCCACCTAAAGACTCTCAGACCATGAGAAACAATATTCTCTGGTATGATGACATCAAGATTGAACTCTTTGGCCTGAATGCCAAGCATCATGTCTGGAGGAAACCTGGCACCATCCCTATGGTGAAGCATGGTGGTGTCAGCATCATGCTGTGGGGATGTTTTTCAGCGGCAGGGACTGGGAGACTGGTCAGGATCGAGGCAAAGATGAACGGAGCAAAGTACAGAGCGATCCTTGATGAAAACCTGCTCCAGAACGCTCAGGACTTCATACTTGGGCGAAGGTTCACCTTGCAGGAGTTCCTCCTGGTCTCTGAATATCCTTGAGTGGCCCAGCCAGAGCCCGGACTTGAACCCGATCGAACATCTCTGGAGAGACCTGAAAATAGCTGTGCAGCAATGTTTCCCATCCAACCTGACAGAGCTTGAGAGGATCTGCAGAGAAATGGGAGAAATTCTCCTAATACAGGTGTGCCAAGCTTGTAGAGTCATACCTAAGAAGACTCAAGGCTGTAATCGCTGCTAAAGGTGCTTCAACAAAGTACTGAGTAAAGGGTCTGAATACTTAGGTAAATGTGATATTTCCGTTTTGTTTTACATTAGCAAAAATTGATAAAAACCTGGTTTTGAACTGTCATTTTTGGGTATTGTGTGTAGATTGATGTGGATAAAAAACAATTTAATCAATTTCAGAATAAGGCTGTAACACAACAAAATGTGGGAAAAGTCAAGGGGTCTGAATACTTTCTGAATGCCCTGTAGGTCCCTCTCCTCACAAGGAACAATTTTGCCTCAGGCACTCATAAGGTCCACAATGATGAATTTTCTGCCATTTAGAATTTTGTGAAAAACACTTAAAATGCTGCTCCTCTGACACTGAATGACCGATCTGCACGAAACTTGACATGTGGCATCTATGTACAAAGGTCTCTCAATGCACTATTTTTCAGACTAGTACTTAAAACAACATGGCCAATAAATATTCACGTGGGCGTTGTCTAGTCTTGGATTAAGAATCACTTTTAATTGAGATTATCCATTAACAATGCTTTTAAATCCAGGAGTAGGTTTAATCTGGGTCCCGCAATCTGTCTCTAAAAGTAAAAACGGGGCTAATACGTTATAACAGAATATATGATTAACATGAACTGTATGGGTGGACTTTTCCTGCAGTCAATCGCCCTCTAGTGGCCTCATGGGTGGAATGTAATTAATATTTTTCATAATGTAATAATTATAACACTTTTTTAAACAGCCGAAAATCCAGTGTTTCGATGTCAAACAGTTTGTTATGTTTCAGTCTTCTGTGATGTATATAAAGTCTAATTTTGTGATGCAAACTCAAAATTGAATACATTTAAACACTGTATCTGACATGGTACAGGTACCTTCTTTTTTTAAGCCCATAACCATGTGTGTGAAGTGTATACTTTTGTTTCTAAGTAGATTTGTTTAAGACTACCAAGAAACACTCCGTGTGACCCTGATTTAGCCCACTGCAGTAAAAGGTTAATCAAGATCATGTTTTGATAATATAAAGGCAAGTATCTTCATTTAATATTCTGTTTGCTTTGAAGGAAAAATGACCACACAACCACATTGGTCTTTGAGATGGTCCTTTATTCATTGGGCTATAAACAACATTTTGCATCACTGACATTCTCCATACCTGGCGCCAACGAAGGTGGCGGCCTCGCGACTAGCTCTTAGGAAACTTTGCAATATGTATATATGTATATATTCTTAAATTCCATTCCTTTCTTAGATTTGTGTGTATTGGGTATATGTTTTGAAATTGTTAGATATTACTTGTTAGATATTACTGCACTGTCGGAGCTAGAAGCACAAGCATTTCGCTACACCCGCAATAACATCTGCTAAACACGTGTATGTGACAAATAAAATGTGATTTGATTTAGACTCATGAGACCCAATAAGTTATTTCAAGCAGAAAACAAATTAATATGGAGTGCATCTCCTCAAGCAAAGCATTAATTAGAAAATTATCTTAATTATACTGTCATGGCTACCTGTTTGGACTCTGATTCGCCATAACGGAGGAAAGTTACAAAATGCTCACAGTTGCGTCCAAGGAGGTCATATTTTATTGTGCGACCCCTCATTTTGTCCACCTCCTCCATAATGACGTCAGCCCTCCTTGGTTTGTACTTGCCATCCCAGTAGTTGTTGATTTTGTAAGTATTCCCTGCTGCCACATCCTTTAACGTCTGTATTGTAATCGTGCCTTTACAGGAAAGACTGCCGCTGGATGAGCTAACACTGCAGAAAGCTACTCTTGAATGGCCATCTACAAAACAGGAAGAAATTAAAAAGTGAGTGTGTGTGTGTACACATGTAAGTGTAATTGTGTGTTTTGATTAGAGAAATAAAGAGGCAGACAGAACTCAGCAGATACTGTATCTGACTGAATAAATTCAAAAGGTTCTTACTCTATCAACCATGTTCAGATATCAGTTTTACTGTGCTGTTAACATTTTACTTCAGATGATGTTTACACTCTCCCCCAATTCTGGAATTGGAATATAGGCTTCCACAAATACATTTCCAGAAAAACATATCTGGAGTTACCAAATGGATGACCTCTCCATTTCCAATGTACAGAGCCCAGTGTTTGTATGTACCTCTGTTTATCTCAATCATGTCACCAATTCCACACAGTCCTGTTTTACAAATATATTTTTTCTCACCCCTAACCCTAAGCCTATCCCTAATTCTAACTCTAAACCCCCTAGAAATAGCCTTTTTCCTTGTGGGGACCGGTAAAATTTCCCCAGCTTGGTCAAATGTTTGTTGTTTACTATTCTTGTGGGGACTTCTGGTCCCCACAAGTATAATTAAACATGTCCACACACACACACACACATTTGATGATACTGTTGATTAATATTAATTAGCATTATTCAAAGATCAACAACAGTACTTACTGTGGTAGAACTCCTGGTTTGTACAGTGGGGAAAAAAGTATTTAGTCAGCCACCAATTGTGCAAGTTCTCTCACTTAAAAAGATGAGAGAGGCCTGTAATTTTCATCATAGGTACACGTCAACTATGACAGACAAATTGAGAATTTTTTTTTCCAGAAAATCACATTGTAGGATTTGTAATGAATTTATTTGCAAATTATGGTGGAAAATAAGTATTTGGTCACCTACAAAACAAGCAAGATTTCTGGCTCTCACAGACCTGTAACTTCTTCTTTAAGAGGCTCCTCTGTCCTCCACTCGTTACCTGTATTAATGGCACCTGTTTGAACTTGTTATCAGTATAAAAGACACCTGTCCACAACCTCAAACAGTCACACTCCAAACTCCACTATGGCCAAGACCAAAGAGCTGTCAAAGGACACCAGAAACAAAATTGTAGACCTGCACCAGGCTGGGAGACTGAATCTGCAATAGGTAAGCAGCTTGGTTTGAATAAATCAACTGTGAGAGCAATTATTAGGAAATGGAAGACATACAAGACCACTGATAATCTCCCTCGATCTGGGGCTCCACGCAAGATCTCACCCCGTGGGGTCAAAATGATCACAAGAACGGTGAGCAAAAATCCCAGAACCACACGGGGGGACCTAGTGAATGACCTGCAGAGAGCTGGGACCAAAGTAACAAAGCCTACCATCAGTAACACACTATACCGCCAGGGACTCAAATCCTGCAGTGCCAGACGTGTCCCCTTGCTTAAGCCAGTACATGTCCAGGCCTGTCTGAAGTTTGCTAGAGTGCATTTGGATGATCCAGAAGAGGATTGGGAGAATGTCATATGGTCAGATGAAACCAAAATAGAACTTTTTGGTAAAAACACAACTCGTCGTGTTTGGAGGACAAAGAATGCTGAGTTGCATCCAAAGAACACCATACCTACTGTGAAGCATGGGGGTGGAAACATCATGCTTTGGGGCTGTTTTTCTGCAAAGGGACCAGGACGACTGATCCGTGTAAAGGAAAGAATGAATGGGGCCATGTATCGTGAGATTTTGAGTGAAAACCTCCTTCCATCAGCAAGGGCATTGAAGATGAAACGTGGCTGGGTCTTTCAGCATGACAATGATCCCAAACACACCGCCCGGGCAACGAAGGAGTGGCTTCGTAAGAAGCATTTCAAGGTCCTGGAGTGGCCTAGCCAGTCTCCAGATCTCAAACCCATAGAAAATCTTTGGAGGGAGTTGAAAGTCTGTGTTGCCCAGCGACAGCCCCAAAACATCACTGCTCTAGAGGAGATCTGCATGGAGGAATGGGCCAAAATACCAGCAACAGTGTGTGAAAACCTTGTGAAGACTTACAGAAAACGTTTGACCTGTGTCATGTAGTGATTGTGGACTACAGGAAAAAAAAAAGGACTGAGCACGCCCCCATTCTCATCGACGGGGCTGTAGTGGAACAAGTTGAGAGCTTCAAGTTCCTTGGTGTCCACATCACCAACGAACTATCATGGTCCAAACACACCAAGACAGTCGTGAAGAGGGCACGACAAAGCCTATTCCCCCTCAGGAGACTGAAAAGATTTGGCATGGGTCCTCAGATCCTCAAAAAATTCTACAGCTGCACCATCGAGAGCATCCTGACTGGTTGCATCACCGCCTGGTATGGCAACTGCTTGGCCTCCGACCGCAAGGCACTACAGAGGGTAGTGCGTACGGCCCAGTACATCACTGGGGCCAAGCTTCCTGCCATCCAGGACCTCTATACCAGGCGGTGTCAGAGGAAGGCCCTCAAAATTGTCAAAGACTCCAGCCACCCTAGTCATAGACTGTTCTCTCTGCTACCGCACGGCAAGCGGTACCGGAGTGCCAAGTCTAGGTCCAAAAGACTTCTCAACAGCTTCTACCCCCAAGCCATAAGACTCCTGAACAGCTAATCATGGCTACCCTGACTATTTGCACTGCCCCCCCACCCCATCCTTTTTACGCTGCTGCTACTCTGTTAATTATTTATGCATAGTCACTTTAACTCTACCCACATGTACATATTACCTCAACTACCTCAACTAGTCCCCGCACATTGACTCTGCAACGGTACCCCCCTGTATATATAGCCTCCCTACTGTCACTTTATTTTACTTCTGCTCTTTTTTTTCTCAACACTTTTTTTTGTTGTTGTTTTATTTTTACTTTTTTTGTTAAAAATAAATGCACTGTTGGTTAAGGGCTGTAAGTAAGCATTTCACTGTAATGTCTGCACCTGTTGTATTCGGCGCATGTGACCAATAAAATTTGATTTGATTTGATTGCCAACAAAGGGTATATAAAAGTATTGAGAAACTTTTGTTATTGACCAAATACTTTTTTTCCACCATAATTTGCAAATAAATTCATTAAAAATCCTACAATGTGATTTTCAATGTGACTTTTTTTCCCCACTGTATGTGAATGTCTCACTGTTGATTGTGCCTTGTGAAAAAAACCTAGTCCTTAGATTACAAGATCCAAAACCTACATCCTGTTATTCAACTTACATCCTGTTATTCAATTTACATCCTGTTATTCAATTTAACTCTTTGAGACCCAAGCGTTTTTGCAACTAGCTCTACCTCTTGCTTATGTTTGTTTCTCAATAAAATGTTTTTTACACGATCACTACTTCAGACAGGAAACACCACGTAGAAATATGTTTAACCATTTAATTAAAGAATGAATAATGCAAGTCTTGGATGCAACAGCAAGTCTTGGCGACATGGGCTCTGCTCCTTCAGGTTAGCTCACTGCAGAAAGCATTGTTTAGATATGATCAAATAGACCAGCTAAAGCCATCCTACCATTACAAGACAGTATACTCTGAGTGAATATTAACCATGTGCAGTATGACCTGTGCAACGTATGTCTTATATTTCTCTTATGACGCTCCGCAGGATTCCCTCGCAAGATAAGCTGCTATCTTGGCATATGGGAATATTCTACATATCTTACTAGCAACAGTAAGCAGTACGAACCCAGCCGCCCTGGAGACACACTGAAACTAAATGAGTAATCATTTGGTGGGTCTACATTAAAATATGTCCTTATCTAGCAAGCAACCTTAAGCAATAACACAGCCAACCACCTGTAGCTATATGCAATGTACTTTAAACCAAGTAGCCAGCAAAGTCATCAACATGTAGGCTATTGACCATGTCTGACGCCATCATAGCGAACTTAATGAGGCATGATACTAGCAGGTAACCTCATCGTGTTTAGGAGTCTTCAATAGACCAGCGAATGACATTGTACCATTACATGGTTGTCTACCATGCATATGTGTGATTGCTAACTATGTAGGTACAATGTTAGCTAGCTAGCTAACATTAGGCTATAACTAGCAATGCAAATGGATTTTCTATTACATCACAAATCATATACGTAACGTTGGCTAGCGAGCCAGCAAGCTAACGTTTGCTAGCTAGCTAACAGTACGCTTTAACTTGAAATGAAAACAACTTTCTGACAAAATGAGAAACGTATAATATCTGAAAATGTACTGTTGCTAGATTCTTACCCATATACATGTAACATTCAGTTTTGTTAGTAGCTATATCTTGTTTGGCCCGTGTTGTGTCAAGTCACTCCGATTCACGCTGACCGTGTGCTAGCAAGTAGCCCATCACAACTGTTTTGTCGATAGCGCCTGCTAAATTTAGGATAGCAATGTTGTTGAGAGCAGTAGCAACACTTTTGCAGTTCTTCATGGCTAATGTTATATCTTTCAAAAAAGCCGCAGTAGCAGAGGTTATCTACACATACTGAGCAGCTCACGTTATAGACAGAAACATGCTACAATCCAAACTCATCTCCCAGCATGTCCAGCCCATCCATTATCTCAGCCAATCATGGCTAGCGGGAAGGTTGCTGTATTTTTCCGTGGCTAAACCAACTAGGCTCATAATAAAAAAGTAATAGTCTTATTTACAGATTGGATACAAGTTTGTTATTAAGGTACATGAAAGTTTGCATGTTCCAGAAGGCATTTCTGCCAAAAAAAGTTTTTTTGTTTTGTTTTTTTAGACGTTCAAATGCCTCTGATGTGAAGTAGTGACATGCGACATACACCTAGCTTTCTGAAACGGGTCACAATTGCTATATAAAATCTATTAAAATCCAACAGTTGTGAAGCTGAGGAACCAAAAAATAGAAGTGGTACTGGCTTTCATTAACTAGTTAATGTATTGGTTGAATAAAGTTTAAAGTGGCCTCCCGAGTGGTGCAGTGGTCTAAGGTATTGCATCGCAGTGTTGCGGCGTCACTACAGCCTTGAGTTCAATCCCAGGCTGTGTCATTAACAGCCGTGACCGGGAGTCCCATAAGGTGGTGCACAATTGGCCTAGCGTCGTCCGGGTTAGGGGAGGGTTTGGCCGGGGGGGCTTTACTTGGCTCATCGCGCTCTAGCGACTCCTTGTGGCAGGCCAGGCGCCTGCAGGCTGACTCTGGTCGTCAGTTGAACGGTTTTCCTCTGACACATTGGTGCAGCTGGCTTCCGGGTTAAGCGAGCGGGTGTTAAGAAGCGCGGTTTGGTGGGTCATGTTTCGGAGGAAGCATGACTCGATCTTCGCCTCTCCCGAGGACGCTGGGGAGTTACAGCGATGAGACAAGCTCGGAAACACAAAATTGGGGAGATAAAGGGGGTAAAAATTACAATAAATGAATAAATAAATGTTAAAAAGTGTAAAGTAACATTATGAATACTTTAGGCTTAGGGGCTTCGCCTTAGCCTTAGCTGCCCCGTGGTCAGACCATATTGTGCAGGAGTGGCTTCGGGACAAGTCTCTGAATGTCGTTGAGTTGCCCAGCCAGAGCCCAGACTTGAACCCGATCGAACATCTCTGGAGAGACCTGAAAATAGCTGTGCAGCAACGCTCCCCATCCAACCTGACAGAGCTTGAGAGGATCTGCAGAGAAGAATGGTAGCAACTCCCCAAATACAGGTGTGCCAAGCTTTGTAGTGTCATACCCAAGAAGACTCGATGCTGTAATCGCTGCCAAAGATGCTTCAACAAAGTACTGAGTAAAGGGTCTGAATTCTTATGTAAATGTGATATTTCCATTTCGTTTTTTTTTTACATTAGTAAACATTTCAAAAGACCTGGTTTTGCATTGTCATTTTGGGGTATTGTATGTAGATTGATGTGGATTAAAAACAATTTAATCATTTTCAGAATAAGGCTGTAACACAACAAAATGTGGGAAAAGTCAAGGGGTCTGAATACTTTCTGAATGCCCTGTAGGTCCCTCTCCTCACAAGGAACAATTTTGCCTCAGGCACCCATAAGGTCCACAATGATGAATTTTCTGCCATTTAAAATTTTGTGAAAAACACTTAAAATGCTGCTCCTCTGACACTGAATGACCGATCTGCACGAAACTTGACATGTGGCATCTATGGACAAAGGTCTCTCTAGCAAAAATTTCAAAAAACCTGTTTTTGCTTTGTCATAATGGGGAATCCTGCGGACATGATTGAGATACACAGAGGTACATTGGAAATGGAGAGGTCATCCATTTGTTAACTCCAGGTATGGTATTTTTCTGGAAATGTATTTGTGGAAGCCTATATTCCAATTCCAGAATTGGGGGAGAGTGTAAACATCATCTGAAGTCAAATGTTAACAGCACAGTAAAACTGATATCTGAACATGGTTGATAGAGTAAGAACTTTTTGAACTTATTCAGTCAGATACAGTATCTGCTGAGTTCTGTCTGCCTCTTTATTTCTCTCATCAAAACACACAATTACACTTACATGTGTGTACACACACATACTCACCTTTTTTCTTTCCTCCTGTTTTGTAGATGGCCATTCAAGATCAGGTTTATTCAGTGCTGGCTCATCCAGTTTTTCCTGTAAAGGCATGATTACAATAGAGAAGTTAAAGGATATGGCAGCAGGGAATACTTACAAAATCAACAATTACTTGGATGGCAAGTACAAACCAAGGAGGGCTGACGTCATTATGGAGGAGGTGGACAAAATGAGAGGTCGCACAATAAAATATGACCTCCTTGGAAGCAACTTCGAGCATTTTGTAACTTTCCTCCGTTATGGCGAATCAGAGTCCAAACAGGTAGCCATGACAGTATAATGAAGATAATTTTCTAATTATAGCTTTGCTTGTGGAGATGCACTCCATGTTAATTAGTTTTCAGCTTGTCTTATTCCTTGTAGGCCCTTTTCCAGTACACGACACACTGACATCACGCACAGATGTGCGCAACTCTTGGCGGCAGTAAGGAAGTCATTGCCATCTGCGCCCATTCAACATAGCCCTACGTTTTTTTATTTATTCTAAACAAAATAACTTTTTGGGGTTATCAAAATCAAATTAAAGTTTATTGGTCGCGTACACAGATTTTCAGATGTAATCACAGGTGCAGCGAAATGCTTTTGTTTCTAGCATCAACAGTGCAGTAATAAATAGTAACTAGGGGTGTAACGATCCATCTACTACATCGATGTATCGATTTATATTCATATGATCCAACTACATCGATCTGTGCTCGGCGAGTTGGCATTTTGGACAACATATATCGATCTAACATCGTTTTAAAATGTAATAAATCGATTGTATCGATACTAGGAAATAACCCATTGGATTTAAGCACGTCAGACTTTATATGCAGGGGTGCACATAACTGGTACGCAGATACGCAAGCGCGACAAAAATCAGGAATGCGTAATGCCACTTGTGTTACTACTGTCATGAGCCCTCTCACTCCACTGGGTTACCACCTTAAGTTGTTTCCACTCTGCTCACCACTCTCTCTCTACTCAGCCTAACTAGCTCCACCTGTCCCTGCTCTGCTCGGCTCTAATTACTCTGCCAGCTGCGCTGCATTACCCACTAACCTCTCCCAGTATTTATAGCCCTGTCTTTCAGCTCTCCTTTGTCAGATCGTCTGCAAAGCTCACACCCGGAACCTGTTTGCTCGCGCTTCTGGCTCACCCTGGTTTTGTGACCCCGGACCTGCCTGTTTTTTGGATACTCTTCTGCCTCAGGAGATCCAGACCTGCTTCTGCCATTACGACTCCTGACTACTCTTCAATCCCGGACTTCTGGACCACCAACCACCGGCGTCATCGGACGCATCGCTGCCACTGGGGGGAGGCACAGACCCAGCACATCGGACGGGATAACCCCTGGAGCCTTCACTCACTCCCTACATCCCTTTCCCTTTAAGTTTAAATAAACTTTCTGGTGTGACGCAATTGTGGTCCTCTTGTCGTCTGTCTGAACCGTGACAACTACGCGCCTTTGCGTACTTGACCGATCTTCTCATCTAACCTTACACATGACATGTTGCTTGTCAACTACTGTCAGGGATGTCCAAAAAGCAACAGACATTAAGCAGATTCTTTGGCGTTTCGCCACCTACAAAGAAACGCCAACTGGAGCCAGAGCCGAAGAAAATACTTTTTTCGGAAAAGTGGCTTGAAGCTAACGATGAGCGCACTGAAATGTGGTGCAAGATTTGCCGCTCAAATCCACATCTAGCAGACAAAACAGGTGCATTTTATAAAGGCTCAAAGAATTTCAACCATCCTTTATTTGACAAACATGAAAAGAGCAAGGAGCACACGAATGTGGCGCAAGCCATTGCTAAAAAGCTAGCCGAGAATAAATGTCCAGTCGCCGAGACAAGCTGAATGAAGAACAGCGGCAAGCTCTGTTTAATATTTTTCTCTTTCCATAAAGCTAAACACGCACGTCCCATGTCTTCCTATTCTGAGGATGTTCCTTTACTGAATGCTTTTTGATGGATCTGAGGACATCACAAAAACTGAGCAGGAAATAGTTTACATTGTGTCTGTGTCCAGCAACGGAGAGTTTACTTCTGACTTTATTGGACTGATTGAATTGGGTGCTGACCGAACCGCACAGGCCATAACAGACGGACTTGTGAGACTTTTGGTAAGTTTCATAATACCAGATGGTCTGCATGGAGTCATGAAACACTGTTAAAAAATATCAAGACTATTGCCAGCCATTAAAATGCAACTGGTTACCAGGTATTTATTTCAGTCACACTGGTTGAATTTTTTGGCTAAAGGTTACTGAATCGATTTCAAGTCACTGAATCGTTCGGATCGTATCGTTCTAAATGAACCAATATCGACCTTGAATCGTATCGACAACCACGAATCGTGATACAAATCGAATCGTTGTTAAAACGAATCGTTACACCCCTAATAGTAACACAAAAAACATGGAAGAAATAACACCCCAAAAATTGTAAAACTGCAAAGTTGTCTAGAAACAGGGCGACCGTGTCTGAAGAACACTGTCTGATTGTGTTCTCTGCACAGCCCCCTTCATTGGGCAAACATGAGGTAGTCCTACACTGTTGAGCTTTATCAAGAACTACATTACTGTAGGGCAGTAGTTCTAAACCTTTTTCGGTTACTGTGCCACCAACTGAATTTTGCTCTGCTCGGAGTAACCCTGAAGTACCCACTCATGTGCATTTACCAGTAGGCCTATGGTCTCATGAGTCTTCTCAAATACCTCCTGCGATAGGCCAAGTACCCCCAGGGGTCCTTGTACCCCTGGTTGGGAACCACTGTTGTAGGGTACCAGCATTCCTACTAATGAGAGTTGTTAAAGTTGTTATTGTTTCATGTCCGGTTCGCTCCGGCTGTTGTTATAATTGTTAAATTATTTTAGCAGCACACATCGCCAGCAAAGTTGATACATTGTATCATTTCACCTCACCTGTGAGAGTGAAGGAGAAATTCAGCAACTCTTGGAGGACAGTGGAAGTTGATAACAGTTGATAAAACCAATGCATTTTGGGCCTTTGTCTTCACTCTTCACCAGGGGTTTACAGGTGAAAAAGTAAGGAGGCTCTTAAACCTGATGTGATTGATAAATGGGTTCTGAAAATCTGATCAATCGGAGGCCATTTGAAAAATATGAAAGTCTCTTACAAAAGGAGGAGAGGCGAGGACGGAGAAGAGGTTGCAAGGAGTCGAGCAAAACCAATTGAGATTCTCCCCTGCTGTCCTCCAAGAGTTGCTGAATTTCCTCTTTACTGAAGAACGAGGTAGCAACCGCTTAATTGCACCTCACCTGTGAGAACCATGAGCACGGGCAAGTCTGATTAGGCAGACTTTACAATGCAGAAAACCATTCAAAAGTTATGATATACTGTATTACCGGAGCTAGGCCTACATTTTTCCCCTTCTACTTGCAGGCTGCTAGATATTTGTTTGATAACAAACAGACTAGTCCAGTCATGTTTAGCTGGCTAACAAGCTGGTAACATGACCAGCATTATGGTTTAAGATGGCAGTTGGAGAAAGGAAAGGAAAGGGCTCCTGGATACTATATTTGTTACATTACCGTTTTTGAAGAATTAGATACGTTTATTTTTTTCATGGCAATCAATACGTTTTAGAAATTACGCCTTTTTACAAGTGTTCGGTTATTAAAAAATATATATAGAGATTTTAGAGTAACATGAAAGGAAATAAATTAATATCAAAATAAAGGATAAGGGGGGGGGGGCAACAATCTGTTCTTCATAGAAAATACAAATGAATAACAAATCATCCAAATAGCTGTAAATCATTTTCTAACTGACATTGAGAAGCATTACCTTGCAGAGGGAGTGTAGCAGAGCAGTGACAACACATAACAATCAACAGGTAATCATTATATCATGGCAGAGAAATCAAATCAAAACCAAGTTGAGCTTATTGACATATTTACCACATTGATACATACTTCCCATAGTGTTTAAAGAGCACATGATGAGACAAATATTGTTCATAAAATACTGCCCCTGTCATTGGTCAATATGTGCATAGCATCAGTGCATTGTGAATGACCACTGAGAAAACTTCAGTAAGTACAAAATGACCAAAATGTCACTATAAAATGTTCACATACTAATTGGAACTAGGAAACACAGAAATGTCCGACTTGCTAACTGGTTGTAGTTATACAGTGGAGGCTCCTCAGAGGAGGAAGGGGAGGACCATCCTCCTCAGTGAATTTCAGAAAAATACAAATAGTGAAACATTAAAAAGCTGCTCTCCCGCAAGGGACCTGAGGTGGCAGAATGGAGTGCTCGGGTTGGGGTGTAGGGTTTCAGCATAGCCTGAAGGTATGGATGGGCAGTTCCTCTTACTGTTCCATAGGCAAACACCATGGTCTTGTAGTGGATGCAAGCTTTGACTGGAAGCCAGTGGAGCGTGTGGAGGAGCAGGGTGACATGAGAGAACTTGGGAAGGTTGAAAACCAGGCGGGCTGCGGCGTTCTAGGTAAGTTGTAGGGGTTTGATGGTACAAGCACGGAGCCCAGCCAACAGTGAGTTGCAGTAGTCCAGACGGGAGAGGACAATTGCCTGGATTAGGACCTGGGCCGCTTCCTGTGTGAGGTAGGGTCGTACTCTACGGATGTTGTAGAGCATGAACCTGCAGGAGCGAGTCACTGCTTTGATGTTTGCAGAGAACGACAGGGTGTTGTCCAGGGTCACACCAAGGTTCTTTGCACTCTGGGAGGACGACACAGTGTAGTTTTCAGCCGTGATGGAGAGGTCTTTGAGACACCCAGCCCTGAGAGGGTTGAGAGGAGGATCTGATGGTTCACGGTGTTGAAGGCAGTGGATAGATCTAGGAGGATGACAACAAAGCAGAGAGAGTCAGCTTTGGCAGTGCAGAGAGCCTCGATGACACAGAGAAGAGCAGTCTCGGTTGAGTGACCCGCCTTGAAGCCTGACTGGTTAGGGTCAAGAAGATCGTTCTGAGAGAGATAACGAGAAAGTTGATCAGAGACAGCACGCTCAAGTGTTTTGGAATGAAAATAAATTTTGACATCAGATGAGTCAAGTGTTGGTTTCTTGAGGAGGGGAGCGACTCGGGCCGTTTGAAGTCCGAGGGGACGCAGCCAGTGGTCAGGGATGAGTTGATGAGGGAATTGAGGAATGGGAGAAGGTCTCCAGAAATGTTTAAAAAACAGGTAAAAATCCACCTTATGGATCAGCGGGGACTGTGAAGAGACACATGTACAGGTACAGACACAGGTACAGGTACAGACACACAAGCGCTAGCACACGCTAGCTACACACACGAACATTGTAATATTGTTGAATGGTGGTATTTTACATTTTGTATTGTAGATATGTAGTGGTGTACTAATGTTATATGATGTACTGTTTTATCTTTTGTTTTATAAGTAATGTAAGTGCCTTAATGTCTGTTCTGGATTTGGGGATTGTGAAGAGACCTCTGGCGGCATGTGTTGTGGGGTATGCATGGGTGTCCAAGCTGTGTGCTAGTAGTTTAAACAGACAGCTCGGTACATTCAGCTTGTCAACACTTCTTACAAAAACAAGTAGTGATGAAGTCAATCTCTCCTCCACTTTGAGCCAGGAGATATTGACATGCATGTCATTAACGTTAGCGCCCCGTGTACCTTTAAGGGCCAGCCGTGCTGCCCTGTTCTGAGCCAATTGTAATTTTCCTTAGTCCCTTTTTGTGGCACCTGAATGTAACAAATACATAACGTATCTAATTCTTTAAAATTTTTCATGTAACAAATACAGTATCCAGGAGCCCTTTCCTTTCCTTTCTCCAACTGCCATCTTAAACCATAATGCTGGTCAAGTTACCAGCTTGTTAGCCAGCTAAACATGACTGGACTAGGCTGTTTGTTATCAAACAAATATCTAGCAGCCTGCAAGTAGAAGGGGGAAAATTTAGGCCTAGCTCTGGTAATACAGTATATCATAACTTTTGAAGGTTTTCTGCATTGTAAAGTCTGCCTAATCAGACTTGCCCGTGCTTATGGTTCTCACAGGTGAGGTGCAATTAAGCGGTCGCTACCTCGTTCTTCAGTGAATCCAGAAACTCTTGGAGGATAGAGTGGGAGAATCTCAATTGATTTTGCTCGACTTGCAACCTCTTCTCCGTCCTCTTCTCACCTCCTTTTGAAAGAGACTTTCATATTTTTCAAATGGCCTCTTATTGATCAGATTTTCACAACGAATTTACCAATCACATCAGGTTTAAGAGCCTCCTTACTACTGCCCTACAGTAATGTAGTTCTTGATAAAGCTCAACAGTGTAGGACTACCTCATGTTTGCCCAATAATGGGGGCTGTGCAGAGAACACAATCAGACAGTGTTCTTCAGACACGGTCGCCTGTTTCTAGACAACTTTGCAGTATTTTTATTTTTGAGGTGTAATTTTATCAGCTATAGTCTAATCAAGACAGTTCTCAAGCCTTCTCAGGACTTTGAGACATATAATCTTCTTCATTTCCATTGATATAACATGCTTACATGCTTTAAAAGCCTTATCTAGTATTTTCAAACATTTGAGGTGTTATTCCCAAATGTCTGACAGTTTGCAACAGTCCCATGTTCATGCCCCATACATCATAAGGTAATATGTTACTGCCCTCTGTTGGTGGTCTAAAAACCTGTTAATAGATGTTTGCAAACATTGTCGCACAAGTTGGTGGCAGAACAAGGGGAGTGCTTATAGAATGCCAGCAAAAAAAAGCCTCTATTTACATGTTGCTTATGAGTGCATTTCACACTACTTATGGAATATAATTTGATTTTAAGGCTCGTATGAATGTCCTGCTTAATATAATGTTTGTGTCATCGCAAATCAGCTGCATTATACACTGCTCAAAAAAATAAAGGGAACACTAAAATAACACATCCTAGATCTGAATGAATGAAATAATCTTATTAAATACTTTTTTCTTTACATAGTTGAATGTGCTGACAACAAAATCACACAAAAATTTTCAATGAAAATCAAATTTATCAACCCATGGAGGTCTGGATTTGGAGTCACCCTCAAAATTAAAGTGGAAAACCACACTACAGGCTGATCCAACTTTGATGTAATGTCCTTAAAACAAGTCAAAATGAGGCTCAGTAGTGTGTGTGGCCTCCACGTGCCTGTATGACCTCCCTACAACGCCTGGGCATGCTCCTGATGAGGTGGCGGATGGTCTCCTGAGGGATCTCCTCCCAGACCTGGACTAAAGCATCCGCCAACTCCTGGACAGTCTGTGGTGCAACGTGGCGTTGGTGGATGGAGCGAGACATGATGTCCCAGATGTGCTCAATTGGATTCAAGTCTGGGGAACGGGCGGGCCAGTCCATAGCATCAATGCCTTCCTCTTGCAGGAACTGCTGACACACTCCAGCCACATGAGGTCTAGCATTGTCTTGCATTAGGAGGAACCCAGGGCCAACCGCACCAGCATATGGTCTCACAAGGGGTCTGAGGATCTCATCTCGGTACCTAATGGCAGTCAGGCTACCTCTGGCGAGCACATGGAGGGCTGTGCGGCCCCCAAAGAAATGCCACCTCACACCATGACTGACCCACCGCCAAACCGGTCATGCTGGAGGATGTTGCAGGCAGCAGAACGTTCTCCACGGCGTCTCCAGACTCTGTCACGTCTGTCACATGTGCTCAGTGTGAACCTGCTTTCATCTGTGAAGAGCACAGGGCGCCAGTGGCGAATTTGCCAATCTTGGTGTTCTCTGGCAAATGCCAAACGTCCTGCACGGTGTTGGGCTGTAAGCACAACCCCCACCTGTGGACGTCGGGCCCTCATACCACCCTCATGGAGTCTGTTTCTGACTGTTTGAGCAGACACATGCACATTTGTGGCCTGCTGGAGGTCATTTTGCAGGGCTCTGGCAGTGCTCCTCCTGCTCCTCCTTGCACAAAGGCGGAGGTAGCAGTCCTGCTGCTGGGTTGTATATATATATATATATTTATTTATTTTTTTGCTCCTAAACTTATTCTACTCTCAACCTCTCCGATCATTTTCATGATGTCCATCCGGTTTGCTTCTAAATGCCATATCTTTCTAACTGTGCTCTTTCCCAAAAGCTCCCAACATACAACCTATATACTTATTATGGACACAGTATGCTTACATTATTAGCTATCTTTGTTATTATTTGTTGTTATTTGTTATTAGTCCCATCCTTCAACTCTATTCAATACCTCCCATCTATCTCTTAACACCATCCATATAGGATTTCTATTTGCCATATATATTTCAACCATACTGTGATGTTTTACAAAAGTTCTGAACCTTTCTATTCTCATTGCTTCTACAGATTGTGAATTAAAAATAAACATTTTTGCTAAAAGTATTATTATATTATTGATTGATTGACTATGACTTTTCAGATCACCCAGTAATGCTATCTGCAAGGTTTTTAGAAATGTTTGCAAATGTGTTAAAAATAAAAAACAGAAATACCTTACTGACATAAGTATTCAGACCATTTGCAGAACATTTCTGCAGCATTGAAGTTCCCCAAGAACACAGTGGCCTCCATCATTCTTAAATGGAAGAAGTTTGGAACCACCAAGACTCTTCCTAGAGCTGGCCGCCCAGCCAAACTGAGCAATTGGGGGAGAAGGGCCTTGGTCAGGGAGGTGACCAAGAACCCGATGATCATTCTGACAGAGCTCTAGAGTTCCTCTGTGGAGATGGGAGAACCTTCCAGAAGGACAACCATCTTTGCAGCACTCCACCAATCAGGCAGTTTTTTGGTAGAGTGGCAAGACGGAGCCACACCTCAGTAAAAGTTACAAGACAGCCCGCTTGGAGTTTGCCAAAAGCAACCTAAAGACTCTCAGACCATGAGAAAGAAGATTATCTGGTCTGAATGCCAAGCGTCACGTCTGGAGGAAACCTGGCACCATCCCTACAGTGAAGCATGGTGGTGGCAGCATCATGCTGCCACCACCATGCTGCACCATCGAGAGCATCCTGACTGGTTGCATCACTGCCTGGTATGGCAACTGCAGAGGGTAATGCGTACGGCCCAGTACATCACTGGGGCAAAGCTCCCTGCCATCCAGGACCTCTATACCAGGCGGTGTCAGAGGAAGGCCTTCAAAATTGTCAAAGACTCCAGCCACCCTAGTCATAGACTGTTCTCTCTGCTACCGCACGGCAAGCGGTACCGGAGTGCCAAGTCTAGGTCCAAAAGACTTCTCAACAGTTTCTACCCCCAAGCCATAAGACTCCTGAACAGCTAATCATGGCTACCCTGACTATTTGCACTGCCCCCCCACCCCATCCTTTTTACGCTGCTGCTACTCTGTTAAGTATTTATGCATAGTCACTTTAACTCTACCCACATGTACATATTACCTCAACTACCTCAACTAGCCGGTGCCCCCGCACATTGACTATGCAACGGTACCCCCCTGTATATATAGCCTCCCTACTGTCACTTTATTTTACTGTATATATAGCCTCCCTACTGTCACTTTATTTTACTTCTGCTCTTTTTTTCTCAACACTTTTTTGTTGTTGTTTTATTCTTACTTTTTTGTTTAAAATAAATGCACTGTTGGTTAAGGGCTGTAAGTAAGCATTTCACTGTAATGTCTGCACCTGTTGTATTCGGCGCATGTGACCAATACAATTTGATTTGATTTGATTTGATCATGCTGTGGGGATGATTTTCAGCGGCGGGGACTGGGAGACTAGTCAGGATCGAGGCAAAGATGAACGGAGCAAAGTACAGAGAGATCCTTGATGAAAACCTGCTCCAGAGCGCTCAGGTCCTCAGACTTGGGCAAAGGTTCACCTTCCAACAGGACAAAGACCCTAAGCACACAGCCAAGACAATGCATGAGTGGCTTCGGGACAAGTCTCTGAATGTCCTTGAGTGGCCCAGCCACGGCCCGGACCTGAACCCGATCGAACAGAGACCTGAAAATAGCTGTGCAGCAATGCTCCCCATCCAACCTGACAGAGCTTGAGAGGATCTGCAGTGAAGAATGGGAGAAATTCTCCAAATACAGGGGTGCCAAGCTTGTAGCGTCATACCCAAGAAGACTCGAGGCTGTTATTGCTGCCAAAGGTACTTCAACAAAGTACTAAGTAAAGTGTCTGAATACTTATGTAAATGTTATATTTCCATTTTGTTTTGCATTAGTGACAATTTCTAAAAACCTGTTTTTGCATTGTCATTTTGGGGTATTGTGTGTAGATTGATGTGGAAGAAAAACAATTTAATCAATTTCAAAATAAGGCTGTAACACAACAAAATGTGGGAAAAGTCAAGGGGTCTGAATACTTTCTGAATGCATTGTAGGTCCCTCTCCTCACAAGGAACAATTTTGCCTCAGGCACCCATAAGGTCCACAATGATGAATTTTCTGCCATTTAGAATTTTGTGAAAAACAATTAAAATGCTGCTCCTCTGGCACTGAATGACCGATCTGCACGAAACTTGATATTTGGCATCTATTGACAAAGGTCTCTCAACACACAATTTTTCAGACTAGTACTTAAAACAACATGGCCAATAAATATTCACGTGGGCGTTGTCTAGTCCTGGATTAAGAATCACTTTCAATTGAGATTATCCATTAACAATGCTTTTAAATCCAGGAGTAGGTTTAATCTGGGTCCCGCAATCTGTCCCTAAAAGTAAAAACGAGGCTAACACGTTATAACAGAATATATGATTAACATGAACTGTATTGGGGGACTTTTCCTACAGTCAATTGCCCTCTAGTGGCCTCATGGGTGGAATGTTATTAATATTTCTCATAATGTAATAATTAATAAACCTTTGTTTTTGTTATATTGCAGTCTTCTGTGATGTGCATATAAAGTGTACTATTGGGATCCAAACTCAAAATTAAATACATTTCAACTCTATATCTGACATGGTACAGGTGTCTTCTTTTTAAGCCCATAACCATGTGTGTGAAGTTTATACTTTTGTTTCTAAGTAGATTTGTTTAAGACTACCAAGAAACACTCCTTGTGACCCTGATTTAGCCCACTGCAGTAAAAGGTTAATCAAGATCGTGTTTTGATAATATAAAGGCAAGTATCTTCATTTAATATTCTGTTTGCTTTGAAGGAAAAATGACCCCACAACCACATTGGTCTTTGAGATGGTCCTTTATTCATTGGGCCATAAATAACATTTTGCATCACTGACATTCTCCATACCTGGCGCCAACGAAGGTGGCGGCCTCGCGACTAGCTCTTAGGAAACTTTGCAATATGTATATATGTATATATTCTTAAATTCCATTCCTTAGATTTGTGTGTATTGGGTATATGTTGTGAAATTGTTAGATATTACTTGTTAGATATTACTGCACTGTCGGAGCTAGAAGCACAAGCATTTCTCTACACCCACAGTAACATCTGCTAAACACGTGTATGTGACAAATAACATTTGATTTGATTTGATTTAGACTCATGAGACCCAATAAATTATTTTCTAGATGTCTTTGCTACAGCAGCTCTAGAAACACAAGCACCAACAGCAGCCAGTACACCAAACAGGCTTGGAGTACCAGTTAACAAATCATTCATGAAGTCATCTGCCTGCAAGGAATAAGACAAGCAGAAAGCAAATTAATATGGAGTGCATCTCCTCAAGCAAAGCATTCATTAGAATATTATCTTAATTATACTGTCATGGCTACCTGTTTGGACTCTGATTCGCCATAACGGAGGAAAGTTACAAAATGCTCACAGTTGTGTCCAAGGAGGTAATATTTTATTGTGAGGCCTCTCATTTTGTCCACCTCCTCCATAATGACGTCAGCCCTCCTTGGTTTGTACTTGTCATCCAAGTAGTTGTTGATTCCGTAAGTATTCCCTGCTGCCACATCCTTTAACGTCTCTATTGTAATCGCGCCTTTACCGGAAAAACTGGATGAGCTAGCACTGAAGAAACCTGATCTTGAAGGGTCTCTGAATGTCGTTGAGTGACCGAGCCATATCCTCCATAATGACGTCAGCCATCCTTGGTTTGTACTTGTCATCCAAGTAGTTGTTGATTCTGTAAGTATCCCCTGCTGCCACATCCTTTAACTTCTCTATTGTAATCATGCCTTTACAGGAAGGACTGCCGCTGGATGAGCTAACACTGCAGAAAGCTACTCTTGAAGGGCCATCTACAAAACAGGAAGAAAGAAAAAAGTGAGTGTGTGTGTGTGTGTACACATGTAAGTGTAATTGTGTGTTTTGATGAGAGAAATAAAGAGGCAGACAGAACTCAGCAGATACTGTATCTGACTGAATAAATTCAAAAAGTTCTTACTCTATCAACCATGTTCAGATATCAGTTTTACTGTGCTGTTAACATTTGACTTCAGATGATGTTTACACTCTCCCCCAATTCTGGAATTGGAATATAGGCTTCCACAAATACATTTCCAGAAAAATATCATACCTGGAGTTACCAAATGGATGACCTCTCCATTTCCAATGTACAGAGCCCAGTGGTTGTATGTACCTCTGTTTATCTCAATCATGTCCGCAGGATTCCCTCGCAAGATAAGCTGTTATCTGTTATCTGTTATCTGTTATTTCTCATATGACGCTCCGCAGGATTCCCTCGCAAGATAAGCTGTTATCTGTTATCTTGGCATATGGGTATATTCTACTTATCTACAAAATAGATTTTTTTTTTTATCCTCATCAATCTACAAACAATACCCCATTATGACAAAGCAAAAACAGTTTTTTTAATTTTTTTTTGCTAATTTATCAAAGAATTATAATATGGAAATATCACATTTACATAAGTATTCAGACCTTTTACTCAGTATTTTGTTGAAGCACCTTTGGCAGCGAATACAGCATCGAGTCTTATTGGGTATGACACTACAAAGCTTGGCACACCTGTATTTGGGGAGTTGCTACCATTCTTCTCTGCAGATCCTCTCAAGCTCTGTCAGGTTGGATGGGGAGCGTTGCTTCACAGCTATTGACCGCGGGGCAGCTAAGGCGAAGACCCTAAGCCTAAAGTATTTATAATGTTACCTTACACTTTTTTTTTTTATTGATTAATTTATTTTAATTTTTACCCCCTTTATCTCCCCAATTTTGTGTTTACGATCTTGTCTCATCGCTGCAACTCCCCAGCGTCCTCGGGAGAGGCGAAGGTCGAGTCATGCTTCCTCCGAAACATGACCCACCAAACCGCGCTTCTTAACACCCGCTCGCTTAACCCGGAAGCCAGCTGCACCAACGTGTCGGAGGAAAACCGTTCAACTGACAACCAAAGTCAGTTGACCCGGACGACACTGGGCCAATTGTGCTCCACCTTATGGGACTCCCGGTCACGGCTGTTAATGACACAGCCTGGGATTGAACCCAAGGCTGTAGTGATGCCGCAACACTGCGATGCAATACCTTAGACCACTGCACCACTTGGGAGGACACTTTACACTTTATTCAACCAATACATTAACTAGTTAATGAAAGCCAGTACCACTTCTATTTTTTGGTTCCTCAGCTTCACAACTGTTGGATTTTAATAGATTTTATATAGCAATTGTGACCCGTTTCAGGAAGCTAGGTGTATGTCGCATGTCACTACTTCACATCAGAGGCATTTGAACGTCTTAAAAAAACAAATGCCTTCTGAAACATGCAAACTTTCATGTGCCTTAATAACAAACTTGTATCCAATCTGTAATTACGATTATTCATGTTTTATTATGAGCCTAGTTGGTTTAGCCACGGAAAAATACAGCAACCTTCCCGCTAGCCATGATTGGCTGAAATAATGGATGGGCTGGACATGCTGGGAGATTAGTTTGGATTGTAGCATGTTTCTGTCTATAACGTGAGCTGCTCAGTATGTGTAGATAACCTCTGCTACTGCGGCTTTTTTGAAAGATATAACATTAGCCATGAAGAACTGCAAAAGTGTTGCTACTGCTCTCAACAACATTGCTATCCTAAATTTAGCAGGCGCTATCGACAAAACAGTTGTGATGGGCTACTTGCTAGCACACGGTCAGCGTGAATCGGAGTGACTTGACACAACACGGGCCAAACAAGATATAGCTACAAACAAAACTGAGTTTTCCATGTATATGGGTAAGAATCTAGCAACAGTACATTTTCAGATATTATACATTTCTCATTTTGTCAGAAAGTTGTTTTCATTGCAAGTTAAAGCGTACTGTTAGCTAGCTAGCAAACGTTAGCTTGCTGGATCGCTAGCCAACGTTACGTACATGATTTGTGATGTAATAGAAATCCATTTGCATTGCTAGTTATAGCCTAATATTAGCTAGCTAGCTAACATTGTACCTACATAGTTAGCATTCACACATATGCATGGTAGACAACCATGTACAGTGGGGGAAAAAAGTATTTACTCAGCCACCAATTGTGCAAGTTCTCCCACTTAAAAAGATGAGAGAGGCCTGTAATTTTCATCATAGGTACACGTCAACTATGACAGACAAAATGAGGAAAAAAATTCCAGGAAAATCACATTGTAGGATTTGTTATGAATCTATTTGCAAATTATGGTGGAAAATAAGTATTTGGTCAATAACAAAAGTTTCTCAATACTTTGTTATATACCCTTTGTTGGCAATGACACAGGTCAAACGTTTTCTGTAAGTCTTCACAAGGTTTTCACACACTGTTGCTGGTATTTTGGCCCATTCCTCCATGCAGATCTCCTCTAGAGCAGTGATGTTTTGGGGCTGTCGCTGGGCAACACAGACTTTCAACTCCCTCCAAAGATTTTCTATGGGGTTGAGATCTGGAGACTGGCTAGGCCACTCCAGCATGATGTTTCTACCCCCATGCTTCACAGTAGTATGGTATTCTTTGGATGCAACTCAGCATTCTTTGTCCTCCAAACACGACGAGTTGAGTTTTTACCAAAAAGTTCTATTTTGGTTTCAGCTGACCATATGACATTCTCCCAATCCTCTTCTGGATCATCCAAATGCACTCTAGCAAACTTCAGACGGGCCTGGACATGTACTGGCTTAAGCAGGGGGACACGTCTGGCACTGCAGGATTTGAGTCCCTGGCGGCGTAGTGTGTTACTGATGGTAGGCTTTGTTACTTTGGTCCCAGCTCTCTGCAGGTCATTCACTAGGTCCCCCCGTGTGGTTCTGGGATTTTTTCTCACCGTTCTTGTGATCATTTTGACCCCACGGGGTGAGATCTTGCGTGGAGCCCCAGATCGATGGAGATTATCAGTGGTCTTGAATGTCTTCCATTTCCTAATAATTGCTCCCACATTTGATTTATTCAAACCAAGCTGCTTACCTATTGCAGATTCAGTCTTCCCAGCCTGGTGCAGCTCTACAATTTTGTTTCTGGTGTCCTTTGACAGCTCTTTGGTCTTGGCCATAGTGGAGTTTTAAGTGTGACTGTTTGAGGTTGTGGACAGGTGACTTTTATACTGATAACAAGTTCAAACAGGTGCCATTAACACAGGTAACGAGTGGAGGACAGAGGAGCCTCTTAAAGAAGAAGTTACAGGTCTGTGAGAGCCAGAAATCTTGCTTGTTTGTAGGTGACCAAATACTTATTTTCCACCATAATTTGCAAATAAATTCATTAAAAATCCTACAATGTGATTTTCCGGATTTTTTTTCCTCAATTTGTCTGTCATAGTTGACGTGTACCTATGATGAAAATTACAGGCCTCTCTCATCTTTTTAAGTGGGAGAACTTGCACAATTGGTGGCTGACTAAATACTTCTTATCCCCACTGTATTATCAAAACAAGATCTTGATAAATTTTTTACAGCAGTGGGCTAAATCAGGGTCACATGGAGTGTTTCTTGGTAGTCTTAAACAAATTAACTTAAAAGTATAAACTTCACACACATGGTTATGGGCTTAAAAAAAGAAGGCACCTGCACCATGTCAGATATAGAGTTGAAATGTATTCAATTTTTAGTTTGCATCCCAAAATTAGACTTTATATACATCACAGAAGACTGAAATATAACAAAACCGCTTGACATCGAATGTAAAAATTTTTGGGATAATAATTATTACATTATGAAAAATATTCAGAACATTCCACCCATGAGGCCACTAGATTGACTGTAGGAAAAGTCCTCCCATACAGTTCATGTTAATCATATATTCTGTTATAATGTATTAGCCCCGTTTTTACTTTTAGAGACAGATTGCGGGACCCAGTTTAAACCTACTCCTGAATTTAAAAGCATTGTTAATGGATAATCTCAATTGAAAGGGATTCTTAATCCAGGACTATACAACGCCCACGTGAATGTTTATTGGTCAATAGCGGCCATGTTGTTTTAAGTACTAATCTGGAAAATAGTGTGTTGAGAGACCTTTGTCCATAGATGCTACATATCAAGTTTCGTGCAGATCGGTCATTCAGTGCCAGAGGAGCAGCATTTTAAGTGTTTTTCACAAAATTCTAAATGGCAGAACATTCACCATTGTGGACCTTATGAGTGCCAGAGGCAAAATTGTTCCTTGTGAGGAGAGGGACCTACAGGGCATTCAGAAAGTATTCAGACCCCTTGACTTTTCCCATATTTTGTTGTGTTACAGCCTTATTCTGAAATTGATTAAATTGTTTTTTATCCACATCAATCTACACACAATACCCCAAAATGACAGTTCAAAACCAGGTTTTTATAAATTTTTGCTAATGTAAAAC
Source organism: Coregonus clupeaformis (assembly GCF_020615455.1). NCBI lineage: Eukaryota > Metazoa > Chordata > Actinopteri > Salmoniformes > Salmonidae > Coregonus > Coregonus clupeaformis. Next base: position 21,400,728 of record NC_059211.1, on the reverse strand, counting down.
AAAACGGAAATATCACATTTACCTAAGTATTCAGACCCTTTACTCAGTACTTTGTTGAAGCACCTTTAGCAGTGATTACAGCCTTGAGTCTTCTTAGGTATGACTCTACAAGCTTGGAACACCTGTATTAGGAGAATTTCTCCAATTTCTCTGCAGATCCTCTCAAGCTCTGTCAGGTTGGATGGGAAACATTGCTGCACAGCTATTTTCAGGTCTCTCCAGAGATGTTCGATCGGGTTCAAGTCCGGGCTCTGGCTGGGCCACTCAAGGATAGTCAGAGACTTGTCCTGAAGCCACTCCTGCACGGTGAACCTTCGCCCAAGTATGAAGTCCTGAGCGTTCTGGAGCAGGTTTTCATCAAGGATCTCTCTGTACTTTGCTCCGTTCATCTTTGCCTCGATCCTGACCAGTCTCCCAGTCCCTGCCGCTGAAAAACATCCCCACAGCATGATGCTGCCACCACCATGCTTCACCATAGGGATGGTGCCAGGTTTCCTCCAGACGTGATGCTTGGCATTCAGGCCAAAGAGTTCAATCTTGATGTCATCATACCAGAGAATATTGTTTCTCATGGTCTGAGAGTCTTTAGGTGGCTTTTGGCAAACTCCAAGCGGGCTGTCATGTGCCTTTTACTGAGGAGTGGCTTCCGTCTGGCCACTCTACCATAAAGGCCTGATTGGTGGAGTGCTGCAAAGATGGTTGTCCTTCTGGAAGGTTCTCCCATCTCCACAGAGGAACTCTAGAGCTCTGTCAGAGTGACCATCGGGTTCTTGGTCACCTCCCTGACCAAGGCCCTTCTCCCCCGATTGCTCAGTTTGGCCGGGCGGCCAGCTCCAGGAAGAGTCTTGGTGGTTCCACACTTCTTCCATTTAAGAATGATGAAGGCCACTGTGTTCTTGGGGAACTTCAATGCTGCAGAAATTTTTTGGTACCCTTCCCCAGATCTGTGCCTCGACACAATCCTGTCTCGGAGCTCTAAGGACAATTCTTTCGACCTCATGGCATGGTTTTTGCTCTGAAATGCACTGTCAACCATGGGACCTTATATAGACAGGTGTGTGCCTTTCCAAATCATGTCCAATCAATTGCATTTACCACAGGTGGACTCCAATCAAGTTGTAGAAACATCTAAAGGATGATCAATGGAAACAGGATGTCCTGAGCTCAATTTCGAGTCTAATAGCAAAGGTTCTGAATAGGTATTTCTGTTTTTAATTTTTAATAAATTTGCAAACATTTCTAAAAACCTGTTTTTGCTTTGTCATTATGGGGTATTGTTTGTAGATTGCTGAGGGAAAACATTTGTTTAATCAATTTTAGAATAAAGCTGTAACGTAACAAAATGTGGAAAAAGTCAAGGGGTCTGAATACTTTCCAAAGGCACTGTATGCACCGAATTTCATGACTTTAGGTCAAATGGAATAAGGGGCGTGACTGTTCAGAATTTGCATTTTCAATCACTTGTTATAGCGCCACCATCTGGCCAATCAGTATATATATTTTTGTGCCCGATCTCTATGGCAAGACGCATCATTCACCAAATCGGGCCAGTGCTGTCTGAGATATTGCGTGTCACAAAAGAACGTACGAATATACTTAAGGATGGACACGGAGACAGGTCTACAGTCCCCTCCCCGATTTCCTCTTGGGGACAATAAAGATGAATTATGGTCCTGAGCACCAAATCATGAAATACTTTGCCCAATAGACCCTTTTCCAGTACACGACAAACTGACATCACGCACAGATAAGTGCAACTCTTGGCGGCAGTAAGAAAGCCTTCGCCATCTGCGCCCATTCAACATAGCCCATTCGTTGTTATTACTTCTAATCAAAATCACTTTTTGGGGATCTCATACACTTACAATGATGTTTTGATTCTTGCTTGAACAGTTGCTAAGAACGTATATGGCTGTGATCTTTGCAAAATAACTATTTTGGATGCAGCTGTTGTTAGCTAGAATGCTAACGACCATTGATATAGGCTGTAGCAAAAGCTAGCCAAAGAGCCATTTTACTGGTTGAAGTTGAAGTATTTTTTTATGTATAATGCAGTTGATTTGCGATGACACAAACATTATATTAAGCAGGACATTCATACGAGCCTTAAAATCAAATGATATTCCAAAAGTAGTGTGAAATGCACTCATAAGCAACATGTAAATAGAGGCTTTTTTTGCTGGCATTCTATAAGCACTCCCCTTGTTCTGCCACCAACTTGTGCGACAATGTTTGCAAACATCTATTAACAGGTTTTTAGACCACCAACAGAGGGCAGTAACATATTACCTTATGATGTATGGGTCATGAGCATGGGACTGTTGCAAACTGTCAGACATTTGGGAATAACACCTAAAATGTTTGAAAATACTAGATAAGGCTTTTAAAGCATGTAAGCATGTTATATCTATGAAAATGTAGAAGATTATATGTCCCAAAGTCCTGAGAAGGCTTGAGAACTGTCTTGATTAGACTATAGCTGATAAAATAACACCTCAAAAAAAAAAAATACTGCAAAGTTGTCTAGAAACAGGCGACCGTGTCTGAAGAACACTGTCTGATTGTGTTCTCTGCACAGCCCCCTTTATTGGGCAAACATGAGGTAGTCCTACACTGTTGAGCTTGATAAAGAACTACATTACTGTAGGGCAGTAGTTCCCAACTATTTTCGGTTACTGTGCCACCAACTTAATTTTGCTCTTCCCGGAGTAACCCTGAAGTACCCCCTCTTGCATTTTACCAGTAGGACTATGATCTCATGAGTGGATAGGCCAAGTACCCCCAGGGGTCCTTGTACCCCTGGTTGGGAACCACTGTTGTAGGGTACCTGTATTCCTACCAAAGAGCGTTGTTAACGTTGTTATTGTTCCATGTCCGGTTCGCTCCGGCTGTTGTTATAATTGTTTAATTATTTGAGCAGCAATCATCGACTAGCAAAGTTGATACATTGTATCATTTCACCTCACCTGTGAGAGTGAAGGAGAAATTCAGCAACTCTTGGAGGACAGTGGAAGTTGATAACAGTTGATAAAACCAATGCATTTTGGGCCTTTGTCTTCACTTTTCACCAGGGGTTTACAGGTGAAAAAGTAAGGAGGCTCTTAAACATGACGTGATTGGTAAATGGGTTCTGAAAATCTGATCAATCGGAGGCCATTTGAAAAATATGAAAGTCTCTTACAAAAGGAGGAGAGGAGAGGACGGAGAAGAGGTTGCAAGGAGTCGAGCAAAACCAATTGAGATTCTCCCCTGCTGTTCTCCAACAGTTGCTGAATTTCCTCTTTACTGAAGAACGAGGTAACGACCGCTTAATTGCACCTCACCTGTGAGAACCATGAGCACGGCCAAGTCTGATTAGGCAGACTTTACAATGCAGAAAACCATTCAAAAGTTATGATATATTATCGGAGCTAGGCCTACATTTTTCCCCTTCCACTTGCAGGCTGCTAGATATTTGTTTGATAACAAACAGCCTAGTCCAGTCATGTTTAGCTGGCTAACAAGCTGGTAACTTGACCAGCATTATGGTTTAAGATGGCAGTTGGAGAAAGGAAAGGAAAGGGCTCCTGGATACTGTATTTGTTACATTACCGTTTTTGAAGAATTAAATACGTTTATTTTTTTCATGGCAATCAATACGTTTTAGAAATTATGCCTTTTTACAAGTGTTCGGTTATTTAAAAAAAAATATATAGTGTCACGGTTTCGGCCGAGGCTGCCTCTCTTCCTTGTTCGGGCAGGCTTCGGCGTTCGTTGTCTCCGGAATACTAGCTGCCACCGTTGCATGTTTCTATGTTCGTTTGCTTTTGTCTGTTTGTTGTGACACCTGTTATCGTTTAGTTTAATTAGTGTCCTATAAGTTTCTCGTTGTGTTTGTCTAGTGTTGTGTGTGATTGATGTATTTCTGTCGTGTGTTTGCTCGTAGGAATTACTTATTCGCTCGGTTGAGCTTTACTCCACTGTGTTGGAGCGTTTTACGCACCTGTGTAGTGCGCCTTTTGTTTTGTCGCCTATGTGCGTAGTTTCGCCTTCGGGCAAGTTTGTTCTATCTTTCCTTGTTGGAAATTTCACTAAAGTCTTTTGGACTATACTTCGGTGTCCTGCGCTTGATTCCACCACTACACCCACCTACAGCATTCCTGACATATAGATTTTACAGTGACATGAAAGGAAATAAATTAATATCAAAATAAAGGACTCATAAGGGGGGGGGGACAACAATCTGTTCTTCATAGAAAATACAAATGAATAACAAATAATCCAAATAGCTGTAAATCATTTTCTAACTGACATTGAGAAGCATTACCTTGCAGAGGGAGTGTAGCAGAGCAGTGACAACACATAACAATCAACAGGTAATCATTATATCATGGCAGAGAAATCAAATCAAAACCAAGTTGAGCTTATTGACATATTTACCACATTGATGCATGCTTCCCATAGTGTTTAAAGAGCACATGATGAGACAAATATTGTTCATAAAATACTGCCCCTGTCATTGGTCAATATGTGCATAGCATCAGTGCATTGTGAATGACCACTGAGAAAACTTCAGTAAGTACAAAATGACCAAAGTGTCACTATAAAATGTTCACATACTAATTGGAACTAGGAAACACAGAAATGTCCGACTTGCTAACTGGTTGTAGTTATACAGTGGAGGCTCCTCAGAAGAGGAAGGGGAGGACCATCCTCCTCAGTGAATTTCAGAAAAATACAAATAGTGAAACATTAAAAAGCTGATCTCCCGCAAGGGACCTGAGGTGGCAGAATGGAGTGCTCGGGTTGGGGTGTAGGGTTTCAGCATAGCCTGAAGGTATGGATGGGCAGTTCCTCTTACTGTTCCATAGGCAAACACCATGGTCTTGTAGTGGATGCAAGCTTTGACTGGAAGCCAGTGGAGCGTGTGGAGGAGCAGGGTGACATGAGAGAACTTGGGAAGGTTGAAAACCAGGCGGGCTGCCGCGTTCTAGGTAAGTTGTAGGGGTTTGATGGAACAAGCGCGGAGCCCAGCCAACAGCGAGTTGCAGTAGTCCAGACGGGAGAGGACAATTGCCTGGATTAGGACATGGGCCGCTTCCTGTGTGAGGTAGGGTCGTACTCTACGGATGTTGTAGAGCATGAACCTGCAGGAGCGAGTCACTGCTTTGATGTTTGCAGAGAACGACAGGGTGTTGTCCAGGGTCACACCAAGGTTCTTTGCACTCTGGGAGGACGACACTGTGTAGTTTTCAGCCGTGATGGAGAGGTCTTTGAGCCACCCAGCCCTGAGAGGGTTGAGAGGAGGATCTGATGGTTCACGGTGTTGAAGGCAGTGGATAGATCTAGGAGGATGACAACAAAGCAGAGAGAGTCAGCTTTGGCAGTGCAGAGAGCCTCGATGACACAGAGAAGAGCAGTCTCGGTTGAGTGACCCGCCTTGAAGCCTGACTGGTTAGGGTCAAGAAGATCGTTCTGAGAGAGATAACGAGAAAGTTGATCAGAGACAGCACGCTCAAGTGTTTTGGAATGAAAATAAATTTTGACATCAGATGAGTCAAGTGTTGGTTTCTTGAGGAGGGGAGCGACTCGGGCCGTTTTGAAGTCCGAGGGGACGCAGCCAGTGGTCAGGGATGAGTTGATGAGGGAATTGAGGAATGGGAGAAGGTCTCCAGAGATGTTTAAAAAACAGGTAAAAATCCACCTTATGGATCAGCGGGGACTGTGAAGAGACACATGTACAGGTACAGACACAGGTACAGGTACAGACACACAAGCGCTAGCACACGCTAGCTACACACACGAACATTGTAATATTGTTGAATGGTGGTATTTTACATTTTGTATTGTAGATATGTAGTGGTGTACTAATGTTATATGATGTACTGTTTTATCTTTTGTTTTATATGTAATGTAAGTGCCTTAATGTCTGTTCTGGATTTGGGGATTGTGAAGAGACCTCTGGCGGCATGTGTTGTGGGGTATGCATGGGTGTCCAAGCTGTGTGCTAGTAGTTTAAACAGACAGCTCGGTACATTCAGCTTGTCAACACTTCTTACAAAAACAAGTAGTGATGAAGTCAATCTCTCCTCCACTTTGAGCCATGAGATATTGACATGCATGTCATTAACGTTAGCGCCCCGTGTACCTTTAAGGGCCAGCCGTGCTGCCCTGTTCTGAGCCAATTGTAATTTTCCTTAGTCCCTTTTTGTGGCACCTGAATGTAACAAATACATAACGTATCTAATTCTTTAAAATTTTTCATGTAACAAATACAGTATCCAGGAGCCCTTTCCTTTCCTTTCTCCAACTGCCATCTTAAACCATAATGCTGGTCAAGTTACCAGCTTGTTAGCCAGCTAAACATGACTGGACTAGGCTGTTTGTTATCAAACAAATATCTAGCAGCCTGCAAGTAGAAGGGGAAAAATGTAGGCCTAGCTCTGGTAATACAGTATATCATAACTTTTGAAGGTTTTCTGCATTGTAAAGTCTGCCTAATCAGACTTGCCCGTGCTTATGGTTCTCACAGGTGAGGTGCAATTAAGCGGTCGCTACCTCGTTCTTCAGTGAATCCAGAAACTTTTGGAGGATAGAGGGGGAGAATCTCAATTGATTTTGCTCGACTCCTTGCAACCTCTTCTCCGTCCTCTTCTCACCTCCTTTTGAAAGAGACTTTCATATTTTTCAAATGGCCTCTTATTGATCAGATTTTCACAACGAATTTACCAATCACATCAGGTTTAAGAGCCTCCTTACTTTTTCACCTGTAAACCGCTGGTGAATAGTGAAGACAAAGGCCCAAAATGCATTGGTTTTATCAACTGTTATCAACTTCCACTGTCCTCCAAGAGTTGCTGAATTTCTCCTTCACTCTCACAGGTGAGGTGAAATGATACAATGTATCAACTTTGCTGGCGATGTGTGCTGCTAAAATAATTTAACAATTATAACAACAGCCGGAGCGAACCGGACATGAAACAATAACAACTTTAACAACTCTCATTAGTAGGAATGCTGGTACCCTACAACAGTGGTTCCCAACCAGGGGTACAAGGACCCCTGGGGGTACTTGGCCTATCGCAGGAGGTATTTGAGAAGACTCATGAGACCATAGGCCTACTGGTAAATGCACATGAGTGGGTACTTCAGGGTTACTCCGTGCAGAGCAAAATTCAGTTGGTGGCACAGTAACCGAAAAAGGTTTAGAACTACTGCCCTACAGTAATGTAGTTCTTGATAAAGCTCAACAGTGTAGGACTACCTCATGTTTGCCGAATGAAGGGGGCTGTGCAGAGAACAAAATCAGACAGTGTTCTTCAGACACGGTCGCCCTGTTTCTGGCCAACTTTGCAGTTTTACATTTTTTGGGGTGTTATTTCTTCCATGTTTTTTGTGTTACTATTTATTACTGCACTGTTGAAGCTAGAAACAAAAGCATTTCGCTGCACCTGTGATTACATCTGAAAATCTGTGTACGCGACCAATAAACTTTAATTTGATTTTGATAACCCCAAAAAGTTATTTTGTTTAGAATAAATAAAAAAACGTAGGGCTATGTTGAATGGGCGCAGATGGCAATGACTTCCTTACTGCCGCCAAGAGTTGCGCACATCTGTGCGTGATGTCAGTGTGTCGTGTACTGGAAAAGGGCCTACAAGGAATAAGACAAGCTGAAAACTAATTAACATGGAGTGCATCTCCACAAGCAAAGCTATAATTAGAAAATTATCTTCATTATACTGTCATGGCTACCTGTTTGGACTCTGATGCGCCATAACGGAGGAAAGTTACAAAATGCTCGCAGTTGCTTCCAAGGAGGTCATATTTTATTGTGCGACCTCTCATTTTGTTCACCTCCTCCATAATGACGTCATCCCTCCTTGGTTTGTACTTGCCATCCAAGTAATTGTTGATTTTGTAAGTATTCCCTGCTGCCATATCCTTTAACTTCTCTATTGTAATCGTTTCTTTACAGGAAGAACTGGATGAGCCAGCACTGAATAAACCTGATCTTGAATGGCCATCTACAAAACAGGAGGAAAGAAAAAAGGTGAGTATGTGTGTGTACACACATGTAAGTGTAATTGTGTGTTTTGATGAGAGAAATAAAGAGGCAGACAGAACTCAGCAGATACTGTATCTGACTGAATAAGTTCAAAAAGTTCTTACTCTACCAACCATGTTCAGATATCAGTTTTACTGTGCTGTTAACATTTGACTTCAGATGATGTTTACACTCTCCCCCAATTCTGGAATTGGAATATAGGCTTCCACAAATACATTTCCAGAAAAATATCATACCTGGAGTTACCAAATGGATGACCTCTCCATTTCCAATGTACCTCTGTGTATCTCAATCATGTCCGCAGGATTCCCCATTATGACAAAGCAAAGACAGTTTTTTTGAAATTTTTGCTAATTAATAAATAAAATAAAATAAATGGAAATATCACATTTACATAAGTATTCAGACCCTTTACTCAGTACTTTGTTGAAGCATCTTTGGCAGCGATTACAGCATCGAATCTTCTTGGGTATGACACTACAAAGCTTGGCACACCTGTATTTGGGGAGTTGCTACCATTCTTCTCTGCAGATCCTCTCAAGCTCTGTCAGGTTGGATGGGGAGCGTTGCTGCACAGCTATTTTCAGGTCTCTCCATAGATGTTCGATCGGGTTCAAGTCTGGGCTACTCAACGACATTCAGAGACTTGTGTCACGGTTTCGGCCGAGGCGGCCCCTTCTCCTTGTTCGGGCAGGCTTCGGCGGTCGTCGTCTCCGGAGTACTAGCTGCCACTGTTCAATGTTTCTTGTTTGATTGGTTTTGTCTGTTTGTCACACCTGGTTATTGTGTAGTGTTCATTAGGCACCCTATTTAGTTCCCTTGTTTTAGGTCTGGTGTTGTGTGTAATTGTTCTGCTGTCGTGTGGTTGTTTGTTCTGTGTTTTGTTCTCTCTCTCCTTTTCGGATTATTTAGAGAGACCTGCACTTTGTGCATACTGACTTTGTCGTTCTGTGTGCGTTTGTTTTCGCCTGTGACCTGTTGCCGGTTTTGGCGTACACTAAGGACTTCACTAAAGTGCTTTTGGATTTATTCTCTGTGTCCTGCGTGTGATTCCACATCCCACTACACACCACTCGTGACAGAATTACACACCATCTGATGGAATCAGCAGGAGCACCCGCATCTACCGAGATCATGGAGGAGCGTCTTCGTGGTCAAGATGATCGGATCAACCAAATCGGGCACGCCCTGGACCGCGTCATAAACACCCTCCATCGATGGGAGACCAGCGGGGTACCCACACCCCCACCTACCGCACCATCACCATCGGTCAGCCCGGCCGTCCAACTACCGGAACCCAGTGGGATTCGGCTCTCGCTCCCGAGGGCGTACGACGGCACCGCTACCGGGTGTCAGGGGTTCCTATTACAAGTGGAGCTCTACCTTGCCACCGTACACCCGGCGCCCTCGGGACACGAGAGCGTTTCCGCCCTCATCTCCTGTCTCACCGGCAAGGCGTTGGAGTGGGCCAACGCCGAATGGAGGAGAATAGACGCCGCCACTATCACCTATGCGGGAGTTCTCCCGCCGCTTCCGTGCGGTCTTCGACCATCCACCAGAAGGGAAGGCGGCGGGGGAGCGTCTATTCTACCTCCGGCAGGGGATGAGGAGCGCTCAAGAGTTTGCGCTGGAGTTCCGGACTCTAGCGACAGATGCAGGGTGGAATGAGCGAGCCCTCATAGACCATTTTCGTTGCAGCCTCAGGGAGGACGTCCGCAGAGAGTTGGCGTGCAGGGATACTACACTCTCCTTTGACCAGTTGGTGGACATGGCCATTCGGCTAGACACCCTGCTCGCTAACCGCGGACGTCCCAGGTGGGGGTCGCCCATTCCACCCTCCAGCGCCTCCGAGCCGAGCCCGATGGAGCTCGGAGGTGCTGGCGCTAGAGGAGGGAGAAGGAGGAGCCCGAGGGGGGCCGTCTCCTGCACCCACTGTGGCCGTGGAGGGCACACCGCGGCTAGGTGCTGGGGAGGGTCCCCTGGTGGAGGAGACGGCAGACCACACATTGGGGAGTCCTCCCAGGTGAGTAGGCGCCCTACTTACCCAGAGCTTTCTGTCGTACATATAACCATACCTGTTTGTTTCCCACAGGTTGCACCTCGTTCCCAGCATAAGGCGCTAGTAGATTCAGGCGCAGCTGGGAATTTTGTAGATCGTAAATTCTGTGTTGAGTTAGGGATTCCCCTCCTTCCGGTGGATCATCCTTTCCCTGTACATGCCCTAGATAGTCGTCCGTTAGGATCTGGGTTGATTAGGGAGGTCACAGCGCCACTTAGGATGAAGACGCAGGGGGGTCATGAGGAGACGATTCAACTCTATCTGATCGACTCTCCTGCGTATCCGGTGGTACTGGGACTTCCCTGGTTGATTACCCATGATCCTACGATTTCGTGGCGAGAGAAGGCTCTTAAAGGGTGGTCTGCTCAGTGTGAGGGGTCATGTCTGGGTGTTTCCGCAGGGGCGACCTCGGTGGAGAGTCCGAACCAGATGCCCGCATTGCACATTCCACCTGAGTATGAGGATTTGGCCCTCGTGTTTAGCAAGACAAGGGCGGCTAGGTTGCCGCCTCATAGACAGGGGGATTGTGCGATAGACCTCCAGGCAGGAGCTGCGCTCCCGCGGAGCCATGTGTATCCTTTGTCACAAGAGGAGAAGAGGGCAATGGAGACATACATTGTCGAGTCTCTGAGACAGGGATACATACGGCCCTCCACTTCTCCCGCGTCCTCGAGCTTCTTTTTTGTGAAGAAAAAGGATGGAGGTTTGCGTCTGTGTATTGACTACCGCGGTCTCAATCAGGTGACTGTGAAATATAGTTATCCACTCCCGCTGATTGCGACTATGACGGAGTCATTACACGTGGCACGGTTCTTCACAAAATTGGACCTCAGGAGCGCATATAACTTGGTGCGCATTAGAGAGGGCGATGAGTGGAAGACAGCATTTAGTACTACCTCCGGTCATTACGAGTATCTCGTCATGCCATACGGGTTAATGAATGCTCCATCAGTCTTCCAATCTTTTGTAGATTAGATTTTCCGGGACATGCAGGCGCAGGGAGTAGTGGTGTACATAGACGATATTCTGGTGTACAGTTCTACTCGGGCCGAGCATGTAGCCCTGGTGCGCAGGGTATTGAGGAGATTGTTGGAGCATGACCTGTATGTCAAAGCCGAGAAATGTTTGTTCTTCCAGGAGTCAGTCTCCTTTTTGGGCTATCAGTTGTCTGCGTCAGGGGTGAGGATGGAGGTTGACTGTGTGTCAGCCGTGCGTAATTGGCAAACCCCAACCACGGTTAAAGAGGTGCAGCAGTTCTTGGGTTTTGCGAATTACTACCGGAGGTTTATCCGGGGTTTTGGACAGGTGGCAGCTCCCATAACGTCCCTTCTGAAGGGGGGTCCGGTGCGCTTGCGGTGGTCAGCTGAGGCGGACAGGGCTTTTGGGAGACTGAAGGACCTGTTTACCTCGGCTCCAGTGCTGGCGCACCCGGATCCCACTTTACCATTCCAAGTGGAGGTGGATGCGTATGAGGCCGGTATCGGGGCTGTTCTTTCGCAACGGTCCGGCACACCACCTAAACTCCGCACCTGTGCTTTTTATTCTAAGAAGCTCAGTCCGGCGGAGAGGAATTATGACGTAGGAGACAGGGAGCTGTTAGCCGTGGTACAGGCCCTAAAGGTGTGGAGGCATTGGCTTGAGGGGGCTCAACACCCTTTTCTCATTCTGACTGACCACCGTAACCTGGAATACCTTCGGGCAGCTAGGAGACTGAATCCTCGCCAGGCTCGATGGACTATGTTTCTCGCCCGGTTTGTGTTTAAGATCACTTACATCCCTGGGTCCCAGAACGGGAAGGCAGATGCCCTGTCGCGGCGGTATGACACAGAGGAGAGGTGCGTGGAGCCCATTCCCATACTACCTGAGTCTTGTCTGGTTGCACCGGTGGTATGGGAGGTCGATGCGGAGATCGAGCGGGCATTACGCACCGACCCTAGCCCTCCACAGTGTCCGGTGGGTCGGACGTACGTCCCGCTCGAGGTCCGGGATCGGCTTATTTATTGGGCTCACTCGTCACCCTCCTCTGGACATCCAGGTATTGGCCGGACAGTGCACTGCCTTAGCACAAAGTACTGGTGGCCAACGTTAGCCAGCGATGTGAGGATTTATGTCTCCTCCTGCTCAGTGTGTGCCCAGTGTAAGGCGCCCAGACACTTGCCCAGGGGTAAATTACAACCCCTGCCCGTTCCACAACGACCCTGGTCTCACCTTTCGGTGGATTTTGTTACCGACCTTCCCTCCTCACAGGGGAATACCACCATCCTGGTCGTTGTGGATCGGTTCTCGAAGGCCTGTCGTCTCCTTCCCATGCCGGGTCTTCCTACTGCCCTACAGACCGCTGAGGCTCTATTTACTCACGTCTTCCGGCATTACGGGGTACCCGAGGATATAGTGTCTGATCGAGGCCCCAAGTTTACCTCCAGAGTCTGGAGAGCGTTTATGGAACGGTTGGGGGTTTCGGTGAGCCTTACCTCGGGTTACCACCCGGAGAGTAATGGGCAGGTCGAACGTGTCAACCAGGATGTGGGTAGGTTTCTGAGGTCATATTGTCAGGGCCGGCCGGAGGAGTGGGCGAGATAGTGCCCTGGGCCGAGATGGCACAGAACTCTCTCCGCCACTCCTCCACAAAACTAACCCCTTTCCAGTGTGTGTTAGGGTACCAGCCGGTTCTGGCACCGTGGCATGAGAGTCAGATCGAGGCCCCTGCTGTGGATGAGTGGGTACGGCGCTCGGAGGAGACGCGGAACGCTGCACACGTCCATCTGCAGCGAGCCATCCATCGACAGAAGACGAGCGCCGACCTCCACCGCAGTGAGGGGCCAGTGTACGCACCTGGAGATTATGTCTGGCTCTCAACCAGAAACCTGCCCCTCCGCCTGCCCTGCCGGAAGCTGGGTCGGCGGTTTGTGGGGCCTTTTAAAGTCCTGAGGAGATTGAACGAGGTGTGTTACAGATTACAACTGCCCATTGAGTACAACAATGTTAACCCCTCATTCCATGTGTCTCTCCTCAGGCCGGTGGTAGCTGGTCCACTCCAGGACTTTGAGATAGAGGAGACTCCTCCGCCCCAAATTGGACATCGAGGGGGCTCCGGCGTACACTGTTCGGGCCATCCTCGATTCGAGACGCCGGATGGGGGGTCTCCAATATCTCGTGGAGTGGGAGGGGTACGGCCCGGAGGAGCGGTGCTGGGTGCCGAGGAGGGACATCCTGGACCCGTCTCTTCTGACCGAATTCCATCGTGGTCATCCCACGCGCCCTGCTCAGCGCCCTCCTGGTCGTCCCCGAGGCCGGGGGCGGCGCACGGCTGGAGCCGCGCGTCAAGGGGGGGGTACTGTCACGGTTTCGGCCGAGGCGGCCCCTTCTCCTTGTTCGGGCAGGCTTCGGCGGTCGTCATCTCCGGAGTACTAGCTGCCACCGTTCAATGTTTCTTGTTTGATTGGTTTTGTCTGTTTGTCACACCTGGTTATTGTTTAGTGTTCATTAGGCACCCTATTTAGTTCCCTTGTTTTAGGTCTGGTGTTGTGTGTAATTGTTCTGCTGTCGTGTGGTTGTTTGTTCTGTGTTTTGTTCTCTCTCTCCTTTTCGGATTATTTAGAGAGACCTGCACTTTGTGCATACTGACTTTGTCGTTCTGTGTGCGTTTGTTTTCGCCTTTGACCTGTTGCCGGTTTTGGCGTACACTAAGGACTTCACTAAAGTGCTTTTGGATTTATTCTCTGTGTCCTGCGTGTGATTCCACATCCCACTACACTCCACTCGTGACAACTTGTCCCGAAGCCACTCCTGCACAATATGGTCTGACCGCGGGGCAGCTAAGGCTAAGGCGAAGCCCCTAAGCCTAAAGTATTCATAATGTTACTTTACACTTTTTAACATTTATTTATTCATTTATTGTAATTTTTACCCCCTTTATCTCCCCAATTTTGTGTTTCCGAGCTTGTCTCATCGCTGCAAATCCCCAGCGTCCTCGGGAGAGGCGAAGGTCGAGTCATGCTTCCTCCGAAACATGACCCACCAAACCACGCTACTTAACACCCGCTCGCTTAACCCAGAAGCCAGCTGCACCAACGTGTCGGAGGAAACACAGTTCAACTGACGACCAGAGTCAGCCTGCAGGCGCCCGGCCTGCCGCAAGGAGTCGCTAGAGCGCGATGAGCCAAGTAAAGCCCCCCCGGCCAAACCCTCCCCTAACCCGGACGACGCTAGGCCAATTGTGCACCACCTTATGGGACTCCCGGTCACGGCTGTTAATGACACAGCCTGGGATTGAACCCAAGGCTGTAGTGATGCCGCAAAACTGCGATGCAATACCTTAGACCACTGCACCACTTGGGAGGACACTTTACACTTTATTCAACCAATACATTAACTAGTTAATGAAAGCCAGTACCACTTCTATTTTTTGGTTCCTCAGCTTCACAACTGTTGGATTTTAATAGATTTTATATAGCAATTGTGACCCGTTTCAGAAAGCTAGGTGTATGTCGCATGTCACTACTTCACATCAGAGGCATTTGAACGTCTAAAAAAACAAAACAAAAAAACGTTTTTTGGCAGAAATGCCTTCTGGAACATGCAAACTTTCATGTACCTTAATAACAAACTTGTATCCAATCTGTAAATAAGATTATTACTTTTTTATTATGAGCCTAGTTGGTTTAGCCACGGAAAAATACAGCAACCTTCCCGCTAGCCATGATTGGCTGAAATAATGGATGGGCTGGACATGCTGGGAGATGAGTTTGGATTGTAGCATGTTTCTGTCTATAACGTGAGCTGCTCAGTATGTGTAGATAACCTCTGCTACTGCGGCTTTTTTGAAAGATATAACATTAGCCATGAAGAACTGCAAAAGTGTTGCTACTGCTCTCAACAACATTGCTATCCTAAATTTAGCAGGCGCTATCGACAAAACAGTTGTGATGGGCTACTTGCTAGCACACAGTCAGTGTGAACCGGAGTGACTTGACACAACACGGGCCAAACAAGATATAGCTACAAACAAAATTTAGTTTTCCATGTATATGGGTAAGAATCTAGCAACAGTACATTTTCAGATATTATACGTTTCTAATTTTGTCAGAAAGTTGTTTTCATTGCAAGTTAAAGCCTACTGTTAACTAGCTAGCAAACGTTAGCTTGCTGGCTCGCTAGCTAACATTACGTACATGATTTGTGATGTAATAGAAAGTAATTTGCATTGCTAGTTATAGCCTAATGTTAGCTAGCTAGAATTGGGGGAGAGTGTAAACATAATCTGAAGTCAAATGTTAACAGCACAGTAAAACTGATATCTGAACATGGTTGATAGAGTAAGAACTTTTTGAACTTATTCAGTCAGATACAGTATCTGCTGAGTTCTGTCTGCCTCTTTATTTCTCTCATCAAAACACACAATTACACTTACATGTGTGTACACACACACACACACACACACACACACACACACACACACACACACACACACACACACACACACACACACACACACACACACACACACACACACACACACACACACACACACACACACACACACACACACACACACACTCACCTTTTTCTTTCCTCCTGTTTTGTAGATGGACATTCAACATCAGGTTTATTCAGTGCTGGCTCATCCAGTTCTTCCTGTAAAGGCACGATTACAATACAGACGTTAAAGGATGTGGCAGCAGGGAATACTTACAAAATCAACAACTACTTGGATGACGAGTACAAACCAAGGAGGGCTGACGTCATTATGGAGGAGGTGGACAAAATGAGAGGTCTCACAGTAAAATATGACGTCCTTGGAAGCAACTGCAAGCATTTCGTAACTTTCCTCCGTTATGGCGAATCAGAGTCCAAACAAGTAGCCATAACAGTATAATGAAGATAATTTTCTAATTGATGCTTTGCTTGAGGAGATGCACTCCATGTTAATTAGTTTTCTGCTTGTCTTTTTCCTTATAGGCAGATGACTTCATGAAGGGTGTGTTAACTGGTTCTGCAGGCCTGGTTGGTGGACTGGCTGCTGTTGCTATTTCTCCAGGCCTGGTTGGTGGACTGGCTGCTGTTGCTATTTCTCCAGGCCTGGTTGGTGGACTGGCTGCTGTTGCTATTTCTCCAGGCCTGGTTGGTGGACTGGCTGCTGTTGCTATTTCTCCAGGCCTGGTTGGTGGACTGGCTGCTGTTGCTATTTCTCCAGGCCTGGTTGGTGGACTGGCTGCTGTTGCTATTTCTCCAGGCCTGGTTGGTGGACTGGCTGCTGTTGCTATTTCTCCAGGCCTGGTTGGTGGACTGGCTGCTGTTGCTATTTCTCCAGGCCTGGTTGGTGGACTGGCTGCTGTTGCTATTTCTCCAGGCCTGGTTGGTGGACTGGCTGCTGTTGCTATTTCTCCAGGCCTGGTTGGTGGACTGGCTGCTGTTGCTATTTCTGCAGGCCTGGTTGGTGGACTGGCTGCTGTTGCTATTTCTGCAGGCCTGGTTGGTGGACTGGCTGCTGTTGGTGTTTCTGCAGCTGCTGCTGCTGTAGCAATCAAACATAGTAAATAATTTATTGGGTCTCTCAAATGTTATTTGTCACATACACGTGTTTAGCAGATTTTACTGTGGGTGTAGAGAAATGCTTGTGCTTCTAGCTCCGACAGTGCAGTAATATCTAACAAGTAATATCTAACAATTTCACAACATATACCCAATACACACAAATCTAAGTAAGGAATGGAATTTAAGAATATATACATATATACATATTGCAAAGTTTCCTAAGAGCTAGTTGCGAGGCCGCCATATTCGTCGGCGCCAGGTATGGAGAATGTCAGTGATGCAAAATGTTGTTTATAGCCCAATGAATAAAGGACCATCTCAAAGACCAATGTGGTTGTGGGGTCATTTTTCCTTCAAAGCAAACAGAATATTAAATGAAGATACTTGCCTTTATATTATCAAAACATGATCTTGATTAACCTTTTACTGCAGTGTGTAAATCAGGGTCACACGGAGTGTTTCTTGGTAGTCTTAAACAAATCTACTTAGAAACAAAAGTATAAACTTCACACACATGGTTATGGGCTTAAAAAAAGAAGTCACCTGTACCATGTCAGATATAGAGTTGAAATGTATTACATTTTGAGTTTGCATCCCAAAATTAGACTTCATATACATCACAGAAGACTGAAACATAACAAACTGTTTGACATCGAAACACTGGATTTTCGGCTGTTAAAAAAAAGAAGTGTAATAATTATTACATTATGAAAAATATTAATAACATTCCACCCATGAGGCCACTAGAGGGCGATTGACTGCAGGAAAAGTCCTAACATACAGTTCATGTTAATCATATATTCTGTTATAATGTATTAGCCCCGTTTTTACTTTTAGGGACAGATTGCGGGACCCAGATTAAACCTACTCCTGGATTTCAAAGCATTGTTAATGGATAATCTCAATTAAAAGTGATTCTTAATCCAGGACTAGACAACGCCCACGTGAATGTTTATTGGTCAATAGCGGCCATGTTGTTTTAAGTACTAATCTGGAAAATAGTGTGTTGAGAGACCTTTGTCCATAGATGCCACATGTCAAGTTTCATGCAGATCGGTCATTCAGTGTCAGAGGAGCAGCATTTTAAGTGTTTTTCACAAAATGTCAAATGGCAGAAAATTCATCATTGTGGACCTTATGGGTGCCTGAGGCAAAATTGTTCCTTGTGAGGAGAGCGACCTACAGGGCATTGAGAAAGTATTCAGACCCCTTGACTTTTCCCACATTTTGTTGTGTTACAGCCTTATTCTGAAATTGATTAAATCGTTTTTTATCCACATCAATCTACACACAATACCCCTAAATGACAATGCAAAACCAGGTTTTTAGAAATGTTTACTAATGTAAAAAAAAAAAAAACTGAAATATCACATTTACATAAGTATTCAGACCCTTTACTCAGTACTTTGTTGAAGCACCTTTGGCAGCGATAGCAGCCTTGAGTCTTCTTGGGTATGACTCTACAAGCTTGGCACACCTGTATTTGGAGAATTTCTCCCATTCTTCTCTTCAGATCCTCTCAAGCTCTGTCAGATTGGATGGGGAGCATTGCTGCACAGCTATTTTCAGGTCTCTCCAGAGATGTTAGATCGGGTTTAAGTCCGGCCTCTGGCTGGGCAACTCAAGGACATTCAGAGACTTTTCCCGAAGCCACTCCTGCGTTGTCTTGGCTGTGTGCTTAGGGTCTTTGTCCTGTTGGAAGGTGAACCTTCGCCCAAGTCTGAGGTCCTGAGCGCTCTGGAGCAGGATCTCTCTGTACTTTGCTCCGTTCATCTTTCCCTCGATCCTGACTAGTCTCCCAGTCCCTGCCACTGACAAAACATCCCCATAGCGTGATACTGCCACTAACATGCTTCACCGTAGGGATGGTGCCAGGTTTCCTCCAGATGTGACGCTTGGCATTCAGGCCAAAGAGTTCAATCTTGGTTTCATCAGACCAGAGAATATTGTTTCTCATGTACTGAGAGTCTTTAGGTGGCTTTTGGCAAACTCCAAGCGGGCTGTCATGTGCCTTTTACTGAGGAGTGGCTTCCGTCTGGCCACTCTACCATAAAGGCCTGATTGGTGGAGGGCTGCAAAGATGGTTGTCCTTCTGGAAGGTTCTCCCATCTCCACAGCGGAACTCTAGAGCTCTGTCAGAATGACCATCGGGTTCTTGGTCACCTCCCTGACCAAGGCCCTTCTCCCCCGATTGCTCAGTTTGGCCGGACGGCCAGCTCTAGGAAGAGTCTTGGTGGTTCCAAACTTCTTCCATTAAAGAATGATGGAGGCCACTGTGTTCTTGGGGAACTTCAATGCTGCAGAAATTGTTTGGTACCCTTCCCCAGATATGTGCCTTGACACAATCCTGTCTCGGAGCTCTAAGGACAATTCCTTTGACCTCATGGCTTGGTTTATGCTCTGAAATGCACTGTCAATTGTGGGACCTTATATACAGTGGCTTGCGAAAGTATTCACCCCCCTTTGCATTTTTCCTATTTTGTTGCCTTACAACCTGGAATTAAAATTGATTTTGGGGGGGTTTGTATCATTTGATTTACTCAACATGCCTACCACTTTGAAGATGCAAAATATTTGTTATTGTGAAACAAACAAGAAATAAGACAAAAAAACTGAAAACTTGAGCATGCATAACTATTCACCTCCCCCCAAAGTCAATACTTTGTAGAGCCACCTTTTTTAGGAATTACAGCTGAAAGTCTCTTGGGGTATGTCTCTATAAGCTTAGCACATCTAGCCACTTGGATTTTTGCCCATTCTTCAAGGCAAAACTGCTCCAGCTCCTTCAAGTTGGATGGGTTCCACTGGTGTACAGCAATATTTAAGTCATACCACAGATTCTCATTTGGATATAGGTCTGGACTTTGACTAGAACATTCCAAGACATTTAAATGATTCTCTTTAAACATTTACATTTACATTTACGTCATTTAGCAGACGCTCTTATCCAGAGCGACTTACAAATTGGCGTATTCACCCTATAGCCAGTGGGATAACCACTTTACAATATTTATTTTTTTATTTTTATTTTTAATTTTTTTGGCGGGGGGGTAGAAGGATTACTTTATCCTATCCCAGGTATTCCTTAAAGAGGTGGGGTTTCAAATGTCTCCGGAAGGTGGTGAGTGACTCCGCTGTCCTGGCGTCGTGAGGGAGCTTGTTCCACCATTGGGGTGCCAGAGCAGCGAACAGTTTTGACTGGGCTGAGCGGGAACTATGCTTCCGCAGAGGAAGGGAGCCAGCAGGCCAGAGGTGGATGAACGCAATGCCCTCGTTTGGGTGTAGGGACTGATCAGAGCCTGAAGGTACAGAGGTGCCGATCCCCTCACAGCTCCATAGGCAAGCACCATGGTCTTGTAACAGATGCGAGCTTCAACTGGAAGCCAGTGGAGTGTGCGGAGGAGCGGGGTGACGTGAGATAACTTGGGAAGGTTGAACACCAGACGGGCTGCGGTATTCTGGATGAGTTGTAGGGGTTTAATGGCACAGGCAGGGAGCCCAGCCAACAGCGAGTTGCAGTAATCCAGACGGGAGATGACAAGTGCCTGGATTAGGACCTGTGCCGCTTCCTGTGTAAGGCAGGGTCGTACTCTCCGAATGTTGTAGAGCATGAACCTGCAGGATCGGGTCACCGCCTTGATGTTAGCGGAGAACGACAGGGTGTTGTCCAGGGTCACGCCAAGGCTCTTCGCACTCTGGGAGGAGGACATAGCGGAGTTGTCAACCGTGATGGCGAGATCATGGAACGGGCAGTCCTTCCCCGGGAGGAAGAGCAGCTCCGTCTTGCCAGGGTTCAGCTTGAGGTGGTGATCCGTCATCCATACTGATATGTCTGCCAGACATGCAGAGATGCAATTCGCCACCTGGTTATCAGAAGGGGGAAAGGAGAAGATTAGTTGTGTATCGTCAGCGTAGCAATGATAGGAGAGGCCATGTGAGGAAATGACACAGCCAAGTGACTTGGTGTATAGGGAGAATAGGAGAGGGCCTAGAACTGAGCCCTGGGGGACACCAGTGGTGAGAGCACGTGGTGCGGAGACAGCTTCTCGCCACGCCACTTGGTAGGAGCGACCGGTCAGGTAGGACGCAATCCAGGAGTGAGCCGCGCCGGAGATGCCCAGCTCGGAGAGGGTGGAGAGGAGGGTCTGATGGTTCACAGTATCAAAGGCAGCAGACAGGTCTAGAAGGACAAGAGCAGAGGAGAGAGAGTTAGCTTTAGCAGTGCGCAGAGCCTCCGTGACACAGAGAAGAGCAGTCTCAGTTGAATGACCAGTCCTGAAACCTGACTGGTTTGGATCAAGAAGGTCATTCTGAGAGAGATAGCAAGAGAGTTGGCTAAAGATGGCACGCTCAATAGTTTTGGAAAGAAAAGAAAGAAGGGATACTGGTCTGTAGTTGTTGACATCAGTGGGATCAAGTCTTGGTTTTTTGAGAAGGGGTGCAACTCTCGCTCTCTTGAAGACGGAAGGGACATAGCCAGCGGTCAAGGATGAGTTGATCAGCGAGGTGAGGTAGGGGAGAAGGTCACCGGAGATGGTCTGGAGAAGAGAGGAGGGGATGGGGTCAAGCGGGCAGGTTGTTGGGCGGCCTGCAGTCACAAGTCGCAGGATTTTATCTGGAGAGAGAGGGGAGAAAGAAGTCAAAGCATAGGGTAGGGCAGTGTGAGCAGGACCAGCAGTGTCATTAGACTTAACAAACGAGGATCGGATGTCGTCAACCTTCTTTTCAAAGTGGTTGACGAAGTCATCCACAGAGAGATAGGAGGAGGGGGGGGGGGGAGGATTCAGCAGGGAGGAGAATGTGGCAAAGAGCTTCCTAGGGTTAGAGGCAGATGCTTGGAATTTAGAGTGGTAGAAAGTGGCCTTAGCCTTAGCTTTAGCAGTAAGCTAAGGGTCATTGTCCAGCTGGTAGGTTAACCCCTGTCCCAGTCTCAAATCTCTGGGAGACTGAAACAGGTTCCCCTCAAGGATTTCCCTGTATTTAGCTCCATCAATCATTCCTTCAAATCTGACCAGTTTCCCAGTCCCTGCCAATGAAAAACATCCCCACAGCATGATGCTGCCACAACAATGGTTCACTGTGGGGATGGTGCTCTCGGGGTGATGAGAGGTGTTGGGTTTGCACCAGACATACCGTTTTCCTTGATAGCCAAAAAGCTCAATTATAGTCTCATCTGACCAGAGTACCTTCTTCCATATGTTTGGGGAGTCTCCCACATGGCTTTTGGCGAACACTTTTCTGTAAAGGTCAGCTCTGTGGAGTGTACGGCTTAAAGTGGTCCTATGTACAGATACTCCAATCTCCGCTGTGGAGCTTTGCAGCTCCTTCAGGGTTATCTTTGGTCTCTTTGTTGCCTCTCTGATATATGCCCTCCTTGCCTGGTCCTTAAGTTTTGGTGGGCGGCCCTCTCTTGGAAGGTTCTGTACTTTTCCACAACTTTGTCCCTGACCGGTTTGGAGAGCTCCTTGGTCTTCATGGTGCTGCTTGCTTGGTGGTGTGCCTTGCTTAGTGGTGTTGCAGACTCTGGGGCCTTTCAGAACAGGTGTATATTTACTGAGATCATGTGACAGATCATGTGACACTTAGATTGCACACAGGTGGACTTAATTTAACTAATTATGTGACTTCTGAAGGTAATTGGTTGCACCAGATCTTATTTAGGGGCTCATAGTTCTTTTTTTCATTTCACTTCACCAATTTTGACTATTTTGTGTATGTCCATTACATGATTGTAATGGAACAAAATAGGAAAAACGCCAAGAGGATGAATACTTTTGCAATGCACTGTAGACAGGTGTGTGCCTTTCCAAATCATGTCCAATCAATTGCATTTACCACAGGTGGACTCCAATCAAGTTGTAAAAACAAGGATGATCAATGGAAACAGGATGCACCTGAGATCAATTTCGAGTATCATAACAAACGGTCTGAATACTTATGTCAGTAAGGTATTTCTGTCTTTTATTTTTAATAAATTTCCAAACATTTCTAAAAACCTGTTTTCGCTTTGTCATTATGGGGTATTGTTTGTAGATTGTTGAGGAAAAACATTTATTTAATCAATTTTAGAATAAAGCTGTAACGTAACAAAATGTGGAAAAAGTCAAGGGATCTGAATACTTTCCAAAGGCACTGTATGTACCAAATTTCATGACTAGGTCAAATGGAATTAGGGGCGTGACCATTCAGAATTTGCATTTTCAATCACTTGTTACAGCGCCACCATCTGGCCAATCAGTATAAAAAAAAAAATCTGATCTCTATGGCAAGACGCATCATTCACCAAATCGGGCCAGTGCTGTCTGAGATATTGCGTGTGACAAAAGAACGTACGAACATCCTTAAGGACGGACAGGGAGACAGGTCTACAGTCCCCTCCCCGATTTCATCTTGGGGGACAATAAAGATGAATTATGGTCCTGAGCACCAAATCATGAAATACTTTGCCCAATAGACCCTTTTCCAGTACACGACACACTGACATCATGCACAGATGAGCACAACTCTTGGTGGCAGTAAGAAAGCCTTCGCCATCTGCGACATTCAACATAGCCCATACGTTGTTATTACTTCTAAACAAAATAACGTTTTGGGGTTCTCGTACACTTACAATGATGTTTTGATTCTTGCTTGAACAGTTGCTAAGAACGTATTTGGCTGTGATCTTTGCAAAATAACTATTTTGGATGCAGCTGTTGTTAGCTAGAATGTTAACGCTCATTCATATAGGCTGTAGCAAAAGCTAGCCAAAGAGCCATTTTACTGGTTGAAGTTGAAGTATTTTTTTATGTATAATTGTCACGATCGTTGATGAACGGGTCAGTCCAAGGCGCAGCGTGATATGCATACACGTTTATTTAAAGGGATAAACAACCGACAAAACAACAAAATGAACCGTGAAGTCCAAGGCAGCACAACACAACATACCTTAACTGGAACAAGATCCCACAACCCACTAGTGCCAATAGGCTGCCTAAGTATGGTTCCCAATCAGAGACAACGAGTGACAGCTGCCTCTGATTGGGAACCACACCGGCCAAGATAGATATAGACATAATAGAACACCAACATAGAAATACACAATATAGAACATACTCAACATATAAGAGTCCCCAGAGTCAGGGCGTGACAATAATGCAGTTGATTTGCGATGACACAAACATTATATTAAGCAGGACATTCATAAGAGCCTTAAAATCCAATTAAATTCCAAAAGTAGTGTGAAAATCCCTCATAAGCGACATGTAAATAGAGGCTTTTTTTGCTGGTGTTCTATAAGAACTCCCCTTGTTCTGCCACCAACTTGTGCGCATCGCCCTCATGCGCAATGTTTGCCAACACAGAAAGCTATTAACTATTAACAGGTTTTCAGACCACCAACAGAGGGCAGTAACAGTTTACCTTCCGATGTATGGGGCATGAACATGGGACTGTTGCAAACTGTCAGACAGGAGAGACATTTGGGAATAACACCTAAAATGTTTGAAAATACTAGATAAGGCTTTTAAAGCATGTAAGCATGATATATCTATGGAAATGTAGAAGATTATATGTCTCAAAGTCCTGATAATGCTTGAGAACTGGCTTGATTAGACTATAGCTGATATCAAATCAACATCAAATTAAAGTTTATTGGTCGCGTACACAGATTTGCAGATGTTATCGCAGGTGCAGCTAAATGCTTTTGTTTCTAGCTTTAACAGTGCAGTAATACCTATCAAAACAAAAAAACTATACACACATGGAAACATTCTGAGAATATAATGTAAAAAATAACACCCCAAAAAATAAAATACTGCAAAGTTGGCTAGAAACAGGTTAACCGTGTCTGAAGAACACTGTCTGATTGTGTTCTCTGCACAGCCCCCTTTATTGGGCAAACATGAGGTAGTCCTACACTGTTGAGCTTTATCAAGAACTACATTACTGTAGGGCAGTGGTTCCAAACCTTTTTCGGTTACTGTGCCACCAAGTTAATTTTGCTCTTCCCGGAGTAACCCTGAAGTACCCACTCATGTGCATTTACCAGTAGGACTATGATCTCATGAGTGGATAGGCCAAGTACCCCCAGGGGTCCTTGTACCCCTGGTTGGGAACCACTGTTGTAGGGTACCTGTATTCCTACTAAAGAGAGTTGTTAACGTTGTTATTGTTCCATGTCCGGTTCGCTCCGGCTGTTGTTATAATTGTTTAATTATTTGAGCAGCAGTCATC
This sequence comes from Coregonus clupeaformis, assembly GCF_020615455.1. Classification (NCBI taxonomy): domain Eukaryota; kingdom Metazoa; phylum Chordata; class Actinopteri; order Salmoniformes; family Salmonidae; genus Coregonus; species Coregonus clupeaformis. The sequence goes on along the minus strand of NC_059211.1, from coordinate 21,375,874 downwards.
GACTAGCAAAGTTGATACATTGTATCATTTCACCTCACCTGTGAGAGTGAAGGAGAAATTCAGCAACTCTTGGAGGACAGTGGAAGTTGATAACAGTTGATAAAACCAATGCATTTTGGGCCTTTGTCTTCACTATTCACCAGCGGTTTACAGGTGAAAAAGTAAGGAGGCTCTTAAACCTGATGTGATTGGTAAATTAGTTGTGAAAATCTGATCAATAAGAGGCCATTTGAAAAATATGAAAGTCTCTTTCAAAAGGAGGTGAGAAGAGGACGGAGAAGAGGTTGCAAGGAGTCGAGCAAAATCAATTGAGATTCTCCCCCTCTATCCTCCAAGAGTTTCTGGATTCACTGAAGAACGAGGTAGCGACCGCTTAATTGCACCTCACCTGTGAGAACCATAAGCACGGGCAAGTCTGATTAGGCAGACTTTACAATGCAGAAAACCTTCAAAAGTTATGATATACTGTATTACCAGAGCTAGGCCTAAATGTTTTCCCCTTCTACTTGCAGGCTGCTAGATATTTGTTTGATAACAAACAGCCTAGTCCAGTCATGTTTAGCTGGCTAACAAGCTGGTTACTTGACCAGCATTATGGTTTAAGATGGCAGTTGGAGAAAGGAAAGGAAAGGGCTCCTGGATACTGTATTTGTTACATTAACATTTTTAAAGAATTAGATACGTTATGTATTTGTTACATTCAGGTGCCACAAAAAGGGACTAAGGAAAATTACAATTGGCTCAGAACAGGGCAGCACGGCTGGCCCTTAAAGGTACACGGGGCGCTAACGTTAATGACATGCATGTCAATCTCTCATGGCTCAAAGTGGAGGAGAGATTGACTTCATCACTACTTGTTTTTGTAAGAAGTGTTGACAAGCTGAATGTACCGAGCTGTCTGTTTAAACTACTAGCACACAGCTCGGACACCCATGCATACCCCACAACACATGCCGCCAGAGGTCTCTTCACAATCCCCAAATCCAGAACAGACATTAAGATAAAAGATAAAACAGTACATCATATAACATTAGTACACCACTACATATCTACAATACAAAATGTAAAATACCACCATTCAACAATATTACAATGTTCGTGTGTGTAGCTAGCGTGTGCTAGCGCTTGTGTGTCTGTACCTGTATATGTGTCTCTTCACAGTCCCCGCTGATCCATAAGGTGGATTTTTACCTGTTTTTTAAACATCTCTGGAGACCTTCTCCCATTCCTCACTTCCCTCATCAACTCATCCCTGACCACTGGCTGCGTCCCCTCGGACTTCAAAACGGCCCGAGTCGCTCCCCTCCTCAAGAAACCAACACTTGACTCATCTGATGTCAAAAATATTTGACATCTGATGTCAAAATTTCTTTTCATTCCAAAACACTTGAGCGTGCTGTCTCTGATCAACTTTCTCGTTATCTCTCTCAGAACGATCTTCTTGACCCTAACCAGTCAGGCTTCAAGACGGGTCACTCAACCGAGACTGCTCTTCTCTGTGTCATCGAGGCTCTCTGCACTGCCAAAGCTGACTCTCTCTGCTATGTTGTCATCCTCCTAGATCTATCCACTGCCTTCAACACCGTGAACCATCAGATCCTCCTCTCAACCCTCTCAGGGCTGGGTGGCTCAAAGACCTCTCCATCACGGCTGAAAACTACACTGTGTCGTCCTCCCAGAGTGCAAAGAACCTTGGTGTGACCCTGGACAACACCCTGTCGTTCTCTGCAAACATCAAAGCAGTGACTCGCTCCTGCAGGTTCATGTTCTACAACATTCGTAGAGTACGACCCTACCTCACACAGGAAGCGGCCCAGGTCCTAATCCAGGCAATTGTCCTCTCCCGTCTGGACTACTGCAACTCGCTGTTGGCTGGGCTCCCCGCTTGTACCATCAAACCCCTACAACTTACCTAGAACGTCGCAGCCCGCCTGGTTTTCAACCTTCCCAAGTTCTCTCATGTCACCCTGCTCCTCCACACGCTCCACTGGCTTCCAGTCAAAGCTTGCATCCACTACAAGACCATGGTGTTTGCCTATGGAACAGTAAGAGGAACTGCCCATCCATACCTTCAGACTATGCTGAAACCCTACACCCCAACCCGAGCACTCCATTCTGCCACCTCTGGTCCCTTGCGGGAGAGCAGCTTTTTAATGTTTCACTATTTGTATTTTTCTGAAATTCACTGAGGAGGATGGTCCTCCCCTTCCTCCTCTGAGGAGCCTCCACTGTATAACTACAACCAGTTAGCAAGTCTGACATTTCTGTGTTTCCTAGTTCCAATTAGTATGTGAACATTTTATAGTGACATTTTGGTCATTTTGTACTTACTGAAGTTTTCTCAGTGGTCATTCACAATGTACTGATGCTATGCACATATTGACCAATGACAGGGGCAGTATTTTACGAAAAATATTTGTCTCATCATGTGCTCTTTAAACACTATGGGAAGCATGTATCAATGTGGTAAATATGTCAATAAGCTCAACTTGGTTTTGATTTGATTTCTCTGCCATGATATAATGATTACCTGTTGATTGTTATGTGTTGTCACTGCTCTGCTACACTCCCTCTGCAAGGTAATGCTTATCAATGTCAGTTAGAAAATGATTTACAGCTATTTGGATTATTTGTTATTCATTTGTATTTTCTATGAAGAACAGATTGTTGTTGTCCCCCCCCCCCCTTATGAGTCCTTTATTTTGATATTAATTTATTTCCTTTCATGTTACTGTAAAATCTATATATTTTTTTTTAAATAACCGAACACTTGTAAAAAGGCATAATTTCTAAAACGTATTGATTGCCATGAAAAAAATATACGTATCTAATTCTTCAAAAACGGTAATGTAACAAATACAGTATCCAGGAGCCCTTTCCTTTCCTTTCTCCAACTGCCATCTTAAACCATAATGCTGGTCATGTTACCAGCTTGTTAGCCAGCTAAACATGACTGGACTAGGCTGTTTGTTATCAAACAAATATCTAGCAGCCTGCAAGTAGAAGGGGAAAAATGTAGTCCTAGCTCCGGTAATACAGTATATCATAACTTTTGAATGGTTTTCTGCATTGTAAAGTCTGCCTAATCAGACTTGGCCGTGCTCATAGTTCTCACAGGTGAGGTGCAATTAAGCGGTCGTTACCTCGTTCTTCAGTAAAGAGGAAATTCAGCAACTGTTGGAGGACAGCAGGGGAGAATCTCAATTGGTTTTGCTCGACTCCTTGCAACCTCTTCTCCGTCCTCTCCTCTCCTCCTTTTGTAAGAGACTTTCATATTTTTCAAATGGCCTCCGATTGATCAGATTTTCAGAACCCATTTACCAATCACATCATGTTTAAGAGCCTCCTTACTTTTTCACCTGTAAACCCCTGGTGAAGAGTGAAGACAAAGGCCCAAAATGCATTGGTTTTATCAACTGTTATCAACTTCCACTGTCCTCCAAGAGTTGCTGAATTTCTCCGTCACTCTCACAGGTGAGGTGAAATGATACAATGTCTCAACTTTGCTGGCGATGTGTGCTGCTAAAATAATTAAACAATTATAACAACAGCCGGAGCGAACCGGACATGAAACAAGAACAACGTTAACAACTCTGATTAGTAGGAATACAGGTACCCTACAACAGTGGTTCCCAACCAGGGGTACAAGGACCCCTGGGGGTACTTGGCCTATCGCAGGGGTTATTTGAGAAGACTCATGAGACCATAAGCCTACTGGTAAAATGCAAGAGGGGGTACTAAAGGGTTACTCCGGGAAGAGCAAAATTAAGTTGGTGGCACAGTAACCGAAAAAGGTTGGGAACCACTGCCCTACAGTAATGTAGTTCTTGATAAAGCTCAACAGAGTAGGACTACCTTATGTTTGCCCAATAAAGGGGGCTGTGCAGAGAACACAATCAGACAGTGTTGTTCAGACACGGTCGCCTGTTTCTAGACAACTTTGCAGTATTTTTTTTTTTGAGGTGTTATTTAATCAGCTATAGTCTAATCAAGCCAGTTCTCAAGCCTTCTCAGGACTTTGGGACATATAATCTTCTACATTTCCATAGATATAACATGCTTACATGCTTTAAAAGCCTTATCTAGTATTTTCAAACATTTTAGGTGTTATTCCCAAATGTCTGACAGTTTGCAACAGTCCCATGCTCATGCCCCATACATCATAAGGTAATCTGTTACTGCCCTCTGTTGGTGGTCTGAAAACCTGTTAATAGATGTTTGCAAACATTGTCGCACAAGTTGGTGGCAGAACAAGGGGAGTTCTTATAGAACGCCAGCAAAAAAAGCCTCTATTTACATGTTGCTTATGAGTGCATTTCACACTACTTTTGGAATATAATTGGATTTTAAGGCTCGTATGAATGTCCTGCTTAATATAATGTTTGTGTCATCGCAAATCAACTGCATTATACATAAAAAAATACTTCAACTTCAACCAGTAAAATTGCTCTTTGGCTAGCTTTTGCTACAGCCTATATCAATGAGCGTTAGCATTCTAGCTAACAACAGCTGCATCCAAAATAGTTATTTTGCAAAGATCACAGCCAAATACGTTCTTAGCAACTGTTCAAGCAAGAATCAAAACATCATTGTAAGTGTATGAGAACCCCAAAAAGTGATTTTGTTTAGAAGTAATAACAACGTATGGGCTATGTTGAATGGGCGCAGATGGCGAAGGCTTTCTTACTGCCGCAAAGAGTTGCACTCATCTGTGCGTGATGTCAGTTTGTCGTGTACTGGAAAAGGGTCTATTGGGCAAAGTATTTCATGATTTGGTGCTCAGGACCATAATTCATCTTTATTGACCCCCAAGATGAAATCGGGGAGGGGACTGTAGACCTGTCTCCGTGTCCATCCTTAAGTATATTCGTACGTTCTTTTGTCACACGCAATATCTCTAGCAGCACTGGCCCGATTTGGTGAATGATGCGTCTTGCCATAGAGATCAGAAACAATTTTTTAAATACTGATTGGCCAGATGGTGGCGCTATAACAAGTGATTGAAAATGCAAATTCTGAACGGTCATGCCCCTAATTCCATTTGACCTAATGTCATGAAATTCGGTGCATATAGTGCCTTTGGAAAGTATTCAGACCCCTTGACCTTTTCCACATTTTGTTATGTTACAGCTTTTTTCAAAAAACAATTTTTTCCTCAGCAATCTACAAACAATTCCCCCAAATGACAAAACGAAAACAGGTTTTTAGAAATGTTTGCAAATGTATTAAAAATAAAAAACAGAAATACCTTACTGACATAAGTATTCAGACCATTTGCAGAAAATATCTGCAGCATTGAAGTTCCCCAAGAACACAGTGTCCTCCATCATTCTTAAAAGGAAGAAGTTTGGAACCACCAATACTCTTCCTAGAGCAGGCCGCCCGGCCAAACTGAGCAATCGGGGGAGAAGGGCCTTGGTCAGGGAGGTGACCAAGAACCCGATGATCATTCTGACAGAGCTCTAGAGTTCCTCTGTGGAGATGGGAGAACCTTCCAGAAGGACAACCATCTTTGCAGCACTCCACCAATCAGGCAGTTTTTTGGTAGAGTGGCCAGACGGAGCCACTCCTCAGTAAAAGTTACAAGACAGCCCGCTTGGAGTTTGCCAAAAGCAACCTAAAGACTCTCAGACCATGAGAAAGAAGATTATCTGGTCTGAATGCCAAGCGTCATGTCTGGAGGAAACCTGGCACCATCCCTACGGTGAAGCATGGTGGTGGCAGCACCATGCTGTGGGGATGATTTTCAGCGGCAGGGACTGGGAGACTAGTCAGGATCGAGGCAAAGATGAACGGAGCAAAGTACAGAGAGATCCTTGATGAAAATCTGCTCCAGAGCGCTCAGGTCCTCAGACTTGGGCGAAGGTTCACCTTCCAACAGGACAAAGACCCTAAGCACACAGCCAAGACAATGCATGAGTGGCTTCGGGACGTCTCTGAATGTCCTTGAGTGGCCCAGCCACGGCCCGGACTTGAACCCGATCGAACAGAGACCTGAAAATAGCTGTGCAGCAATGCTCCCCATCCAACCTGACAGAGCTTGAGAGGATCTGCAGTGAAGAATGGGAGAAATTCTCCAAATACAGGTGTGCCAAGCTATATTTCCATTTTGTTTTGCATTAGTGACAATTTCTAAAAACCTGTTTTTGCATTGCCCTTTTGGGGTATTGTGTGTAGATTGATGTGGAAGAAAAACAATTTAATCAATTTCAAAATAAGGCTGTAACACAACAAAATGTGGGAAAAGTCAAGGGGTCTGAATACTTTTTGAATGCATTGTAGGTCCCTCTCCTCACAAGGAACAATTTTGCCTCAGGCACCCATAAGGTCCACAATTATGAATTTTCTGCCATTTAGAATTTTGTGAAAAACAATGCTGCTCCTCTGGCACTGAATGACCGATCTGCACGAAACTTGATATTTGGCATCTATTGACAAAGGTCTCTCAACACACTATTTTTCAGACTAGTACTTAAAACAACATGGCCAATAAATATTCACGTGGGCGTTGTCTAGTCCTGGATTAAGAATCACTTTCAATTGAGATTATCCATTAACAATGCTTTTAAATCCAGGAGTAGGTTTAATCTGGGTCCCGCAATCTGTCCCTAAAAGTAAAAACGGGGCTAACACGTTATAACAGAATATATGATTAACATGAACTGTATTGGGGGACTTTTCCTGCAGTCAATCGTCCTCTAGTGGCCTCATGGGTGGAATGTTATTAATATTTCTCATAATGTAATAATTAATAAACCTTTGTTTTTGTTATATTTCAGTCTTCTGTGATGTGATGTATATAAAGTCTAATTTTGGGATGCAAACTCAAAATTGAATACATTCCAACTCTGTATCTGACATGGTACAGGTGCCTTCTTTTTAAGCCCATAACCATGTGTGGGAAGTTTATACTTTTGTTTCTAAGTAGATTTGTTTAAGACTACAAAGAAACACTCCGTGTGACCCTGATTTAGCCCACTGCAGTAAAAGGTTAATTAATCAAGATCATGTTTTGATAATATAAAGGCAAGTATGTTCATTTAATATTCTGTTTGCTTTGAAGGAAAAATGACCACACAACCACATTAGTCTTTGAGATGGTCCTTTATTCATTGGGCCATAAACAACATTTTGCATCACTGACATTCTCCATACCTGGTGCCGACGAAGGTGGCGGCCTCGCGACTAGCTCTTAGGAAACTTTGCAATATGTATATATGTATATATTCTTAAATTCCATTCCTTACTTAAATTTGTGTGTATTGGGAAATTGTTAGATATTACTTGTTAGATATTACTGCACTGTCGGAGCTAGAATATAAGCATTTCGCTACACCCGCAATAACATCTGCTAAACACGTGTATGTGACAAATAACATTTGATTTGATTTGATTTAGACTCATGAGACCCAATAAATTATTTTTTAGATGTCTTTGCTACAGCAGCTCTAGAAGCACAAGCACCAACAGCAGCCGATACACCAAACAGGCCAGGAGCAAATAACAAATCCTTCATGAAGTCATCTGCCTGCAAGGAATAAGACAAGCAGAAAGCAAATTAATATGGAGTGCATCTCCTCAAGCAAAGCACTAATTAGAAAATTATCTTAATTATACTGTTATGGCTACCTGTTTGGACTCTGATTCGCCATAACGGAGGAAAGTTACAAAATGCTCGCAGTTGCTTCCAAGGAGGTCATATTCTATTGTGTGGCCTCTCATTTTGTCCACCTCCTTTATAATGACGTCAGCCCTCCTTGGTTTGTACTTACCATCCAAGTAGTTGTTGATTCTGTAAGTATTCCTTGCTGCCACATCCTTTAACATCTCTATTAAAATCGTGCCTTTACTGGAAAGGCTGGGGGAGCTAACACTGCAGAAAGCTACTCTTGAAGGGCCATCTACAAAACATGAAGAAATAAAAAAAAGTGAGTGTGTGTGTGTGTGTGTACACATGTAAGTGTAATTGTGTGATTTGATGATGAGAGAAATAAAGAGGCAGACAGATCTCAGCAGATACTGTATCTGACTGAATAAGTTCAAAAAGTTCTTACTCTATCAACCATGTTCAGATATCAGTTTTACTGTGCTGTTAACATTTGACTTCAGATGACGTTTACACTCTCCCCCAATTCTGGAATTGGAATATAGGCTACCACAAATACATTTCCAGAAAAACATAATACCTGGAGTTACCAAATGGATGACCACTCCATTTCCAATGTACAGAGCCCAGTGTTTGTATGCACCTCTGTTCATCTCAATCATGTCACCAATCTCCATCTAAGAATAACGTGGGTAAGAAGAAATGTAATTATGTAACACCCCCCCCACACACACACACAGTCCTGTTTTACTAAGATATTTTCTCTCACCCCTAACCCTAAACCTAACCCTAATTCTAACTCTAAACCCCCTCGAAATAGCCTTTTTCCTTGTGGGGACTGGTAAAATGTCCCCAGCTTGGTCAAATGTTTGTTGTGTTCTGGTCCCCACAAGTATAATTAAACATGACCACACACACACACATTTGATGGTACTGTTGATTAATAGTAATTACTATTATTCGAAGATCAGCAACAGTACTTACTGTGGTAGGACTCCTGGTTTGCATGTGAATGTCTCACTGTTGACTGTGCCTTATGAAAAAAACCTAGTCCTTAGATTACAAGATCAAATCCTACATCCTGTTATTCAATTTACATCCTGTTATTCAATGTAACTCTTTGAGACCCAAGTGTTTTTGCAACTAGCTCTATCTCTATCTTATAATGTTTGTTTCTCAATAAAATGTTTTTTTACATAATCACTACTTACATTTACGTCATTTAGCAGACGCTCTTATCCAGAGCGACTTACAGTTAGTGAGTGCAAGTTTTTTTAATTTTTATACTGGCCCCCCGTGGGAAACGAACCCACAACCCTGGCGTTGCACACGTCATGCTCTACCAACTGAGCTACATACCTGCCAGCCATTCCCTCCCCTACCCTGGGCCAATTGTGCGCCGCCCCATGGGTCTCCCGGTCATGGCCGGCTACGACAGAGCCTGGATTCGTACCAGGATCTCTAGTGGCACAGCTAGCACTGCGATGCAGTGCCTTAGACCGCTGCGCCACTCGAGAGTGGTGTTTCCTTCAGAAAGGAAACACCACGTAGAAATATGTTTAACCATTTATTAAAGAATGAATAGTGTGGTGTATTGAGAAATGTATTATGTGTTAATGAGTTTAGATTTTAAATGGTTACAAATAGCCAATGGGATTTGTATGCAGGGGTTGAGTTATTTGAATTAACAAATGACAATGGGGTTTCCGTTCTTGCACTGAAGTGATTGGATTACGTGATGCAAGGGCGGTGAAAGTTCAATGATGTATTGGAGAGTTGGGCTGAAGACACTGTAGAGAGTGGTCGACTGGAATGTGTTAAGGAGAACATGAAATACATCAGTTCTGGTTATTATAAGTACGCTTCGGAGTCTTCAGTAAAAGAACCCAGCATCTTAGGATGCAACAGCAAGTCTTGGCGACATAGGCTCTGCTCCTTCAGGTTAGCTCACTGCAGAAAGCATTGTTTAGATATGATCAAATAGACCAGCTAAAGTCATCCTACCATTACAAGACTGTATACTATAGACCAGCTAAAGTCAGGCTCTGTCGCAGCCGGCCGCGACCGGGAGACTCATGGTCAGCGCACAATTGGCCCAGCGTTGTCCAGGGTAGGGGAGGGAATGGCCGGCAGGGATGTAGCTCAGTTGATAGAGCATGGCGTTTGCAACGCCAGGGTTGTGGGTTCGATTCCCACGGGGGACCAGTATGAAAAACAAAAAAAACTAAAAAAAGATTTTAAAAAATAATTAAAAAATAATTAAAAAAAGAACAAATATGTATTCACTAACTGTAAGTCGCTCTGGATAAGAGCGTCTGCTAAATGACTAAAATGTAAATATATGTCATCCTGCCATTATAAAACTGTATACTATAGACCAGCTAAAGTCATCCTGCCATTATAAGACAGTATACTATAGACCAGCTAAAGTCATCCTACCATTACAAGACAGTATACTCTGAGTGAATATTAACCATGTGCAGTATGACCTGTGCAGCGTATGTCTTATATTTCTCTTTTGACGCTCCGCAGGATTCCCTCGCAAGATAAGCTGTTATCTTGGCATATGGGAATATTCTACATATCTTACTAGCAACAGTAAGCAGTACGAACCCAGCCGCCCTGGAGACACACTGAAACTAAATGAGTAATCATCTGGTGGGTCTACATTAAAATATCTCCTTATCTAGCAAGCAACCTTAAGCAATAACAAAGCCAACCACCTGTAGCTATATGCAATGTACTTTAAACCAAGTAGCCAGCAAAGTCGGCAACATGTAGGCTATTGACCATGTCTGACGCCATCATAGCGAACTTAATGAGGCATGATACTAGCAGGTAACCTCATCGTGTTTAGGAGTCTTCAATAGACCAGCGAATGACATTGTACCATTACATGGTTGTCTACCATGCCTATGTGTGAATGCTAACTATGTAGGTTCAATGTTAGCTAGCTAGCTAACATTAGGCTATAACTAGCAATGCAAATGACTTTCTATTACATCACAAATCATATACAGTGGGGAGAACAAGTATTTGATACACTGCCGACTTTGCAGGTTTTCCTACTTACAAAGCATGTAGAGGTCTGTAATTTTTAATATAGGTACACTTCAACTGTGAGAGACGGAATCTAAAACAAAAATCCGGAAAATCACATTGTATGATTTTGAAGTAATTAATTAGCATTTTATTGCATGACATAAGTATTTCATACATCAGAAAAGCAGAACTTAATATTTGGTACAGAAACCTTTGTTTGCAATTACAGAGATCATACGTTTCCTGTAGGTCTTGACCAGGTTTGCACACACTGCAGCAGGGATTTTGGCCCATTCCTCCATACAGACCTACTCCAGAACCTTCAGGTTTCGGGGCTGTCGCTGGGCAATACGGACTTTCAGCTCCCTCCAAAGATTTTCTATTGGGTTCAGGTCTGGAGACTGGCTAGGCCACTCCAGGACCTTGAGATGCTTCTTACGGAGCCACTCCTTAGTTGCCCTGGCTGTGTGTTTCGGGTCGTTGTCATGCTGGAAGACCCAGCCACGACCCATCTTCAATGCTCTTACTGAGGGAAGGAGGTTGTTGGTCAAGATCTCGCGATACATGGCCCCATCCATCTTCCCCTCAATACGGTGCAGTCGTCCTGTCCCCTTTGCAGAAAAGTATCCCCAAAGAATGATGTTTCCACCTCCATGCTTCACGGTTGGGATGGTGTTCTTGGGGTTGTACTCATCCTTCTTCTTCCTCCAAACACGGCGAGTGGAGTTTAGACCAAAAAGCTCTATTTTTGTCTCATCAGACCACATGACCTTCTCCCATTTCTCCTCTGGATCATCCAGATGGTCATTGGCAAACTTCAGACGGGCCTGGACATGCGCTGGCTTGAGCAGGGGGACCTTGCGTGCGCTGCAGGATTTTAGTCCATGACGGCGTAGTGTGTTACTAATGGTTTTCTTTGAGACTGTGGTCCCAGCTCTCTTCAGGTCATTGACCAGGTCCTGCAGTGTAGTTCTGGGCTGATCCCTCACCTTCCTCATGATCATTGATGCCCCACGAGGTGAGATCTTGCATGGAGCCCCAGACCGAGGGTGATTGACTGTCATCTTGAACTTCTTCCATTTTCTAATAATTGCGCCAACAGTTGTTGCCTTCTCACCAAGCTGCTTGCCTATTGTCCTGTAGCCCATCCCAGCCTTGTGCAGGTCTACAATTTTATCCCTGATTTATAAAATTTATAAAAACCTGGTTTTGAACTGTCATTTTTGGGTATTGTGTGTAGATTGATGTGGATAAAAAACAATTTAATCAATTTCAGAATAAGGCTGTAACACAACAAAATGTGGGAAAAGTCAAGGGGTCTGAATACTTTCTGAATGCCTTGTAGGTCCTTCTCCTCACAAGGAACAATTTTGCCTCTGGCACTCATAAGGTCCACAATGGTGAATGTTCTGCCATTTAGAATTTTGTGAAAAACACTTAAAATGCTGCTCCTCTGGCACTGAATGACCGATCTGCATGAAACTTTTTTGATATGTAGCATCTATGGACAAAGGTCTCTCAACACACTATTTTCCAGATTAGTACTTAAAACAACATGGCCGCTATTGACCAATAAACATTCACATGGGCGTTGTCTAGTCCTGGATTAAGAATCCCTTTCAATTGAGATTATCCATTAACAATGCTTTTAAATTCAGGAGTAGGTTTAAACTGGGTCCCGCAATCTGTCTCTAAAAGTAAAAACGGGGCTAATACGTTATAACAGAATATATGATTAACATGAACTGTATGGGAGGACTTTTCCTACAGTCAATCTAGTGGCCTCATGGGTGGAATGTTATGAATATTTTTCATAATGTAATAATTATTCTCCAAAAAATTTTTACATTCGATGTCAAACGGTTTTGTTATATTTCAGTCTTCTGTGATGTATATAAAGTCTAATTTCGGGATGCAAACTCAAAATTGAATACATTTCAACTCTATATCTGATATGGTACAGGTGTCTTCTTTTTTAAAGCCCATAACCATGTGTGTGAAGTTTATACTTTTAAGTAGATTTGTTTAAGACTACCAAGAAACACTCCGTGTGACCCTGATTTAGCCCACTGCAGTAAAAAGTTTATCAAGATCTTGTTTTGATAATATAAAGGCAAATATCTTCATTTAATATTCTGTTTGCTTTGAAAGAAAAATGACCACACAACCACATTGGTCTTTGAGATGGTCCTTTATTCATTAGACTATAAAGAACATTTTGCATCACTGACATTCTCCATGGACTCATGAGAGACCCAATAACTTATTTACAAAGTTTAATTCCTAAACCAATAAATACAGCACCCAGTACACCAAGCAGGCTTGCAGAACCAGTGACAACATTATTCATGAAGTCATCTGCCTATAAGGAAAAAGACAAGCAGAAAACTAATTAATATGGAGTGCATCTCCCCAAGTAAAGCACTAATTAGGAAATTGTCTAAATTATACTGTCATGGCTACCTGTTTGGACTCTAATTCGCCATAACGGAGGAAAGTTACAAAATGCTCGCAGTTGCTTCCAAGGAGGTCATATTCTATTGTGAGACCTCTCATTTTGTCCACCTTCTCCATAATGACGTCAGTCGTCCTTGGTTTGTACTTGTCATCCAAGTAGTTGTTGATTCCGTAAGTATCCCCTGCTGCCACATCCTTTAACGTATCTATTGTAATCGTGCCTTTACAGGAAGAACTGGATGAGCTTGCACATAATAAACCTGATGTTGAATGTCCATCTACAAAACAGGAGGAAAGAAAAAGGTGAGTGTGTGTGTGTGTGTGTGTGTGTGTGTGTGTGTGTGTGTACACATGTAAGTGTAATTGTGTGTTTTGATGAGAGAAATAAAGAGGCAGACAGAACTCAGCAGATACTGTATCTGACTGAATAAGTTCAAAAGGTTCTTACTCTACCAACCATGTTCAGATATCAGTTATACTGTGCTGTTAACATTTGACTTCAGATGATGTTTACACTCTCCCCCAATTCTAGAATTGAAATATAGGCTACCACAAATACATTTCCAGAAAATATAATACCTGGAGTTACCAAATGGATGACCTCTCCATTTCCAATAGCCTTCGAAATAGCCTTTTTCCTTGTGGGGACTGGTAAAATGTCCCCAGCTTGGTCAAATGTTTGTTGTGTTCTGGTCCCCACAAGTATAATTAAACATGACCACACACACACATTTGATGGTACTGTTGATTAATAGTAATTACTATTATTCAAAGATCAGCAACAGTACTTACTGTGGTAGGACTCCTGGTTTGCATGTGAATGTCTCACTGTTGATTGTGCCTTGTGAAAAAAACCTAGACCTTAGATTAGAAGATCCAAAACCTACATCCTGTTATTCAATTTACATCCTGTTATTCAATGTAACTCTTTGAGACCCAAGTGTTTTTGCAACTAGCTCTATCTCTATCTTATAATGTTTGTTTCTCAATAAAATGTTTTTTACATAATCACTACTTACATTTACGTCATTTAGCAGACGCTCTTATCCAGAGCGACTTACAGTTAGTGAGTGCAAGTTTTTTTTTTTTATACTGGCCCCCCGTGGGAAACAAACCCACAACCCTGGCGTTGCAAACGCCATGCTCTACCAACTGAGCTACATCCCTGCCGGCCATTCCCTCCCCTACCCTGGGCCAATTGTGCGCCGCCCCATGGGTCTCCCGGTCACGGCCGGCTACGACAGAGCCTGGATTCGTACCAGGATCTCTAGTGGCACAGCTAGCACTGCGATGCAGTGCCTTAGACCGCTGCGCCACTCTGGAGTGGTAGGAAACACCATGTAGAAATATGTTTAACCATTTATTAAAGAATGAATAGTGTGGTGTATTGAGAAATGTATTATGTGTTAATGAGTTTAGATTTTAAATGGTTACAAATAGCCAATGGGATTTGTATGCAGGGGTTGAGTTATTTGAATTAACAAATGACAATGGGGTTTCCGTTCTTGCACTGAAGTGATTGGATTACGTGATGCAAGGGCGGTGAAAGTTCAATGATGTATTGGAGAGTTGGGCTGAAGACACTGTAGAGAGTGGTGGACTGGAATGTGTTAAGGAGAACATGAAATACATCAGTTCTGGTTATTATAAGTACGCTTCGGAGTCTTCAGTAAAAGAACCCAGCATCTTAGGATGCAACAGCAAGTCTTGGCGACATAGGCTCTGCTCCTTCAGGGTAGCTCACTGCAGAAAGCATTGTTTAGATATGATCAAATAGACCAGCTAAAGTCATCCTACCATTACAAGACAGTATACTCTGAGTGAATATTAACCATGTGCAGTATGACCTGTGCAACGTATGTCTTATATTTCTCTTTTGACGCTCCGCAGGATTCCCTCGCAAGATAAGCTGTTATCTTGGCATATGGGAATATTCTACATATCTTACTAGCAACAGTAAGCAGTACGAACCCAGCCGCCCTGGAGACACACTGAAACTAAATGAGTAATCATCTGGTGGGTCTACATTAAAATATCTCCTTATCTAGCAAGCAACCTTAAGCAATAACACAGCCAACCACCTGTAGCTATATGTAATGTACTTTATATCAAGTAGCCAGCAAAGTTGGCAACATGTAGGCTATTGACCATGGCTGACGCCATCATAGCGAACTTAATGAGGCATGATACTAGCAGGTAACCTCATCGTGTTTAGGAGTCTTCAATAGACCAGCGAATGACATTGTACCATTACATGGTTGTCTACCATGCCTATGTGTGAATGCTAACTATGTAGGTTCAATGTTAGCTAGCTAGCTAACATTAGGCTATAACTAGCAATGCAAATGGATTTCTATTACATCACAAATCATATACAGTGGGGAGAACAAGTATTTGATACACTGCCGACTTTGCAGGTTTTCCTACTTACAAAGCATGTAGAGGTCTGTAATTTTTAATATAGGTACACTTCAACTGTGAGAGACGGAATCTAAAACAAAAATCCGGAAAATCACATTGTATGATTTTGAAGTAATTAATTAGCATTTTATTGCATGACATAAGTATTTCATACATCAGAAAAGCAGAACTTAATATTTGGTACAGAAACCTTTGTTTGCAATTACAGAGATCATACGTTTCCTGTAGGTCTTGACCAGGTTTGCACACACTGCAGCAGGGATTTTGGCCCATTCCTCCATACAGACCTTCTCCAGAACCTTCAGGTTTCGGGGCTGTCGCTGGGCAATACGGACTTTCAGCTCCCTCCAAAGATTTTCTATTGGGTTCAGGTCTGGAGACTGGCTAGGCCACTCCAGGACCTTGAGATGCTTCTTACGGAGCCACTCCTTAGTTGCCCTGGCTGTGTGTTTCGGTCGTTGTCATGCTGGAAGACCCAGCCACGACCCATCTTCAATGCTCTTACTGAGGGAAGGAGGTTGTTGGTCAAGATCTCGCGATACATGGCCCCATCCATCTTCCCCTCAATACGGTGCAGTCGTCCTGTCCCCTTTGCAGAAAAGTATCCCCAAAGAATGATGTTTCCACCTCCATGCTTCACGGTTGGGATGGTGTTCTTGGGGTTGTACTCATCCTTCTTCTTCCTCCAAACACGGCGAGTGGAGTTTAGACCAAAAAGCTCTATTTTTGTCTCATCAGACCACATGACCTTCTCCCATTCCTCCTCTGGATCATCCAGATGGTCATTGGCAAACTTCAGACGGGCCTGGACATGCGCTGGCTTGAGCAGGGGGACCTTGCGTGCGCTGCAGGATTTTAGTCCATGACGGCGTAATGTGTTACTAATGGTTTTCTTTGAGACTGTGGTCCCAGCTCTCTTCAGGTCATTGACCAGGTCCTGCAGTGTAGTTCTGGGCTGATCCCTCACCTTCCTCATGATCATTGATGCCCCACGAGGTGAGATCTTGCATGGAGCCCCAGACCGAGGGTGATTGACTGTCATCTTGAACTTCTTCCATTTTCTAATAATTGCGCCAACAGTTGTTGCCTTCTCACCAAGCTGCTTGCCTATTGTCCTGTAGCCCATCCCAGCCTTGTGCAGGTCTACAATTTTATCCCTGATTTATAAAATTTATAAAAACCTGGTTTTGAACTGTCATTTTGGGGTATTGTGTGTAGATTGATGTGGATAAAAAACAATTTAATCAATTTCAGAATAAGGCTGTAACACAACAAAATGTGGGAAAAGTCAAGGGGTCTGAATACTTTCTGAATGCCTTGTAGGTCCCTCTCCTCACAAGGAACAATTTTGCCTCTGGCACTCATAAGGTCCACAATGGTGAATGTTCTGCCATTTAGAATTTTGTGAAAAACACTTAAAATGCTGCTCCTCTGGCACTGAATGACCGATCTGCATGAAACTTGATATGTAGCATCTATGGACAAAGGTCTCTCAACACACTATTTTCCAGATTAGTACTTAAAACAACATGGCCGCTATTGACCAATAAACATTCACATGGGCGTTGTCTAGTCCTGGATTAAGAATCCCTTTCAATTGAGATTATCCATTAACAATGCTTTTAAATTCAGGAGTAGGTTTAAACTGGGTCCCGCAATCTGTCTCTAAAAGTAAAAACGGGGCTAATACGTTATAACAGAATATATGATTAACATGAACTGTATTGGGGGACTTTTCATACAGCCAATCGCCCTCTAGTGGCCTCATGGGTGGAATGTTATTAATATTTTTCATAATGTAATAATACACTATTTTTATTTTAACAGCCGAAAATCCAGTGTTTCGATGTCAAACAGTTTGTTATGTTTCAGTCTTCTGTGATGTATATAAAGTGTAATATTGGGATGCAAACTCAAAATGTAATACATTTCAACTCTATATCTGACATGGTACAGGTGTCTTCTTCTTAAGCCCATAACCATGTGTGTGAAGTTTATACTTTTGTTTCTAAGTAGATTTGTTTAAGACTACCAAGAAACACTCCGTGTGACCCTGATTTAGCCCACTGCAGTAAAAGGTTAATCAAGATCATGTTTTGATAATATAAAGGCAAGTACCTTCATTTAATATTCTATTTGCTTTGAAGGAAAAATGACCACACAACCACATTGGTCTTTGAGATGGTCCTTTATTCATTGGGCTATAAACAACATTTTGCATCACTGACATTCTCCATACCTGGCGCCGACGAATATGGCGGCATCGCGACTAGCTCTTAGGAAACTTTGCAATATGTATATATGTATATATTCTTAAATTCCATTCCTTACTTAGATTTGTGTGTATTGGGAAATTGTTAGATATTCCTTGTTAGATATTACTGCACTGTCGGAGCTAGAATACAAGCATTTCGCTACACCCGCAACAACATCTGCTAAACACGTGTATGTGACAAATAACATTTGATTTGATTTAGACTCATGAGACCCAATAAATTATTTACTATGTTTGATTGCTACAGCAGCAGCAGACCCAATATATTATTTATCATGTTTGGTTGCTCTAGCAGCAGCAGTAGCACCACCTACTAAAACAGCCGATACAACCAGTGTTGCATCTAACACACGCTTTATGAAGTCATCTGCCTGCAAGGAAAAAGACAAGCAGAAAGCAAATTAATATGGAGTGCATCTCCTCAAGCAAAGCATCAATTAGAAAATTATCTTGATTATACTGTCATGGCTACCTGTTTGGACTCTGATTCGCCATAACGGAGGAAAGTTACAAAATGCTCGCAGTTGTGTCCAAGGAGTTCATATTCTATTGTGCGACCTCTCATTTTGTTCACCTCCTCCATAATGACCTCAGTCGTCCTTGGTTTGTACTTGTCATCCAAGTAGTTGTTGACTCCGTAAGTATTCCCTGCTGCCACACCCTTTAACGTATCTATTGTAATCGTGCCTTTACCGGAAAGACTGCTGCTGGATGAGCTAACACTGCAGAAAGCTACTTTTGATGGGCCATCTACAAAACAGGAAGAAATAAAAAAGTGAGTGTGTGTGAGTGTGTGTGTGTGTGTGTGTACACATGTAAGTGTAATTGTGTGTTGTGATGAGAGAAATAAAGAGGCAGACAGAACTCAGCAGATACTGTATCTGACTGAATAAGTTCAAAAAGTTCTTACTCTATCAACCATGTTCAGATATCAGTTATACTATGCTGTTAACATTTGACTTCAGATGA
The DNA here is from genome assembly GCF_020615455.1 of Coregonus clupeaformis. Taxonomy (NCBI): domain Eukaryota; kingdom Metazoa; phylum Chordata; class Actinopteri; order Salmoniformes; family Salmonidae; genus Coregonus; species Coregonus clupeaformis. The sequence goes on along the minus strand of NC_059211.1, from coordinate 21,357,104 downwards.
TGTTTACACTCTCCTCCAATTCTGGAATTGGAATATAGGCTACCACAAATACATTTCCAGAAAAATATCATACCTGGAGTTACCAAATGGATGACCTCTCCATTTCCAATGTACAGAGCCCAGTGGTTGTATGCACCTTTGTTTATCTCAATCATGTCACCAATCTCCATCTAAGAATAAGGTGGGTACGAAGACATTTAATTACGTAACACACACACACACACTCACACACAGACACAAGCATAGTTAAACATGTCCACACACACACATTTGATGATACTGTTGATTAATAATAATTAGCATTATTCAAAGATCAGCAACAGTACTTACTGTGGTAGGACTCCTGGTTTGCATGTGAATGTCTCACTGTTGATTGTGTCTACAGAGTTGCTACCATTCAGAAAAAAACATCACCCTTAAGAGTACAATGTCCAAAACTAACATCCTGTTATTCAATGTAACTCTTTGAGACCCAAGCGTTTTTGCAACTAGCTCTACCTCTGGCTTAGAATGTTTGTTTCTCGATTTAAAAAAATTCTACATAATCACTACTTCAGAAAGGAAATGTGTTTAACCACTTATTAAGGAATGAATAATGCAAGTCTTGGCGACATAGGCTCTGCTCCTTCAGGGTAGCTCACTGCAGAAAGCGTTGTTTAGATATGATCAAATAGACCAGCTAAAGTCATCCTACCATTACAAGACAGTATACTATAGACCAGCTAATGTCATCCTACCATTACAAGACTGTATACTATAGACCAGCTAAAGTCATCCTACCATTACAAGACTGTATACTATAGACCAGCTAAAGTCATCCTACCATTACAAGACTGTATACTATAGACCAGCTAATGTCATCCTACCATTACAAGACAGTATACTATAGACCAACTAAAGTCATCCTACCATTACAAGACTGTATACTATAGACCAGCTAATGTCATCCTACCATTACAAGACTGTATACTATAGACCAGCTAAAGTCATCCTACCATTACAAGACTGTATACTATAGACCAGCTAAAGTCATCCTACCATTACAAGACTGTATACTATAGACCAGCTAATGTCATCCTACCATTACAAGACAGTATACTATAGACCAGCTAAAGTCATCCTACCATTACAAGACTGTATACTATAGACCAGCTAATGTCATCCTACCATTACAAGACTGTATACTCTGTGTATATATTAACCATGTGTAGCATGACCTTTGTAACGTACTGTATGTCTCATGTCCATGGAGAATGTCAGTGATGCAAAATGTTGTTTATAGCCCAATGAATAAAGGACCATCTCAAAGACTAATGTGGTTGTGTGGTCATTTTTCCTTCAAAGCAAACAGAATATTAAATGAAGATACTTGCCTTTATATTATCAAAACATGATCTTGATTAACCTTTTACTGCAGTGGGCTAAATCAGGGTCACACGGAGTGTTTCTTGGTAGTCTTAAACAAATCTACTTAGAAACAAAAGTATAAACTTCACACACATGGTTATGGGCTTAAAAAGAAGACACCTGTACCATGTCAGATACAGAGTTTAAATGTATTCAATTTTGAGTTTGCATCCCAAAATTATATTTTATATACATCACATCACAGAGGACTGAAATATAACACAACCGTTTGACATCGAAACACTGGATTTTCGGTTGTTTAAAAAAAGACATGTTTATTAATTATTAAATTATGAAAAATATTAATAACATTCCACCCATGAGGCCACTAGATTGACTGCAGGAAAAGTATCTATGGAGTATCCTCCAATACAGTTCATGTTAATTATATATTATGTTATAATGTATTATCCCCGTTTTTACTTTTAGGGACAGATTGCGGGACCCAGATTAAACCTGCTCCTGGATTTAAAAGCATTACAAATGGATAATCTCAATTGAAAACGATTTTTCATCCTGGACTTGATTTAATCTGGGTCTGTGAAACCTTTACTTTAATGTTCTGAACTTGTTCCTTGAATGAATACAGTAAGATAGGAGAACAATATACTGTTTATCTACAGTAAACAAGGCAACGGTAAACAGGTCGCCCCCACTAATGATGCATCGCCCCCTTTGGGCCAATCAGTGGAATTGTGTAAAAGACTGATCTCTATGGAAAGACACATTATTCACCCAAGTTTCGTCAAAATCAGGCCAGGGGTGTCTGAGATATTGCGTGTGACTAACATACATACAGTTTATTACTATAGCATCCCCCTTGGGCCAATTAGTGTAATTTTGTAAGTGGCGGATCTCTATGGCAAGATCCCTCATTCACCCAAGTTTAATCAAAATCAGGCCAGTGGTGTCTGAGATATCGCGTGGGTTAGCTAGACCATATCCCTGAGCATACAGTGGGGAGAACAAGTATTTGATACACTGTCGATTTTGTAATACTTGTTCTCCCCACTGTATGTGCCAGTTGTACTCGCGCTGCTAAAACACTTCGACCACTGCTACTCCAACTTCCGGGATGCCAACAAGGCCCTCCCCGCCTCTCCCTTCGGCAAATCTGATCACAACTCAATTTTGCTCCTCCCTTCCTATAGGCAGAAACTCAAACAGGAAATACCTGTGCTAAGGACTATTCAACGCTGGTCTGACCAGTAGGAATCCACGCTTCAAGATTGTTTTGATCACGCGGACTGGGATATGTTCCGGGTAGCCTCAGAGAATAAAATCGACGAATACACTGATACGGTGTTTGAGTTTATCAGGAAGTGTATAGGAGATGTTGTACCCACTGTGACTATTAAAACCTACCCTAACCAGAAACCGTGGATAGATGGCAGCATTCGCGCAAAGCTTAAAGCGTGAACCACCGCATTTAAACATGGCAAGGTGACTGGGAATATGGCCGAATACAAACAGTGTAGTTATACCCTCCGTAAGGCAATCAAACAGGCAACATGTCAGTATAGAGACAAAGTGGAGTCGCAATTCAATGGCTCAGACACAAGACATATGTGGCAGGGTCTAGAGACAATCACGGGCTACAATGGGAAAACCAGCCACGTCGCAGACACCAACGTTTTGCTTCCGGACAAGCTAAACACCTTCTTCGCCCGCTTTGACAATAATACAGTGCCACCGACATGGCCCGCTACCAAGGACAGTGGGCTCTCCTTCTCCGTGGCCAACATGAGTAAGACATTTAAGCATGTTAACCCTCGCAAGGCTGCTGGCCCAGACGACATCCCTAGCCGCGTCCTCAGAGCATGCACAGACCAGTTGGCTGCAGTGTTTACGGACATATTCAATCTCTCCCTATCCCAGTCTGCTGTGCCCACATGCTTCAAGATGTCCACCATTGTTCCTGTACCCAAGAAAGCAAAGGTAACTGAACTAAATGACTATCGCCCCGTAGCACTCACTTCTGTCATCATGAAGTGCTTTGAAAGACTAGTCAAGGATCATATCACCTCTACCTTACCTGTCACCCTAGACCCACTTCAATTTGCTTACCGCCCAAATAGATCCACAGACGATGCAATCGCCATTGCACTGCACACTGCCCTATCCCATCTGGACAAGAGGAATACCTATCTAAGAATGCTGTTCATTGACCATAGCTCAGCATTCAACACCATAGTACCCTCCAAGCTCATCATTAAGCTCGAGGCCCTGGGTCTGAACCCCGCAACTGTGCAACTAGGTTCTGGACTTCCTGACGGGCCGCCCCAGGTGGTGAAGGTAGGAAACAACACCTCCACTTCGCTGATCCTCAACACTGGGGCCCCACAAGGGTGCGTTCTCAGCCCCCTCCTGTTCACCCATGACTGCGTTGCCACGCACACCTCCAACTCTATCATCAAGTTTGCAGACGACACAATGACGAGACAGCCTACAGGGAGGAGGGGAGGGCCCCAGGAGTGTGGGGCCAGGAAAATAAACTCTCACTCAACGTCAACAAAACAAAGGAGCTGATCGTGGACTTCAGGAAACAGCAGAGGAAGCAACCCCCTATCAACATTGATGGGACTGCAGTGGAGAAGGTGAAAAGCTTCAAGTTCCTCGGCGTACACATCACTGACGAACTAGAATGGTCCACCCACACAGACAGTGTGGAGAAGAAGGCGCAACATCGCCTCTTCAACCTCAGGAGGCTGAAGAAATTTGGCTTGGCACCTAAAACCCTCACAAACTTTTACAGATGCACAATTGAGAGCATCCTGTCGGGCTGTATCACCACCTGGTACGGCAACTGCACCGCCCGCAACCGCAGGGCTCTCCAGAGGGTGGTGCATTCTGCCCAACGCATCACCGGGGGCAAACTACCTGCCCTCCAGGACACCTAGAGCACCCGATGTCACAGGCAGGCCAAAAAGATGAACAAGGACATCAACCACCCGAGCCACTGACTGTTCACCCCGCTATCATCCAGAAGGCGAGGTCAGTACAGGTGCATCAAAGCTGGTGCCGAGAGACTGAAAGAAGCTGTTTATCTCAAGGCCATCAGACTGTTAAATAGCCATCACTAGCACATTAGATGCTGCTGCCCTATATACATAGACTGAAATTACTGGCCACTTTAATAATGGAACACCAGTCACTGTAATCATGTTTACATATTTTGCATTACTCATCTCATATGTATATACTGTATTCTATTCTGTTCTACTGAATCTTATCTATGCCGCTCTGACATTGCTCATCCAAATATTAATACATTCTTAATTCCATTCCTTTACTTTAGATTTGTGTTTATTGTGTGTATTGTTGTGAATTTGTTAGATATTACTGCACTGTTGGAGCTAGAAGCACAAGCATTTCGCTACACCCACAATAACATCTGCTAAACACATGTATATGACCAACAAAATTAGATTACATTTTATTTGAAATTTCATCACTCGGTGAGTCAAACAGATCAAGATATATAAACATGTGCCCGTTATAGCGCCACCGTGTGGTTGATATGAAAGTTCTTTCATATTTTGAGTCTTGACAGTGTTTGCAACATGTGTGCAAAATTTTGTTTACGATACGAATATCCTTGCCTGATTTATATGCATTTGTGCCAGACCACGCCCATGTGAATGTTTATTGGTCAATAGCGGCCATGTTGTTTAAAGTACTAGTCTTAAAAATAGTGCGTTAATAGGCCTTTGTCCATTGATGCCACATATCAAGTTTCGTGCAGATCGGTCATTCTGTGCCAGAGGAGTAGCATTTTAAGTGTTTTTCACAAAATTCTAAATGGTGGAAAATTCATAATTGCGGACCTTATGGGTCCCTGAGGCAAAATTGTTCCTGGTGAGAAGAGCGGAATCTATGTACTGAATTTCATGACTTTAGGTCAAACGGGGTTAAGATATCGCGTGTGACGAAAGAATGTACGAACATACTTAAGGACAGAGAGAGACCCACAGTCCCCTCCCCGATTTCATTGTGGGGGACAATGAAGATGAAACATGGTCCTGAGCACCAAATCATGAAATACTTTGCCCAATAAACCCTTTTCCAGTACACGACACACTGATATCACGCACAGATGCGCGCAACACTTGGCGGCAGTAAGGAAGCCATCGCCATCTGCGCCCTTTCAACATAACCCATACGTTTTTATTACTTCTAAACAAAATAACTTTTTGAAACATAAACCCTCACGTCCTTAGCTAAAGTGGGCCACCAGTACTTCCCACTAAGACAGCGCACTGTCCGACCGATGCCAGGATGACCAGAGGAGGGTGACGTGTGGGCCCAACAGATCAATCGATTGCGGACATCAGACGGAACGTACAGACGCCCAACTGGACACTGGGTGGGAGTGGGCTCCGTACGTAACGCCCGCTTGATGTCCGCGTCAACCTCCCATACCACCGGTGCCACCAGGCAAGAAGCCGGAAGTATGGGAGTGGGATCCGTGGACCTCTCCTCTGTGTCATACATCCGGGACAGAGTGTCTGCCTTAGCATTCTGGGAACCTGGTCTGTAGGATAGGGTGAAAACAAAATGGGTGAAAAACATGGCCCACCTTGCCTGGCGAGGGTTCAGTCTCCTCGCCGCCCGGATGTACTCCAGATTGCGGTGGTCAGTCCAAATGAGGAAAGGGTGTTTAGCCCCCTCAAGCCAATGTCTCCACGCCTTCAGAGCCTTGACAACAGCTAACAGCTCCCGGTCCCCCACATCATAGTTTCGCTCCGCTGGGCTGAGCTTCTTCGAAAAGAAAGCACAGGGGCGGAGCTTTGGTGGCGTACCCGAGCGCTGAGACAGCACAGCTCCTATCCCAGCCTCGGACGCGTCCACCTCTACAATGAATGCCAAGGAGGGATCAGGATGAGCCAGCACGGGAGCCGAGGTAAACAGATCCTTCAGGTGACCAAAAGCCCTGTCCGCCCTAGCTGACCACTGCAGTCGCACCGGTCCCCCCTTCAGCAAGGAGGAATGGGAGCCGCTACCTGACCAAAGCCCCGGATAAACCTCTGGTAGTAGTTGGCAAACCCTAAGAACCGCTGCACCTCCTTTACCGTGGTTGGAGTTGGCCAATTACGCACGGCTGAAATGCGGTCATTCTCCATCTCCACCCCTGACGCGGACAGGCGGTACCCTAGGAAGGAGACGGACTGTTGGAAGAACAGACATTTCTCAGCCTTGACATACAGGTCATGCTCCAACAGTCGACCAAGCACCTTGCGCACCAGGGACACATGCTCTGCGCGTGTAGCAGAGTATATTAGAATGTCATCTATATACACCACTACACCATGCCCGTGCAGGTCCCTGAAAATCAAATCTACAAAGGATTGGAAGACTGATGGAGCATTTATCAACCCGTACGGCATGACGAGGTACTCATAGTGCCCAGAGGTGATACTAAATGCCGTCTTCCACTCATCCCCCTCCTGGATACGCACCAGGTTGTACGCACTCCTGAGATCCAATTTGGTGAAGAAGCGTGCCCCGTGCAATGACTCTGTCACACTGGCTATGAGAGGCAGCGGGTAACTGTACTGCACTGTGATCTGATTTATACCTCGATAGTCAATGCACGGGCATAAACCTCCATCCTTCTTCTTCACAAAAAAAAACTTGAGGAGGCAGGTGAGGTGGAAGGCCGAATGTATCCCTGTCCCAGAGATTCTGAGACATATGTTTCCATAGCCGCCGTCTCCTCCTGTGACGGAGGATACACGTGACTCCTGGGAGGTGCTGCGTCTACCTGGAGATTTATCGCACAATCCCCCCGTCGATGGGGTGGTAATTGAGTCGCCTTCTTTTTACAGAAGGCGAGAGCCAAATCGGCATATTCGGGATGGGATGTGCATGGTGGAGACCTGGTTCGGACTCTCCACCGAAGTTGCACCTATGGAAACACCTACACACCTCCCTGAGCACTGACGTGACCATCCCTTCAGAGCCCTCTGTTGCCACAAAATAGTGGGGTCATGATAGGCCAACCAGGGAAGCCCCAACACCACAGGAAATGCAGGAGAATCGATCAGGAAGAGACTAATTCTCTCCTCATGACCCTCCTGCGTTATCATACATAGTGGAGCTGTGACCTCCCTAATCTGGCCCGACCCTAAAGGACGACTATCTAAGGCATGTACAGGAAAGGGCACATCAACAGGAACAATAGGGATCCCTAATCTAAGTGCAAATGAACGGTCAATAAAGTTCCCAGCTGCGCCTGAATCTACTAGCGCCTTATGCTGGGAACTCTATACATACACACGTGCGCAACAGGGAGGTCTGTGTGAGTCGGGTGCCTACTCACCTGGGATGATCCACCAGTGCCCTGCCTGCTGCCTCGACTCCCTGGGAAACCTCCCCAGCACCGACCAGCAGTGTGCCCCCCCTCCGGTCACCCTTAGAGCATCACCTCCGAGCTCCATAGGTGTAGACTCGGAGGTGCTGGGGGATGGAACGGACGGACCCCAATCCGAGCGTCCGCGGGTGGCCAACAGGTTATCCAGCCGGATGGATAAATCCACCAGCTCGTCGAGGTTAAGGGTGGTGTCCCTGCATGCCAGCTCCCGACAAACGTCCTCACGTAGACTACACCTGTAATGGTCGATCAGGGCCCTCTCATTCCATCCCGCGCTGGCAGCCAGGGTCCTGAAGTCCAGTGCGAAGTCCTATGCGCTCCTCGTCCCCTGTCTGAGATGGAACAAGCATTCCCCCGCCGTCTAACCTCAGGCGGATGATCGAAGACCGCCCGGAAGCAGCGGGTGAAATCCTCATAGCGAACCAATGTTGCGTCTATTCCTCCCCATTCGGCGTTGGCCCACTCCAGCGCTTTCCCCGACAAACAGGAGATGAGGGCGGACACTCTCTCGTATACCAAGGGAGCCGGGTGGACGGTCGCCAGGTAGAGCTCCACCTGGAGCAGGAACCCCTGGCACACGGCAGCCGTCCCTTCATATGGCTTCCCACTGGGTCCAGGTGACGGAGGGGTGGACAGCGGTGTGGGTTGAGGTGAAGTTGATGGGGTTGTGGGAAAACCCTCTCTCTCCCATCGCTCCATGGTGTGCAACACACAATCCATGGCTGTGCCAAGATTGTGGAGCATCATTGCGTGCTGCTGGACGCGCTCCTCCACCGGTAACGGAGGACTGGGTGCACCTGCTGACTCCATATGGGGTGCGTGATTCTGTCAGGTGTCAGTGTGCAGCGGTAGGACGGAGTCAGGCGCAGGACACAGAACTGAGTAACAGACGAACTTTACTCGAAAAGAAACAACTAATTTCCACGCAGGGAAATACAGCAGCTCACAGACGTCTTTAACACAAAACAAAGAACAATCACGCACAAAACCATGAGGGAACCAGAGGGTTAAATAGGGAAATAATTATAACGTGATGAGAACCAGGTGTGTACAATCAAGACAAAACAAATGGAAAAAGAAACGTAGATCGGTGGGAGCTAGAAAGCCGGCGACGACGACTGCCGAACGTCGCGCGTCAAAGAAGAGGCACCAACTTCGGCGGAAGTCGTGACATTATTGACATATTTACCACATTGATGCATGCTTCCCATGGTGTTTAAAGAGCACATGATGAGACAAATATTGTTCATAAAATACTGCCCGTCATTGGTAAATATGTGCATAGCATCAGTGCATTGTGAATGACCACTGAGAAAACACCCTGGACAACAGTTCATTTGCTCTTCAGTAAGTACAAAATGACCAAAGTGTCACTATAAAATGTTCACGTACTGATTGGAACTAGGAAACTCAGAAATGTCCGACTTGCTAACTGGTTGTAGTTATTCACGTGCCGCGTTCAACCAGTTAGCAAGTCGGAAATGTCAGCTTTTCCTAGTTCCGACTAGCACGTCACCATGGCATAAATTCAGAGAGACGGCTCCTTAACATGAAGAATTCATATCACAAATACAAAGTGTTTTATTCCTCTTGATCCTGTGTTATTAGTAAATACTTCACCATTTAAATCCTGTTTAACTCCAAAATATATACAAAATATACAGTTAATCACAATTGACAATAGATTTAGAAGAAGTCTAGTTGGTGATTTGTTATAATACAGTGGTCTGACTGCTTGGAAACTAACTGCAGACACAGTTCAATACAATACTAATTTCACTGACAATGTTGCATACAGAGCCCTACTTTTCTCAAACATAACAGTCAGGTTGTCAAGGCAACAGAGGGTGTGTTCGAAAATTCAATCTGGAGTGCCAGATATGCTCAGAGTGGGGCGTTGTCAGATTGTCCGTTCCTAAATTCAGTGTTTCGCTGTCAGAGCGTTCAGGGAGCACACTGGACGCTCTGGCTGAGGAGTAGGGTTGATCGGAGTGTTCTGACCTCACAACAGCAGTTAAGCTTTTTTGCCTACGTTTACTGACACCGGTCATATCCAACGGGTGTTGAGCGTTCATAATTCATCAGTTATTCTGTGCTCTGGCACACTCAGAAGAGAGTGCTCTGAAATCGGAGTAGATAGCCAGAGCGAATATTACGAACGCACCTGAGAGAGTGTTCACATACTGCAGGTCCTCCAACTGTCATAATATAAGGTAGATTTCAGCCATTTGTAAGAGAAAACAGCGGGTATTTTAGCTTTCTTTTGTGGAGTGCTTGAAGCACACAGCACGGTTTTGTTCTAGTATGTTTGGTGCATACTCAGCAGCAGTGGCGGCTCCTGAAAAAATTCTCAGGGGGGGCAATTTTTCTGATGTTTTAGGTGACCTACACACATTTTTAAAAAGATATGTCCAGCAACAACATGAAGACAGGGGCAGCATATAAGTCAATACCAGAAGCATTTATTGACTGATCTCAAAAGTGTTGGCTTACAAAATCAAAATAAGTTATCACAGTAAAAATAATCAAGGGTGTTCTTTCACATTCCTCAACACTGCATAAACAATATGCATTTCCATAAACAAATGAAATATCAGCTGAAAATACAGCATCTTGGTATTTGTTCAGATTGCAGGATCAACAAGAGCTTTTACCACATTTTTTGCCTCATGGTTGAATTGGAAATATGTGCACCTGAGCATAATTCACAACAAGCAAGCAGGAGCTTTTGATAGAGGCTACTGAAAACATTGATGCAAGTTATTGGTAATAAGACATTTTTATAGACTTCCATATTCTGCCCTCTTGTATAGATTTGTGAAAATGAACAGTGATAGACATTTTGCCTGAAAACAGAATTTGAAAGTAATTTCTAGAAAAGGTAAACACAGCTATCTGTATGGCTTTGTAAAAATGAACAACCATATTCTGGCCAATTGTATAGATTTGTAAATATGAACAACCATATTCTGGCCAATTGTATAGATTTGTAAAAATGAACATGAACAGATTATTTTTTTTTTTACTTTAAAAAAAATGAAAAATAACTATTTTAAACAACATCAACTGTGAACTGATTTGGGCGTGTGTGTGTTAAAGAGACAGACAGGGAGGGACAAAGAGAGAGAGAGGCTACATTACTTGTACTGAAACTGTTCTCTTCTCTGTTTCAATACAGCAAAGCGTTCAATGACTTTCTCATTGAAATCAGGCATGCTGAGGACTAGTTCCCTCTCCATGGAAAGCATGGCCAGTGCATTCAGACGTTCCTGGCCCATTGAATTTCGCAGGAATGTCTTAACTCGTGTCAAAGTTGAGAAACATCTCTCAGCTTCAGCTGTTGTAATGGGAGTAGTTATGAGGATGTTCAACAGAGTCACAGTCTCAGAGAACGTCTCCTGGAGGTTGTAGCTCATGAGAACCTGGTACAGTGCCAGTGCACCACAGCATACCTTGAATTCAGGATTCTCATAGATCAGAGATAGTTCTGTCTTGAGCTTTGCCTTGCTCAGCATGGGGTATGCATTCACAGTGGCATTCAGAGCCTCATCAGGAAATGAATGGCAGTACCTTTCAAACATGTCTGCTTGCAGTAAGGTAGCACTCACAAGGTGGCCAGAGAAAGAGAACCTTTCTTTGGTGTGATCCAGGATGGTGTTGCAGACCTCTTCAGACAGCCTCTGCTTCTCCTCTTCTCTCAAAGCTGTTCTGGGTCTTTTGGCTCCTGTTGCTTCTTGCAGCTGCTGTTGAGAGGAGTCCCTGAAGGCAAACAGACCAATGTGTTTGTTGGCTTTGTACAGTATTGTTGTCTATGTGATGCACAGGTATATGCAATGTATCCATGTATAGTACAAATACTTCAGTTCCACTTAAAATGGGCAGGGATGCATAAAGTCTTTAGTGTTTAAGTTAGCCTTTGTGTCTCACATAGCCTGGATGTTCAGCACAGTATACAGTGGTGCTCATAAGCTTATGATCCCATGCTAAAGTTGACTAAAAAGAGGAATAAAAAAGAAAAGAAAATTGGTGTCCTTAAAGGTTGGATTTTCCAACTTTTTTAATTAAGTCATTAAGATCAATTTCCAAAAGATGATTTTTTATTTTTGTATTCCTCTTTTTAGTCAACTTTAGAATGTGTTCATACACTTATGAGCACCACTGTACAGTACACATAGTATATAAAATAAGCTAGATTACACCACTGGCCATATATAATGAGAATAATGTAATTTCAAACACAAATGCAGTCTCCTTTCATGCATACATTTTCAAATAAAGCTCTGTTTTGAGAAAGATCGAATGATATTGTTTAATCTTACCTTATGGCCTGCACACTGCTTGTGAAGCTGTCGAGGGCACGTTTGATAAAGACAGCATCGATGTCCTTCTTCTGTAGCTTCTGGTACAGAATGTCGACGTGGGGCATGATTTTGTGAAAAAGCCGCAGGAAAAAAATAAAATCTTCATCATGTAGCATCCTCACGTAGCCAGATGCCTCTCTCACGGTGGGCTGGTCAAATGAACCCAATGAACCCGTCCGAATGGCTTCAAAACATTCTATGAGGTCGTCTCGATTCTCGTAGACAGTGTTCACGACTCTGCTTAGTAGAAACCTGTTGAATTATTAAATTTGGTCTGGGAGGTCCTAATTGTTTCGTTGCCAATTTATCTTGATTTGTTCGCCGACAAAAAGGAACTTCTTTCAAAGAGACAATCAAGTTGCACTGAAGGCTAGCCATTTTGACAGTAGTAGTGAATTGATTGATGAGGCTACCCGCTCTTTTCTTAGTTACTGTTACGGATACAGGTATCCTGTGTTTTTGTGTGTTTCTCTCCTTCTGCCCTAATCACAGGTGTCCTGTATGTTCCTGATTGGTGGTCGTTGAGGTGTCTGCTGATTGGACCAATCAGTGAACATTCCTGTGCATTGCACCACCTGTTACTCGTTTGTTCAATCACACATCCCATTGTATAAAAACCAGTCTTGTGTTTGTTGAGAGAGAGAGACTTTTTCCGTATGTGAGTATGGACACTGTTGTGTCCTGTGTATTGTGTACTCACTAAGTTGCTGGTTACCCTGTTGGTAACTTTGTTAGAATCTATTTCTTTATGTGAGTGTGGATACTGTTGTGTCCTGTGTATTGTGTACGTACTTAATTGCTGATTACCCTGTTTGGTAGCTTTGTGTGTTTCTGGGAAAAGGGGAGTTTAAGCTAGTTGCCCTTGGGCGTACATTACCCGTAGGAAGAAATCTGTCTAAAAACACTAGTTAGACCTGAGCGGACCACCCACTGTACTTTTGTATGACTAGCAGTAGCCTAGCGGTTCTTCAGGCAGGCTAGATCAGTTTAGGGGGTTTTACACTATTGTTTCATTTCTTGGGTCCTACTCAGCCCTTTTTCCCAAACCCTTACCGTGTGTTCTGAAATAAACCATTTGTGTTTGACGGTAGTTCATGGTTATGTTACGTATGACGAAAGCGCGTAAGTGCAAGCCCTCAGAAACCCATAGAGATTGTATTGAAAGCTCTGATATTTGAAAAAAAATGATTTTACATTAGAGGCTATGAGAGACTTCTGGGCGATTTTCAACCTGACTGAAATCGCCCCAAAACGGGCGGGGACATTTGAAGCACGACTTTAGCCTGATTGGACATTTAGTGCCAGATCAGACGTCTAGATTAGAACACTGATAACTACTGTTGCCGTGATATAATTGATTAGAAAAAAAATCCCTTCCTTTTCCCGTTTGGCAGTGCGTCGCCCATATCGCCCTAATGAACACACCGCCCCTGCTCAGCAGTCCGACTCGCCCTTTTCTACGCTCAGTGATACTGCCTTATCTGTGGAGATAAAACAATGCACATTCTCCCCTATCTAAAGCAAACAGGAACCAGCAAAGGCCCGATACCTTTATCACAGACCACCTCAGGTCAAACGACATTGAAGTAACCTTTTATAACCACACCCATCCAGTCAAATAGGCTGCAGTGTTTCAAGGCAAGCATGTACCACAATGCTACTTACTAGGCACAGTTAGGAACATGGCAGTGCTGGTGGTTTATGTGTTACGTGTGAAGTGTTATGAATATAGTCTTTCAACTCCACAGTGTACGATAGTGTCTATGAAGCAATCCACATAGAGAAGAAGAACTGGTCTGAAATGAGTAGAGGCAGAAGGAATCACATGTCCAAGCCATTAATGTTCATTGTGGGTGTGTTTGTGGGTCTGTGTCTGTGTTTGTGTCTGTGTCTCTGTCTGTCTGTCTGTCTCTGTGTGTGTGTGTGTGTGTGTTTGTGGGTGTATTTGAGAATCTTATTTCTCATGGTCTGAGAGTCTTTAGGTGGCTTTTGGCAAACTCCAATGGAGCTGTCATGTAACTTTTATTGAAGAGTGGCTCCGTCTGGCCACTCTACCATAAAGGCCTGATTGGTGGAGTGCTGCAAAGATGGTTGTCCTTCTGGAAGGTTCTCCCATCTCCATAGAGGAACTCTAGAGCTCTGTCAGAATGACCATCAAGTTCTTGGTCACCTCCCTGACCAAGGCCCTTCTCCCCCGATTGCTCAGTTTGGCCAGGCGGCCAGCTCTAGGAAGAGTCTTGGTGGTTCCAAACTTCTTCCATTTAAGAATGATGGAGGCCACTGTGTTCTTGGGGAACTTCAATGCTGCAGAAATTATTTGGTACCCTTCTCCAGATCTGTGCCTCGACACAATCCTGTCTCAGAGCTCTAAGGACAATTCCTTCGACCTCATGGCTTGGTTTTTGCTCTGAAATGCACTGTCAACCGTGGGACCTTATATAGACAGGTGTGTGCCTTTCCAAATCATGTCCAATCAATTGCATTTGCCACAGGTGGACTCCAATCAAGTTGTTGAAACATCTAAAGGATGATCAATGGAAACAGGATGCACCTGAGATCAATTTCGAGTCTCATAGCAAATGGTCTGAATACATGTGAGTAAGGTATTTCTGCTTTTTTAATCAATTTGAAAACATTTCTAAAAACCTGTTTTCTCTTTGTCATTATGGGGTATTGTTTGTAGATTGTTGAGGAAAAACATTTACTTAATCACTTTTAGAATAAAGCTGTAACGTAACAAAATGTGGAAAAAGTCAAGGGGTCTGAATACTTTCCAAAGGCACTGTATGTACCAAATTTCATGACTTTAGGTCAAATGGAATTAGGGGTGTGACCGTTCAGAATTTGCATTTTAAATCTCTATGGCAAGATGCATCATTCACCAAATCAGGCCAGTGCTGTCTGAGATATTGCGTGTGACAAAAGAACGTACGAATATACTTAAGGACGGACACGGAGACAGGTCTACAGTCCCCTCCCCGATTTCCTCTTGGGGGACAATAAAGGCCTCCCGAGTTGGCCTCCCGAGTGGCGCAGTGGTCTAAGGCACTGCATTGCAGTGTTAGCTGTGCTACTAGAGATCCTGGTTCGAATCCAGGCTCTGTCGTAGCCGGCCGCGACCGGGAGACCCATGGGGCGGCGCACAATTGGCCCAGTGTCGTCCAGGGTAGGGGAGGGAATGGCTGGCAGGGATGTAGCTCAGTTGGTAGAGCATGGTGTTTGCAACGCCAGGGTTGTGGGTTCGATTCCCACGGGGGGTATGAAAAAAATAAAATAATAATGTATGCACTCACTAACTGTAAGTCGCTCTGGATAAGAGCGTCTGCTAAATGACTAAAATGTAAATAAAGATTAATTATGGTCCTGAGCACCAAATCATGAAATACTTTGCCCAATAGACCCTTTTCCAGTACACGACACACTGACATCACGCACAGATGAGTGCAACTCTTGGCGGCAGTAAGAAAGCCTTCGCCATCTGCGACATTCAACATAGCTCATACGTTATATTAGACACAAACATTATATTAAGCAGGACATTCATACGAGCCTTAAAATCCAGTTATATTCCAAAAGTAGTGTGAAAATCCCTCATAAGCGACATGTAAATAGAGGCTTTTTTTGCTGGCGTTCTATAAGAACTCCCCTTGTTCTGCCACCAACTTGTGCGCATCGCCCTCGTACGCAATGTTTGCCATCACAGAAAGCTATTAACTATTAACAGGTTTTCAGACCACCAACAGAGGGCAGTAACAGTTTACCTTCCGATGTATGGGCCATGAACATGGGACTGTTGCAAACTGTCAGACAGGAGAGACATTTGGGAATAACACCTAAAATGTTTGAAAATACTAGATAAGGCTTTTAAAGCATGTAAGCATGTTATATCTATGGAAATGTAGAAGATTATATGTCTCAAAGTCCTGATAATGCTTGAGAACTGGCTTGATTAGACTATAGCTGATATAAAATCAACATCAAATTAAAGTTTATTGGTCGCATACACAGATTTGCAGATGTTATCGCAGGTGCACCGAAATGCTTTTGTTTCTAGCTTTAACAGTGCAGTAATACCTATCAAAACAAAAAAACTATACACACATGGAAACTTTCTGAGAATATAATGTAAAAAATAACACCCCAAAAAATAAAATACTGCAAAGTTGGCTAGAAACAGGTTAACCGTGTCTGAAGAACACTGTCTGATTGTGTTCTCTGCACAGCCCCCATTATTGGGCAAACATGAGGTAGTCCTACACTGTTGAGCTTTATCAAGAACTACATTGCTGTAGGGCAGTGGTTCCAAACCTTTTTCGGTTACTGTGCCACCAAGTTAATTTTGCTCTTCCCGGAGTAACCCTGAAGTACCCACTCATGTGCATTTACCAGTAGGACTATGATCTCATGAGTGGATAGGCCAAGTACCCCCAGGGGTCCTTGTACCCCTGGTTGGGAACCACTGTTGTAGGGTACCTGTATTCCTACTAAAGAGAGTTGTTAACGTTGTTATTGTTTCATGTCCGGTTCGCTCCGGCTGTTGTTATAATTGTTTAATTATTTGAGCAGCAATCATCAACTAGCAAAGTTGATACATTGTATCATTTCACCTCACCTGTGAGAGTGAAGAAGAAATTCAGCAACTCTTGGAGGACAGTGGAAGTTGATAACAGTTGATAAAACCAATGCATTTTGGGCCATTGTCTTCACTCTTCACCAGGGGTTTACAGGTGAAAAAGTAAGGAGGCTCTTAAACATGATGTGATTGAGGCCATTTGAAAAATAAGGAGGCGAGGAGAGGACGGAGAAGAGGTTGCAAGGAGTCGAGCCAAACCAATTGAGATTCTCCCCTGCTGTCCTCCAAGAGTTGCTGAATTTCCTCTTTACTGAAGAACGAGGTAGCGACCGCTTAATTGCACCTCACCTGTGAGAACCATGAGCACGGCCAAGTCTGATTAGGCAGACTTTACAATGCAGAAAACCATTCAAAAGTTATGATACAGTGAGGGAAAAAAGTATTTGATCCCCTGCTGATTTTGTACGTTTGCCCACTGACAAAGAAATGATCAGTCTATAATTTTAATGGTAGGTTTATTTGAACAGTGAGAGACAGAATAACGAAACAAAATCCTGAAAAACGCAATTGATTTGCATTTTAATGAGGGAAATAAGTATTTGACCCCCTCTCAATCAGAAAGATTTGCTCCTAATCTCAGCTTGTTATCTGTATAAAAGACACCTGTCCACAGAAGCAATCAATCAATCAGATTCCAAACTCTCCACCATGGCCAAGACCAAAGAGCTCTCCAAGGATGTCAGGGACAAGATTGTAGACCTACACAAGGCTGGAATGGGCTAGAAGACCATCACCAAGCAGCTTAGTGAGAAGGTGACAACAGTTGGTGCGATGATTCACAAATGGAAGAAACACAAAATAACTGTCAATCTCCTCGGCCTGGGGCTCCATGCAAGATCTCACCTCGTGGAGTTGCAATGATCATGAGAATGGTGAGGAATCAGCCCAGAACTACATGGGAGGATCTTGTCAATGATCTCAAGGCAGCTGGGACCATAGTCACCAAGAAAACAATTGGTAACACACTACGCTGTGAAGGACTGAAATCCTGCAGCGCCCGCAAGGTCCCCCTGCTCAAGAAAGCACATATACAGGCCCGTCTGAAGTTTGCCAATGAACATCTGAATGATTCAGAGGAGAACTGGGTGAAAGTGTTGTGGTCAGATGAGACCAAAATGGAGCTCTTTGGCATCAACTCAACTCGCCGTGTTTGGAGGAGGAGGAATGCTGCCTATGACCCCAAGAACACCATCCCCACCGTCAAACATGGAGGTGGAAACATTATGCTTTGGGGGTGTTTTTCTGCTAAGGGGACAGTTTCTCAAATGACTGCCTCGCCTGGTTCACCAACTACTTCTCAGATAGAGTTCAGTGTGTCAAATCGGAGGGCCTGTTGTCTGGACCTATGGCAGTCTCTATGGGGGTGCCACAGGGTTCAATTCTTGGGCCGACACTTTTCTCCGTGTATATCAATGATGTCGCTCTTGCTGCTGGTGACTCTCAGATCCACCTCTACGCAGACGACACCATTTTGTATACATCTGGCCCTTCATTGGACACTGTGTTAACAAACCTCCAAACGAGCTTCAATGCCATACAACAATCCTTCAGTAGCCTTCAACTGCTCTTAAACACTAGTAAAACTAAATGCATGCTTTTCAATCGAACGCTGCTAGCACCCGCCCACCCGACTAGAATCACCACTCTCGACGGGTCGGACCTAGAGTATGTGGACAACTACAAATATCTAGGTGTCTGGTTAGACTGTAAACTCAACTTCCAGACTCACATAAAGAATCTCCAATCCAAAGTTAAATCTAGAATCGGCTTCCTATTTCGCAACAAAGCCTCCCTTCACTCATGCTGCCAAACATGCCCTCGTAAAACTGACTATCCTACCGATCCTTGACTTCGGCGATGTCATTTACAAAATAGCCTCCAACAGTCTACTCAGCAAATTGGATGTAGTCTATCACAGTGCCATCCGTTTTGTCTCCAAAGCCCCATACACTACCCACCACTGTGACCTGTACGCTCTTGTTGGCTGGTCCTCACTACATGTCCGTCGTCAAACCCACTGGCTCCAGGCCATCTATAAATCACTGCTAGGCAAATCCCCGCCTTATCTTAGCTCATTGGTCACCATAGCAGCACCCACCCGTAGTCTGCGCTCCAGCAGGTATATCTCACTGGTCATTCCCAAAGCCAACACCTCCTTTGGCCGCCATTCCTTCCAGTTCTCTGCTGCCAATGACTGGAACGAATTGCAAAAATCTCTGAAGCTGGAGACTCTTATCTCCCTTTAAGCATCAGTTGTCAGAGCACCTTACCGATCACTGCACCTGTACACAGCCCATCTGAAATTAGCCCACCCAACTACCTCATCCCTATATTGTTATTTATTTTGCTCTTTTGCACCCCAGTATCTCTATTTGCACATAATCTCTTGCACATCTAGCATTCCAGTGTTAATACTATTGTAATTATTCTGCACTATAGCCTATTTATTGCCTTACCTCCATAACTTGCTACATTTGCACACACTGTATATATATTTTCTGTTGTATTTCTGACTTTATGTTTTTTTTACCCCATATGTAACTCTGTGTTGTTTTTATTGCACTACTTTGCTTTATCTTGGCCAGGTCGCAGTTGTAAATGAGAACCTGTTCTCAACTGGCTTACCTGGTTAAATAAAGGTGAAAAAAAAAAAAAAAAAAAACTTCACCGCATCAAAGGGACGATGGACGGGGCCATGTACCGTCAAATCTTGGGTGAGAACCTCCTTCGCTCAGCCAGGGCATTGAAAATGGGTCGTGGATGGGTATTCCAGCATGACAATGACCCAAAACACACGACCAAGGCAACAAAGGAGTGGCTCAAGAAGAAGCACATTAAGGTCCTGGAGTGGCCTATCCAGTCTCCAGACCTTAATCCCATAGAAAATCTGTGGAGGGAGCTGAAGGTACGAGTTGTCAAACGTCAGCCTCGAAACCTTAATGACTTGGAGAAGATCTGCAAAGAGGAGTGGGACAAAATCCCTCCTGAGATGTGTGTAAACCTGGTGGCCAACGACAAGAAACGTCTGACCTCTGTGATTGCCAACAAGGGTTTTGCCACCAAGTACTAAGTCATGTTTTGCAGAGGGGTCAAATACTTATTTCCCTCATTCAAATGCAAATCAATTTATAACATTTTTGACATGCGTTTTTCTGGATTGTTGTATTGTTATTCTGTCTCTCACTGTTCAAATAAACCTACCATTAAAATTATAGACTGATCATGTCTTTGTCAGTGGGCAAACGTACAAAATCAGCAGGGGATCAAATACTTTTTTCCCTCACTGTATAGTAGTACTGAATATTGCATTCTTAGGACTGATTCATATAAAAAAATGTTTAGGACTGATTAAGATGTAGCATAGTGAAAAGTAAGTACATGTTGATTTTCTCTTCCAGGTCTGATGGAATGTCCACTACCAAGTTTTCTGATGAGTTTAACAATGATTCTGTATTCCCTTTGAAATGCTTCCTGAGGCAGGTGCCTTGGGAGAACAGTTAGTGAGACGCTGTAATACTATAAAGTATAAAGGTACCCGGATCCGGCTGTTAAGGGAGCTCCCAAATTAAGTAAGGCCTGGCCATTTGTTTGTTTTTACGTTTTACCACACACACACCTGCATACACACACAACCCCACCCGTCTATACAAATGAATATTTGTTAGTGGTGTTAATACCGTGTCTGATTTATTGTGTGGGTTTTTCACTTGTTTTAGAAGGTTCTTCACAGGTTAAAAAGGATGCACCTTAAAGGGCACACAAATGAAATTTACTGAAGTATCTGTTGTCTGAAATTTGGTTGAACACCATGTAAGTTCTCCTGATGAGTAGAGAATGTTTGAAATCTTTTAAATTAATGAGTGTGAAGAAAATAGAAATAACAGACTCACTTAATGTTGTTGTTTGACCTCTGACCTCTGTTCTGACTTTCTGGTGAGGTCTGATCACCCTCGTTAGAAGATCGGTGACATCAATAGACTAGAGACAGGTTTCCCTTTGAAAAAATGTTCATAAAAGGTACAATCTTTTTAAATGATATCATAAATAGGACTGGAGGAGTTATGTCACACATGCGGCCTACAAAAATATGTATACTAAGACCGTCGCCGAAACAAAGACTGTTCTGCAGAAGAAAAGAGAGGAAGGCTCCACTCTCTCACTTGAGTATCTTACCTAGTTATTTACAGATTATCTCATTATTGCTCTATTGTAGCTTTGTCAACTATGTGTGTGTTTATGTATACCTGCTCGCACCTCTCCCTGTAGGCTTTACAGACCCCCCCTTGGCTGTAACCATTCTAATTTAATGTACCCTGTGCGCACAACCCATGTGAAATTCTGGGTCTCTGGCAGTGTTTGGAACTGCTGGTCTGCAGTCAAGAACACCGAGTTCATCTCAGCCTATGTTGCCCTTCAGTCCCTTGACCTTTTGGCCCTGACGGAGTCATAGGTCACCCCAGAGAACAATGCTACTGCAGATGCTCTTTCTTCATCTGACTATGTTTTTTCTCATAGTCCGAGAGCATCTGGTCATCACGATGGTGGCACAGGTCTACTCATTTCTCCAAAGTGGAGATTTTCTATTTTCTCTCACCATCTTTTCATTTGAATTCCATGCTGTCACTGTCACTTATCCACTCAAGCTTAACATTATTGTCATCTCGCTCACCAGGTGCCATTGGAGAGTTCCTAAATGAGCTTGACACCTTGATAAGCTCATTTCCTGACGATGGCTCACCGCTCTTCGTACTTGGCGACTTCGATTAATTTCTTTGCAATTCTCTCTTTCCCCTCCTTGCCTCTTTTGACCTCACCCTTTCCCAATCCTCATTTCCAATCACAAGGCAGGTAATATGCTTGACCTCATCTTTACTAGAGGCTGTTCACCTACTAATCTCACTGCAGCCCCCCTCCAGGTCTCTGATCACTACTTTGTTTCCTTTTCTCTCCCTTTCCTCCAACCCTAACCACTCATCCCCTACCCAGATGGTCATGCGCCGTCGCAATCTTCGCTTTCTCTCTCTCTCTCTCCCACTTCTCTATCCTCTTCTATCCTATCATATCTCCCTTCTGTCTCCTGATTCTGCCTCTTCGACCCTACTCTCCTCCCTTTACGCAATCTATGACTCGCAATGTCCCCTTTCCTCCCGGCCGGCTCGGCTCTCCCCTCCTGCTCCGTGGCTGAGTGACTCATTGTGAGCTTACAGAACAGGGCTGCGGGCAGCTGAGCGAAAATGGAGGTAAACTAAACATCCTTCCACTCCCTCCTCTCTACCTTCTCTTCCTCTGTATCCGCTGCTAAAGCCACTTTCTACCACTCTAAATTTCAAGCTTCTGCCTCTAACCATAAGGAACTATTTTACACCTTCTCCTCCATCCTTAATTATCCACCCCCTCCCTCCCTCCTCCCTCTCTGCGGACGACTTTGTCAACCACTTTGAAAAAAAGTTTGACGACATCCGCTACTCATTCACTCAGTCCACTTGTCTCACTCACACAGAACTACTCTACGCCTTGACCTCTTTCTCCTCTCTCTCTCCAGATGACATCCTGCGACTAGTGAGGTCTGGTCGCCTGACAACCTGCCCTCTGGACCTCATCCCCTCCTCCCTTCTCCAGACCATCTCTGGAGACCTTCTCCCATTCTTCACTTCCCTCATCAACTCATCCCTGACCACTGGCTGCGTCCCCTCTGACTTCAAAGTGGCCCAAGTTGCTCCCCTCCTCAAGAAACCAACACTTGACTCATCTGACGTCAAAAGCTATGGACCTATATCCCTTCTTTCCTTTCTTAACAAAACACTTGTCTCTGATCAACTTTCTCGTAATCTCTCTCAGAATGATCTTCTTGACCCTAACCATTCAGGCTTCAAGACGGGTCACTCAACTGAGACTGCTCCTCTCTGTGTCATCGAGGCTCTCTGCACTGCCAAAGCTGACTCTCTCTGCTATGTTGTCATCCTCCTAGATCTATCCGCTGCCTTCAACCCCGTGAACCATCAGATCCTCCTCTCAACCCTCTCAGGAATGGGTGTCTCAGGCCCTGCACACTCTTGGATTGCATCCTACCTGGCAGGCCGCTCCTACCAGGTGACATGGCGAGGATCTGTGTCTGCACCACGTACTCTCACTACTGGTGTCCCCTCGGGCTCGGTTCAAGCCCTCTTCTTTCTATACACCAAGTCACTCGGCTCCGTCATATCCTCACATGGTCTCTCCTATCGTTGCTATGCGGATTACACTCAACTACTCCCCCCCCCCTCCTTCTAACACCCAGGTAGCGACACGCATCTCTGCGTCCCTGGCAGATATCTCAACTTGGATGTCGGCCCACCACCTCAAACTCAACCTCGACAAGACTGAATTACTCTTCCTCCTGGGGAAGGCCTGCGCGCTCATAGATCTCTCCATCACGGCTGAAAACTCCACAGTGTCGTCCTCCCAGAGTGCAAAGAACCTTGGTGTGACCCTGGACAACACCCTGTCGTTCTCTGCAAACATCAAAGCAGTGACTCGCTCCTGCAGGTTCATGCTCTACAAAATCCGTAGAGTACGACCCTACCTCACACAGGAAGCAGCGCAGGTCCTAATCCAGGCACTTGTCCTCTCCCGTCTGGACTACTGCAACTCGCTGTTGGCTGGGCTCCCCGCTTGTACCATCAAACCCCTACAACTTACCTAGAACGTCGCAGCCCGCCTGGTTTTCAACCTTCCCAAGTTCTCTCATGTCACCCTGCTCCTCCACACGCTCCACTGGCTTCCAGTCGAAGCTTGCATCCACTACAAGACCATGGTACTTGCATATGGAACAGTAAGAGGAACTGCCCATCCATACCTTCAGGCTATGCTGAAACCCTACACCCCAACCCGAGCACTCCATTCTGCCACCTCAGGTCCCTTGTGGGAGAGCAGCTTTTTAATGTTTCACTATTTGTATTTTTCTGAAATTCACTGAGGAGGATGGTCCTCCCCTTCCTCCTCTGAGGAGCCTCCACTGTATAACTACAACCAGTTAGCAAGTTGGACATTTCTGTGTTTCCTAGTTCCAATTAGTATGTGAACATTTTATAGTGACACTTTGGTCATTTTGTACTTACTGAAGAGACAAATGAACTGTTGTCCAGGGTGTTTTCTCAGTGGTCATTCACAATGCACTGATGCTATGCACATATTGACCAATGACAGGGGCAGTATTTTACGAACAATATTTGTCTCATCATGTGCTCTTTAAACACTATGGGAAGCATGTATCAATGTGGTAAATATGTCAATAAGCTCAACTTGGTTTTGATTTGATTTCTCTGCCATGATATAATGATTACCTGTTGATTGTTATGTGTTGTCACTGCTCTGCTACACTCCCTCTGCAAGGTAATGCTTCTCAATGTCAGTTAGAAAATGATTTACAGCTATTTGGATTATTTGTTATTCATTTGTATTTTCTATGAAGAACAGATTGTTTTCTCCCCCCTCTTTATGCGTCCTTTATTTTGATATTAATTTATTTCCTTTCATGTTACTGTAAAATCTCTATATATTTTTTTAAATAACCGAACACTTGTAAAAAGGCATAATTTCTAAAACGTATTGATTGCCATGAAAAAAATAAACGTATCTAATTCTTCAAAAACGGTAATGTAACAAATACAGTATCCAGGAGCCCTTTCCTTTCCTTTCTCCAACTGCCATCTTAAACCATAATGCTGGTCATGTTACCAGCTTGTTAGCCAGCTAAACATGGCTGGACTAGGCTGTTTGTTATCAAACAAATATCTAGCAGCCTGCAAGTAGAAGGGGAAAAATGTAGGCCTAGTTCCGGTAATACAGTTTATCATAACTTTTGAATGGTTTTCTGCATTGTAAAGTCTGCCTAATCAGACTTGGCCGTGCTCATGGTTCTCACAGGTGAGGTGCAATTAAGCGGTCGCTACCTCGTTCTTCAGTAAAGAGGAAATTCAGCAACTGTTGGAGGACAGCAGGGGAGAATCTCAATTGGTTTTGCTTGACTCCTTGCAACCTCTTCTCCGTCCTCTCCTCTCCTCCTTTTGTAAGAGACTTTCATATTTTTCAAATGGCCTCCGATTTTCAGAACCCATTTACCAATCACATCATGTTTAAGAGCCTCCTTACTTTTTCACCTGTAAACCGCTGGTGAAGAGTGACGACAAAGGCCCAAAATGCATTGGTTTTATCAACTGTTATCAACTTCCACTGTCCTCCAAGAGTTGCTGAATTTCTCCTTCACTCTCACAGGTGAGGTGAAATGATACAATGTATCGACTTTGCTGGCGATGTGTGCTGATAACAGAATTAAACAATTATAACAACAGCCGGAGCGAACCGGACATGAAACAATAACAACGTTAACAACTCTCATTAGTAGGAATACAGGTACCCTACAACAGTGGTTCCCAACCAGGGGTACAAGGACCCCTGGGGGTACTTGGCCTATCGCAGGGGTTATTTGAGAAGACTCATGAGACCATTGGCCTACTGGTAAAATGCAAGAGGGGGTACTTCAGGGTTACTCCGGGCAGAGCAAAATTAATTTGGTGGCACAGTAACCGAGGTTGGGAACCACTGCCCTACAGTAATGTAGTTCTTGATAAAGCTCAACAGTGTAGGACTACCTCATGTTTGCCCAATAAAGGGGGCTGTGCAGAGAACACAATCAGACAGTGTTCTTCAGACACGGTCGCCTGTTTCTAGACAACTTTGCAGTATTTCTTTTTTTGAGGTGTTATTTTATCAGCTATAGTCTAATCAAGACAGTTCTCAAGCCTTCTCAGGACTTTGGGACATATGATCTTCTGCATTTCCATAGATATAACATGCTTACATGCTTTAAAAGCCTTATCTAGTATTTTCAAACATTTTAGGTGTTATTCCCAAATGTCTGACAGTTTGCAACAGTCCAATGCTCATGCCCCATACATCATAAGGTAATATGTTACTGCCCTCTGTTGGTGGTCTAAAAACCTGTTAATAGATGTTTGCAAACATTGTCGCACAAGTTGGTGGCAGAACAAGGGGAGTGCTTATAGAATGCCAGCAAAAAAAGCCTCTATTTACATGTTGCTTATGAGTGCATTTCACACTACTTTTGGAATATAATTTGATTTTAAGGCTCGTATGAATGTCCTGCTTAATATAATGTTTGTGTCATCGCAAATCAGCTGCATTATACATAAAACAATACTTCAACTTCAACCAGTAAAATGGCTCTTTGGCTAGCTTTTGCTACAGCCTATATCAATGATCGTTAGCATTCTAGCTAACAACAGCTGCATCCAAAATAGTTATTTTGCAAAGATCACAGCCAAATACGTTCTTAGCAACTGTTCAAGCAAGAATCAAAACATCATTGTAAGTGGTATGAGAACCCCAAAAAGTGATTTTGTTTAGAAGTAATAACAACGTATGAGCTATGTTGAATGGGCGCAGATGGCGAAGGCTTTCCTACTGCCGCCAAGAGTTGCACTCATCTGTGCGTTATGTCAGTGTGTCGTGTACTGGAAAAGGGTCTATTGGGCAAAGTATTTCATGATTTGGTGCTCAGGACCATAATTCCTCTTTATTGTCCCCCAAGATGAAATCGGGGAGGGGACTGTAGACCTGTCTCCGTGTCCATCCTTAAGGATGTTCGTACGTTCTTTTGTCACACGCAATATCTCAGACAGCACTGGCCCGATTTGGTGAATGATGCGTCTTGCCATAGAGATCAGAAACAATTTTTTAAATACTGATTGGCCAGATGGTGGCGCTATAACAAGTGATTGAAAATGCAAATTCTGAACGGTCATGCCCCTAATTCCATTTGACCTAATGTCATGAAATTCGGTGCATACAGTGCCTTTGGAAAGTATTCAGACCCCTTGACTTTTTCCACATTTTGTTATGTTACAGCAGTTACAATTCCCCAAAATGACAAAGCGAAAACAGGTTTTTAGAAATGTTTGCAAATGTATTAAAAATAAAAAACAGAAATACCTTACTGACATAAGTATTCAGACCATTTGCAGAAAATTTCTGCAGCATTGAAGTTCCCCAAGAACACAGTGGCCTCCATCATTCTTAAATGGAAGAAGTTTGGAACCACCAAGACTCTTCCTAGAGCTGGCCGCCCAGCCAAACTGAGCAATCGGGGGAGAAGGGCCTTGGTCAGGGAGGTGACCAAGAACCCGATGATCATTCTGACAGAGCTCTAGAGTTCCTCTGTGGAGATGGGAGAACCTTCCAGAAGGACAACCATCTTTGCAGCACTCCACCAATCAGGCAGCTTTTTTGGTAGAGTGGCCAGACGGAGCCACACCTCAGTAAAAGTTACAAGACAGCCCGCTTGGAGTTTGCCAAAAGCAACCTAAAGACTCTCAGACCATGAGAAAGAAGATTATCTGGTCTGAATGCCAAGCGTCACGTCTGGAGGAAACCTGGCACCATCCCTACGGTGAAGCATGGTGGTGGCAGCATCATGCTGTGGGGATGATTTTCAGCGGCAGGGACTGGGAGACTAGTCAGGATCGAGGCAAAGATGAACGGAGCAAAGTACAGAGAGATCCTTGATGAAAATCTGCTCCAGAGCGCTCAGGTCCTCAGACTTGGGCGAAGGTTCACCTTCCAACAGGACAAAGACCCTAAGCACACAGCCAAGACAATGCATGAGTGGCTTCGGGACAAGTCTCTGAATGTCCTTGAGTGGCCCAGCCACAGCCCGGACTTGAACCCGATGCCAAGCTTGTAGCGTCATACCCAAGAAGACTCGAAGCTGTTATTGCTGCCAAAGGTACTTCAACAAAGTACTGAGTAAAGGGTCTGAATACTTATGTAAATGTTATATTTCCATTTTGTTTTGCATTAGTGACAATTTCTAAAAACCTGTTTTTGCATTGTCATTTTGGGGTATTGTGTGTAGATTGATGTGGAAGAAAAACAATTTAATCAATTTCAAAATAAGGCTGTAACACAACAAAATGTGGGAAAAGTCAAGGGGTCTGAATACTTTCTGAATGCCCTGTAGGTCCCTCTCCTCACAAGGAACAATTTAGCCTCTGGCACCCATAAGGTCCACAATGATGAATGTTCTGCCATTTAGAATTTTGTGAAAAACACTTAAAATGCTGCTCCTCTGGCACTGAATGACCGATCTGCACGAAACTTGATATTTGGCATCTATTGACAAAGGTATCTCAACACACTATTTTTCAGACTAGTACTTAAAACAACATGGCCAATAAATATTCACGTGGGCGTTGTCTAGTCCTGGATTAAGAATCACTTTCAATTGAGATTATCCATTAACAATGCTTTTAAATCCAGGAGTAGGTTTAATCTGGGTCCCGCAATCTGTCCCTAAAAGTAAAAACGGGGCTAACACGTTATAACAGAATATATGATTAACATGAACTGTATTGGGGGACTTTTCCTGCAGTCAATTGCCCTCTAGTGGCCTCATGGGTGGAATGTTATTAATATTTCTCTTAATGTAATAATTAATAAACCTTTGTTTTTGTTATATTTCAGTCTTCTGTGATGTATATAAAGTCTAATTTTGGGATGCAAACTCAAAATTGAATACATTTCAACTCTGTATCTGACATGGTACAGGTGTCTTCTTTTTTAAAGCCCATAACCATGTGTGTGAAGTGTATACTTTTGTTTCTAAGTAGATTTGTTGAAGACTACCAAGAAACACTCCGTGTGACCCTGATTTAGCCCACTGCAGTAAAAGGTTAATCAAGATCATGTTTTGATAATATAAAGGCAAGTATCTTCATTTAATATTCTGTTTGCTTTGAAGGAAAAATGACCCCACAACCACATTAGTCTTTGAGATGGTCCTTTATTCATTGGGCTATAAACAACATTTTGCATCACTGACATTCTCCATACCTGGCGCCGACGAAGGTGGCGGCCTCGCAACTAGCTCTTAGGAAACTTTGCAATATGTATATTTTTACATTTACATTTTAGTCATTTAGCAGACGCTCTTATCCAGAGCAACTTACAGTTAGTGAGTGCATACATTTTCATACTGGCCCCCATGGGAATCGAACCCACAACCCTGGCGTTGCAAACGCCATGCTCTACCAACTGAGCTACACGTTTATGTAGATGTACATATTCTTAAATTCCATTCCTTACTTAGATTTGTGTGTATTGGGTATATGTTGTGAAATTGTTAGATATTACTTGTTAGATATTACTGCACTGTCGGAGCTAGAATACAAGCATTTCGCTACACCCGCAATAACATCTGCTAAACACGTGTATGTGAAAAATTAAATGTGATTTGATTTAGACTCATGAGACCCAATAAATTATGTACTAGTTTAGATTGCAGAAATAGCAAATGCAGCCAGTCCAACAGTTAACACACGCTTCATGAAGTCATCTGCCTGCAAGGAAAAAGACAAGCAGAAAGCAAATTAATATGGAGTGCATCTCCTCAAGCAAAGCATTCATTAGAAAAGTATCTTAATTATACTGTCATGGCTACCTGTTTGGACTCTGATTTGCCATAACGGAGGAAAGTTACAAAATGCTCGCAGTTGCTTCCAAGGAGGTCATATTTTATTGTGCGGCCTCTCATTTTGTCCACCTCCTCCATAATGACGTCAGTCCTCCTTGGTTTGTACTTGCCATCCAAGTAGTTGTTGATGCTGTAATTTTTCCCTGCTGCCACATCCTTTAACGTCTCTATTGTAATCGTGCCTTTACAGGAAAAACTGGATGAGCTAACACTGCAGAAAGCTACTCTTAAAGGGGCATCTACAAAACAGGAAGAAATAAAAAAGTGAGTGTGTGTGTGTGTGTGTACACATGTAAGTGTAATTGTGTGTTTTGATTAGAGAAATAAAGAGGCAGACAGAACTCAGCAGATACTGTATCTGACTGAATAAATTCAAAAAGTTCTTACTCTATCAACCATGTTCAGATATCAGTTTTACTGTGCTGTTAACATTTGACTTCAGATGATGTTTACACTCTCCCCCAATTCTGGAATTGAAATATAGGCTTCCACAAATACATTTCCAGAAAAATACCATACCTGGAGTTACCAAATGGATGACCTCTCCATTTCCAATGTACAGAGCCCAGTGTTTGAATCCATCTCTGGTTATCTCAATCATGTCACCAATCTCCATCTAAGAATAAGGTGGGTACGAAGACATTTAATTACGTAACACACACACACACACACACACACACACACACACACACACACACGCATAGTTAAACATGTCCACACACACACATTTGATGATACTGTTGATTAATAGTAATTAGCATTATTCGAAGATCAGCAACAGTACTTACTGTGGTAGGACTCCTGGTTTGCATGTGAATGTCTTACTGTTGATTGTGCCTTGTGAAAAAAACCTCAAAACCAACTTCCTGTTATTCAACTTACATCCTGTTATTCAATGTAACTCTTTGAGGCCCAAGCGTTTTTGCAACTAGCTCTACCTCTGGCTTAGAATGTTTGTTTCTCGATTAAAAAAAATTCTACATAATCACTACTTCAGAAAGGAAATATGTTTAACCACTTATTAAGGAATGAATAATGCAAGTCTTGGCGACATAGGCTCTGCTCCTTCAGGGTAGCTCACTGCAGAAAGCGTTGTTTAGATATGATCAAATAGACCAGCTAAAGTCATCCTACCATTACAAGACTGTATACTATAGACCAGCTAAAGTCATCCTACCATTACAAGACTGTATACTCTGTGTAAATATTAACCATGTGTAGCATGACCTTTGTAACGTAATGTATGTCTCATGTCCATGGAGAATGTCAGTGATGCAAAATGTTGTTTATGGCCCAATGAATAAAGGACCATCTCAAAGACTAATGTGGTTGTGTGGTCATTTTTCCTTCAAAGCAAACAGAATATTAAATGAAGATACTTGCCTTTCTATTGTCACAACACGATCTTGATTAACCTTTTACTGCAGTGTGTAAATCAGGGTCACAGAGTGTTTCTTGGTAGTCTTAAACAAATCTACTTAGAAACAAAAGTATAAACTTCCCACACATGGTTATGGGCTTTAAAAAAGAAGACACCTGTACCATGTCAGATACAGAGTTGAAATGTATTCAATTTTGAGTTTGCATCCCAAAATTATATTTTATATACATTACATCACAGAGGACTGAAATATAACACAACCGTTTGACATCGAAACACTGGATTTTCGGTTGTTTAAAAAAAGACGTATATTAATTATTAAATTATGAAAAATATTAATAACATTCCATCCATGAGGCCACTAGATTGACTGCAGGAAAAGTATCTATGGAGTATCCTCCCATACAGTTCATGTTAATTATATATTATGTTATAATGTATTAGCCCCGTTTTTACTTTTAGGGACAGATTGCGGGACCCAGATTAAACCTGCTCCTGGATTTAAAAGCATTACAAATGGATAATCTCAATTGAAAACGATTTTTCATCCTGGACTAGGCTTAATCTGGGTCTGTGAAACCTTTACTTTAATGTTCTGAACTTGTTCCTTGAATGAATACAGTAAGATAGGATAACAATATACTGTTTATCTACAGTAAACAAGGCAACGGTAAACAGGTCGCCCCCACTAATGATGCATCGCCCCCTTTGGGCCAATCAGTGGAATTGTGTAAAAGACTGATCTCTATGGAAAGACACATTATTCACCCAAGTTTCGTCAAAATCAGGCCAGGGGTGTCTGAGATATTGCGTGTGACTAACATACATACAGTTTATTACTATAGCATCCCCCTTGGGCCAATCAGTGTAATTTTGTAAGTGGCGGATCTCTATGGCAAGATCCCTCATTCACCCAAGTTTCATCAAAATCAGGCCAGTGGTGTCTGAGATATCGCGTGGGTTAGCTAGACCATATCCCTGAGCATACAGTGGGGAGAACAAGTATTTGATACACTGTCGATTTTGTAATACTTGTTCTCCCCACTGTATGTGCCAGTTGTACTCGCGCTGCTAAAACACTCGACCACTGCTACTCCAATTTCCGGGATGCCTACAAGGCCCTCCCCCGCCCTCCCTTCGGCAAATCTGATCACAACTCAATTTTGCTCCTCCCTTCCTATAGGCAGAAACTCAAACAGGAAATACCTGTGCTAAGGACTATTCAACGCTGGTCTGACCAGTAGGAATCCACGCTTCAAGATTGTTTTGATCACGCGGACTGGGATATGTTCCGGGTAGCCTCAGAGAATAAAATCGACGAATACACTGATACGGTGTTTGAGTTTATCAGGAAGTGTATAGGAGATGTTGTACCCACTGTGACTATTAAAACCTACCCTAACCAGAAACCGTGGATAGATGGCAGCATTCGCGCAAAGCTTAAAGCGTGAACCACCGCATTTAACCATGGCAAGGTGACTGGGAATATGGCCGAATACAAACAGTGTAGTTATACCCTCCGTAAGGCAATCAAACAGGCAACATGTCAGTATAGAGACAAAGTGGAGTCGCAATTCAATGGCTCAGACACAAGACATATGTGGCAGGGTCTAGAGACAATCACGGGCTACAATGGGAAAACCAGCCACGTCGCAGACACCAACGTTTTGCTTCCGGACAAGCTAAACACCTTCTTCGCCCGCTTTGAAAATAATACAGTGCCACCGACATGGCCCGCTACCAAGGACAGTGGGCTCTCCTTCTCCGTGGCCAACATGAGTAAGACATTTAAGCATGTTAACCCTCGCAAGGCTGCTGGCCCAGACGACATCCCTAGCCGCGTCCTCAGAGCATGCACAGACCAGTTGGCTGCAGTGTTTACGGACATATTCAATCTCTCCCTATCCCAGTCTGCTGTCCCCACATGCTTCAAGATGTCCACCATTGTTCCTGTACCCAAGAAAGCAAAGGTAACTGAACTAAATGACTATCGTCCCGTAGCACTCACTTCTGTCATCATGAAGTGCTTTGAAAGACTAGTCAAGGATCATATCACCTCTACCTTACCTGTCACCCTAGACCCACTTCAATTTGCTTACCGCCCAAATAGATCCACAGACGATGCAATCGCCATTGCACTGCACACTGCCCTATCCCATCTGGACAAGAGGAATACCTATCTAAGAATGCTGTTCATTGACCATAGCTCAGCATTCAACACCATAGTACCCTCCAAGCTCATCATTAAGCTCGAGGCCCTGGGTCTGAACCCCGCAACTGTGCAACTAGGTTCTGGACTTCCTGACGGGCCGCCCCCAGGTGGTGAAGGTAGGAAACAACACCTCCACTTCGCTGATCCTCAACACTGGGGCCCCACAAGGGTGCGTTCTCAGCCCCCTCCTGTTCACCCATGACTGCGTTGCCACGCACACCTCCAACTCTATCATCAAGTTTGCAGACGACACAATGACGAGACAGCCTACAGGGAGGAGGGGAGGGCCCCTGGAGTGTGGGGCCAGGAAAATAACCTCTCACTCAACGTCAACAAAACAAAGGAGCTGATCGTGGACTTCAGGAAACAGCAGAGGAAGCAACCCCCTATCAACATTGATGGGACTGCAGTGGAGAAGGTGAAAAGCTTCAAGTTCCTCGGCGTACACATCACTGACGAACTAGAATGGTCCACCCACACAGACAGTGTGGAGAAGAAGGCGCAACATCGCCTCTTCAACCTCAGGAGGCTGAAGAAATTTGGCTTGGCACCTAAAACCCTCACAAACTTTTACAGATGCACAATTGAGAGCATCCTGTCGGGCTGTATCACCACCTGGTACGGCAACTGCACCGCCCGCAACCGCAGGGCTCTCCAGAGGGTGGTGCATTCTGCCCAACGCATCACCGGGGGCAAACTACCTGCCCTCCAGGACACCTACAGCACCCGATGTCACAGGCAGGCCAAAAAGATGATCAAGGACATCAACCACCCGAGCCACTGACTGTTCACCCCGCTATCATCCAGAAGGCGAGGTCAGTACAGGTGCATCAAAGCTGGTACCGAGAGACTGAAAGAAGCTGTTTATCTCAAGGCCATCAGACTGTTAAATAGCCATCACTAGCACATTAGAGGCTGCTGCCCTATATACATAGACTGAAATCACTGGCCACTTTAATAATGGAACACCAGTCACTTTAATCATGTTTACATATTTTGCATTACTCATCTCATATGTATATACTGTATTCTATTCTGTTCTACTGAATCTTATCTATGCCGCTCTGACATTGCTCATCCAAATATTAATACATTCTTAATTCCATTCCTTTACTTTAGATTTGTGTTTATTGTGTGTATTGTTGTGAATTTGTTAGATATTACTGCACTGTTGGAGCTAGAAGCACAAGCATTACGCTACACCCACAATAACATCTGCTAAACACATGTATGTGACCAACAAAATTAGATTACATTTTATTTGAAATTTCATCACTCGGTGAGTCAAACAGATCAAGATATATAAACATGTGCCCGTTATAGCGCCACCGTGTGGTTGATATGAAAGTTCTTTCATATTTTGAGTCTTGACAGTGTTTGCAACATGTGTGCAAAATTTTGTTTACGATACGAATATCCTTGCCTGATTTATATGCATTTGTGCCAGACCACGCCCATGTGAATGTTTATTGGTCAATAGCGGCCATGTTGTTTAAAGTACTAGTCTTAAAAATAGTGCGTTGATAGGCCTTTGTCCATTGATGCCACATATCAAGTTTCGTGCAGATCGGTCATTCTGTGCCAGAGGAGTAGCATTTTAAGTGTTTTTCACAAAATTCTAAATGGTGGAAAATTCATAATTGCGGACCTTATGGGTCCCTGAGGCAAAATTGTTCCTGGTGAGGAGAGCGGAATCTATGTACTGAATTTCATGACTTTAGGTCAAACGGGGTTAAGATATCGCGTGTGACGAAAGAATGTACGAACATACTTAAGGACAGAGAGAGACCCACAGTTCCCTCCCCGATTTCATTGTGGGGGACAATGAAGATGAAACATGGTCCTGAGCACCAAATCATGAAATACTTTGCCCAATAAACCCTTTTCCAGTACACGACACACTGATATCACGCACAGATGCGCGCAACACTTGGCGGCAGTAAGGAAGCCATTGCCATCTGCGCCCATTCAACATAACCCATACGTTTTTATTACTTCTAAACAAAATAACTTTTTGAAACATAAACCCTCACGTCCTTAGCTAAAGTGGGCCACCAGTACTTCCCACTAAGACAGCGCACTGTCCGACCGATGCCAGGATGACCAGAGGAGGGTGACGTGTGGGCCCAACAGATCAATCGATTGCGGACATCAGACGGAACGTACAGACGCCCAACTGGACACTGGGTGGGAGTGGGCTCGACGAACGCCCGCTTGATGTCCGCGTCAACCTCCCATACCACCGGTGCCACCAGGCAAGAAGCCGGAAGTATGGGAGTGGGATCCGTGGACCGCTCCTCTGTGTCATACATCCGGGACAGAGTGTCTGCCTTAGCATTCTGGGAACCTGGTCTGTAGGATAGGGTGAAAACAAAATGGGTGAAAAACATGGCCCACCTTGCCTGGCGAGGGTTCAGTCTCCTCGCCGCCCGGATGTACTCCAGATTGCGGTGGTCAGTCCAAATGAGGAAAGGGTGTTTAGCCCCCTCAAGCCAATGTCTCCACGCCTTCAGAGCCTTGACAACAGCTAACAGCTCCCGGTCCCCCACATCATAGTTTCGCTCCGCTGGGCTGAGCTTCTTCGAAAAGAAAGCACAGGGGCGGAGCTTTGGTGGCGTACCCGAGCGCTGAGACAGCACAGCTCCTATCCCAGCCTCGGACGCGTCCACCTCTACAATGAATGCCAAGGAGGGATCAGGATGAGCCAGCACGGGAGCCGAGGTAAACAGATCCTTCAGGTGACCAAAAGCCCTGTCCGCCCTAGCTGACCACTGCAGTCGCACCGGTCCCCCCTTCAGCAAGGAGGAATGGGAGCCGCTACCTGACCAAAGCCCCGGATTAACCTCTGGTAGTAGTTGGCAAACCCTAAGAACCGCTGCACCTCCTTTACCGTGGTTGGAGTTGGCCAATTACGCACGGCTGAAATGCGGTCATTCTCCATCTCCACCCCTGACGCGGACAGGCGGTACCCTAGGAAGGAGACGGACTGTTGGAAGAACAGACATTTCTCAGCCTTGACATACAGGTCATGCTCCAACAGTCGACCAAGCACCTTGCGCACCAGGGACACATGCTCTGCGCGTGTAGCAGAGTATATTAGAATGTCATCTATATACACCACTACACCATGCCCGTGCAGGTCCCTGAAAATCAAATCTACAAAGGATTGGAAGACTGATGGAGCATTCATCAACCCGTACGGCATGACGAGGTACTCATAGTGCCCAGAGGTGATACTAAATGCCGTCTTCCACTCATCCCCCTCCTGGATATGCACCAGGTTGTACGCACTCCTGAGATCCAATTTGGTGAAGAAGCGTGCCCCATGCAATGACTCTGTCACACTGGCTATGAGAGGCAGCGGGTAACTGTACTGCACTGTGATCTGATTTATACCTCGATAGTCAATGCACGGGCGTAAACCTCCATCCTTTTTCTTCACAAAAAAAAACTTGAGGAGGCAGGTGAGGTGGAAGGCCGAATGTATCCCTGTCCCAGAGATTCTGAGACATATGTTTCCATAGCCGCCGTCTCCTCCTGTGACGGAGGATACACGTGACTCCTGGGAAGTGCTGCGTATACCTGGAGATTTATCACACAATCCCCCCGTCGATGGGGTGGTAATTGAGCCAAATCGGCATATTCTGGGGGAATGTGCATGGTGGAGACCTGGTTCGGACTCTCCACCGAAGTTGCACCTATGGAAACACCTACACACCTCCCTGAGCACTGACGTGACCATCCCTTCAGAGCCCTCTGTTGCCACGAAATAGTGGGGTCATGATAGGCCAACCAGGGAAGCCCCAACACCACAGGAAACGCAGGAGAATCGATCAGGAAGAGACTAATTCTCTCCTCATGACCCTCCTGCGTTATCATACATAGTGGAGCTGTGACCTCCCTAATCAGGCCCGACCCTAAAGGACGACTATCTAAGGCATGTACAGGAAAGGGCACATCAACAGGAACAATAGGGATCCCTAATCTAAGTGCAAATGAACGGTCAATAAAGTTCCCAGCTGCGCCTGAATCTACTAGCGCCTTATGCTGGGAACTCTATACATACACACGTGCGCAACAGGGAGGTCTGTGTGAGTCGGGTGCCAACTCACCTGGGATGATCCACCAGTGCCCTGCCTGCTGCCTCGACTCCCTGGGAAACCTCCCCAGCACCGACCAGCAGTGTGCCCCCCCTCCGGTCACCCTTAGAGCAGCACCTCCGAGCTCCATAGGTGTAGACTCGGAGGTGCTGGGGGATGGAACGGACGGACCCCAATCCGAGCGTCCGCGGGTGGCCAACAGGTTATCCAGCCGGATGGATAAATCCACCAGCTCGTCGAGGTTAAGGGTGGTGTCCCTGCATGCCAGCTCCCGACAAACGTCCTCACGTAGACTACACCGGTAATGGTCGATCAGGGCCCTCTCATTCCATCCCGCGCTGGCAGCCAGGGTCCTGAAGTCCAGTGCGAAGTCCTATGCGCTCCTCGTCCCCTGTCTGAGATGGAACAAGCATTCCCCCGCCGTCTAACCTCAGGCGGATGATCGAAGACCGCCCGGAAGCAGCGGGTGAAATCCTCATAGCGAACCAACGTTGCGTCTATTCCTCCCCATTCGGCGTTGGCCCACTCCAGCGCTTTCCCCGACAAACAGGAGATGAGGGCGGACACTCTCTCGTATACCAAGGGAGCCGGGTGGACGGTCGCCAGGTAGAGCTCCACCTGGAGCAGGAACCCCTGGCACACGGCAGCCGTCCCTTCATATGGCTTCAGGAGCGAGAGCCGAATCCCACTGGGTCCAGGTGACGGAGGGGTGGACAGCGGTGTGGGTTGAGGTGAAGTTGATGGGGTTGTGGGAAAACCCTCTCTCTCCCATCGCTCCATGGTGTGCAACACACAATCCATGGCTGTGCCAAGATTGTGGAGCATCATTGCGTGCTGCTGGACGCGCTCCTCCACCGGTAACGGAGGACTGGGTGCACCTGCTGACTCCATATGGGGTGCGTGATTCTGTCAGGTGTCAGTGTGCAGCGGTAGGACGGAGTCAGGCGCAGGACACAGAACTTAGTAACAGACGAACTTTACTCGAAAAGAAACAACTCTAATTTCCACGCAGGGAAATACAGCAGCTCACAGACGTCTTTAACACAAAACAAAGAACTATCACGCACAAAACCATGAGGGAACCAGAGGGTTAAATAGGGAAATAATTATAACGTGATGAGAACCAGGTGTGTACAATCAAGACAAAACAAATGGAAAAAGAAACGTAGATCGGTGGTAGCTAGAAAGCCGGTGACGACTGACCGCCGAACGTCGCAGCGTCAAAGAAGAGGCACCAACTTCGGCGGAAGTCGTGACATTATTGACATATTTACCACATTGATGCATGCTTCCCATGGTGTTTAAAGAGCACATGATGAGACAAATATTGTTCATAAAATACTGCCCCTGTCATTGGTAAATATGTGCATAGCATCAGTGCATTGTGAATGACCACTGAGAAAACTTCAGTAAGTACAAAATGACCAAAGTGTCACTATAAAATGTTCACATACTAATTGGAACTAGGAAACTCAGAAATGTCCGACTTGCTAACTGGTTGTAGTTATTCACGTGCCGCGTTCAACCAGTTAGCATGTCGGAAATCAGCTTTTCCTAGTTCCGACTAGCACGTTAATGTGGCATAAATTCAGAGAGACGGCTCCTTAACATGAAGAATTCATATCACAAATACAAAGTGTTTTATTCCTCTTGATCCTGTGTTATTAGTAAATACTTCACCATTTAAATCCTGTTTAACTCCAAAATATATACAAAATATACAGTTATTCACAATTGACAATAGATTTAGAAGAAGTCTAGTTGGTGATTTGTTATAATACAGTGGTCTGACTGCTTGGAACTTAACTGCAGACACAGTTCAATACAATACTAATTTCACTGACAATGTTGCATACAGAGCCCTACTTTTCTCAAACATAACAGTCAGGTTGTCAAGGCAACAGAGGGTGTGTTCGAAAATTCAATCTGGAGTGCCAGAGTATGCTCAGAGTGGGGCGTTGTCAGATTGTCCGTTCCTAAATTCAGTGTTTCGCTGTCAGAGCGTTCAGGGAGCACACTGGACGCTCTGGCCGAGGAGTAGGGTTGATCCGAGTGTTCTGACCTCACAACAGCAGTCAAGCACCCAAGCTAACTGGCTAACGTTGGCTAGCTACTTCCAGACACAATTGAGAGAACAACCTCACTCTGACCATTTTACTCGCCCTAGCAGAGCTGGTTAGGCTGTTTTCATGTTATCCAGAGCGTTGGTGACTGTAACTTTTCTGCTGGCAACATTTTAATTACGCTTTTTTGCCTACGTTTACTGACACCGGTCATATCCAACGGGTGTTGAGCGTTCATAATTCATTATTCTGTGCTCTGGCACACTCAGAAGAGAGTGCTCTGAAATCGGAGTAGATAGCCAGAGCGAATATTACGAACGCACCTGAGAGAGTGTTCACATACTGCAGGTCCTCCAACTGTCATAATATAAGGTAGATTTCAGCCATTTGTAAGAGAAAACAGCGGGTATTTTAGCTTTCTTTTGTGGAGTGCTTGAAGCACACAGCACGGTTTTGTTCTAGTATGTTTGGTGCATACTCAGCAGTCCAACTCGCCCTTTTCTACGCTCAGTGATACTGCCTTATCTGTGGAGATAAAACAATGCACATTATCCCCTATCTAAAGCAAACAGGAACCAGCAAAGGCCCGATACCTTTATCACAGACCACCTCAGGTCAAACGACATTGAAGTAACCTTTTATAACCACACCCATCCAGTCAAATAGGCTGCAGTGTTTCAAGGCAAGCATGTACCACAATGCTACTTACTAGGCACAGTTAGGAACATGGCAGTGCTGGTGGTTTATGTGTTACGTGTGAAGTGTTATGAATATAGTCTTTCAACTCCACAGTGTACGATAGTGTCTATGAAGCAATCCACATAGAGAATAAGAACTGGTCTGAAATGAGTAGAGGCAGAAGGAATCACATGTCCAAGCCATTAATGTTCATTGTGGGTGTGTTTGTGGGTCTGTGTCTGTGTTTGTGTCTGAGTCTCTGTCTGTCTGTCTGTCTCTCTCTGTGTGTGTGGGTGTGTGTGTGTGTGTGTGTTTGTGGGTGTATTTGAGAATCTTGTTTCTCATGGTCTGAGAGTCTTTAGGTGGCTTTTGGCAAACTCCAATGGAGCTGTCATGTAACTTTTATTGAAGAGTGGCTCCGTCTGGCCACTCTACCATAAAGGCCTGATTGGTGGAGTGCTGCAAAGATGGTTGTCCTTCTGGAAGGTTCTCCCATCTCCACAGAGGAACTCTAGAGCTCTGTCAGAATGACCATCAAGTTCTTGGTCACCTCCCTGACCAAGGCCTTTCTCCCCCGATTGCTCAGTTTGGCCAGACGGCCAGCGCTAGGAAGAGTCTTGGTGGTTCCAAACTTCTTCCATTTAAGAATGATGGAGGCCACTGTGTTCTTGGGGAACTTCAATGCTGCAGAAATTTTTGGTACCCTTCCCCAGATCTGTGCCTCGACACAATCCTGTCTCGGAGCTCTAAGGACAATTCCTTCGACCTCATGGCTTGGTTTTTGTTCTGAAATGCACTGTCAACCGTGGGACCTTATATAGACAGGTGTGTCTCTTTCCAAATCATGTCCAATCAATTGCATTTGCCACAGGTGGACTCCAATCAAGTTGTAGAAACATCTAAAGGATGATCAATGGAAACAGGATGCACCTGAGATCAATTTCAAGTCTCATAGCAAATGGTCTGAATACATGTGAGTAAGGTATTTCAGTTTTTTTAATAAATTTGCAAACATTTCTAAAAACCTGTTTTCGCTTTGTCATTATGGGGTATTGTTTGTAGATTGTTGAGGAAAAACATTTACTTAATCACTTTTAGAATAAATCTGTAACGTAACAAAATGTGGAAAAAGTCAAGGGGTTTGAATACTTTCCAAAGGCACTGTATGTACCAAATTTCATGACTTTAGGTCAAATGGAATTAGGGGTGTGACCGTTCAGAATTTGCATTTTAAATCTCTATGGCAAGACACATCATTCACCAAATCAGGCCAGTGCTGTCTGAGATATTGCGTGTGACAAAAGAACGTACAAATATACTTAAGGACGGACACGGAGACAGGTCTACAGTCCCCTCCCCGATTTCATCTTGGGGGACAATAAAGATGAATTATGGTCCTGAGCACCAAATCATGAAATACTTTGCCCAATAGACCCTTTTCCAGTACACGACACACTGACATCACGCACAGATGAGTGCAACTCTTGGCGGCAGTAAGAAAGCCTTCGCCATCTGCGACATTCAACATAGCCCATACGTTGTCATTACTTCTAAACAAAATCACTTTTTGGGGTTCTCATACACTTACAATGATGTTTTGATTCTTGCTTGAACAGTTGCTAAGAACGTATTTGGTTGTGATCTTTGCAAAATAACTATTTTGGATGCAGCTGTTGTTAGCTAGAATGCTAACGCTCAT
This sequence comes from Coregonus clupeaformis, assembly GCF_020615455.1. Lineage (NCBI taxonomy): Eukaryota > Metazoa > Chordata > Actinopteri > Salmoniformes > Salmonidae > Coregonus > Coregonus clupeaformis. The sequence goes on along the minus strand of NC_059211.1, from coordinate 21,315,668 downwards.
TGATATAGGCTGTAGCCAAAGCTAGCCAAAGAGCCATTTTACTGGTTGAAGTTGAAGTATTTTTATTATATTAAGCAGGACATTCATACGAGCCTTAAAATCCAGTTATATTCCAAAAGTAGTGTGAAAATCCCTCATAAGCGACATGTAAATAGAGGCTTTTTTTGCTGGCGTTCTATAAGAACTCCCCTTGTTCTGCCACCAACTTTTGCGCATCGCCCTCGTGCGCAATGTTTGCCAACACAGAAAGCTATTAACTATTAACAGGTTTTCAGACCACCAACAGAGGGCAGTAACAGTTTACCTTCCGATGTATGGGGCATGAACATGGGACTGTTGCAAACTGTCAGACAGGAGAGACATTTGGGAATAACACCTAAAATGTTTGAAAATACTAGATAAGGCTTTTAAAGCATGTAAGCATGTTATATCTATGGAAATGTAGAATATTATATGTCTCAAAGTCCTGATAAGGCTTGAGAACTGGCTTGATTAGACTATAGCTGATATAAAATCAACATCAAATTAAAGTTTATTGGTCGCATACACAGATTTGCAGATGTTATCGCAGGTGCAGCGAAATGCTTTTGTTTCTAGCTTTAACAGTGCAGTAATACCAATCAAAACAAAAAAACTATACACACATGGAAACATTCTGAGAATATAATGTAAAAAATAACACCCCAAAAAATAAAATACTGCAAAGTTGGCTAGAAACAGGTTAACCGTGTCTGAAGAACACTGTCTGATTGTGTTCTCTGCACAGCCCCCTTTATTGGGCAAACATGAGGTAGTCCTACACTGTTGAGCTTTATCAAGAACTACATTGCTGTAGGGCAGTGGTTCCAAACCTTTTTCGGTTACTGTGCCACCAAGTGAATTTTGCTCTTCCGAGAGTAACCCTGAAGTACCCCCTCATATGCATTTTACCAGTAAGCCTATGGTCTCATGAGTCTTCTCAAATACCCCCTGCGATAGGCCAAGTACCCCCAGGGGTCCTTGTACCCCTGGTTGGGAACCACTGTTGTAGGGTACCTGTATTCCTACTAAAGAGAGTTGTTAACGTTGTTATTGTTTCATGTCCGGTTCGCTCCGGCTGTTGTAATAATTGTTTAATTATTTGAGCAGCAATCATCGACTAGCAAAGTTGATACATTGTATCATTTCACCTCACCTGTGAGAGTGAAGAAGAAATTCAGCAACTCTTGGAGGACAGTGGAAGTTGATAACAGTTGATAAAACCAATGCATTTTGGGCCATTGTCTTCACTCTTTACCAGGGGTTTACAGGTGAAAAAGTAAGGAGGCTCTTAAACATGATGTGATTGAGGCCATTTGAAAAATAAGGAGGCGAGGAGAGGACGGAGAAGAGGTTGCAAGGAGTAGAGCAAAACCAATTGAGATTCTCCCCCACTGTCCTCCAAGAGTTGCTGAATTTCCTCTTTACTGAAGAACGAGGTAACACCGCTTAATAGCACCTCACCTGTGAGAACCATGAGCACGGGCAAGTCTGATTAGGCAGACTTTACAATTCAGAAAACCATTCAAAAGTTATGATACAGTGAGGGAAAAAAGTATTTGATCCCCTGCTGATTTTGTACGTTTGCCCACTGACAAAGAAATGATCAGTCTATAATTTTAATGGTAGGTTTATTTGAACAGTGAGAGACAGAATAACAACAAAAAAATCCTGAAAAACGCATGTAAAAAATTTTATAAATTGATTTGCATTTTAATGAGGGAAATAAGTATTTGACCCCCTCTCAATCAGAAAGATTTCTGGCTCCCAGGTGTCTTTTATACAGGTAACGAGCTGAGATTAGGAGCACATTCTTAAAGGGAGTGCTCCTAATCTCAGCTTGTTACCTGTATAAAAGACACCTGTCCACAGAAGCAATCAATCAATCAGATTCCAAACTCTCCACAATGGCCAAGACCAAAGAGCTCTCCAAGGATGTCAGGGATAAGATTGTAGACCTACACAAGGCTGGAATGGGCCAGAAGACCATCGCCAAGCAGCTTAGTGAGAAGGTGACAACAGTTGGTGCGATTATTCGCAAATGGAAGAAACACAAACTACCTGTTAATCTCCCTCGGCCTGGGGCTCCATGCAAGATCTCACCTCGTGGAGTTGCAATGATCATGAGAATGGTGAGGAATTAGCCCAGAACTACACGGGAGGATCTTGTCAATGATCTCAAGGCAGCTGGGACCATAGTCACCAAGAAAACAATTGGTAACACACTACGCTGTGAAGGACTGAAATCCTGCAGCGCCCGCAAGGTCCCCCTGCTCAAGAAAGCACATATACAGGCCCGTCTGAAGTTTGCCAATGAACATCTGAATGATTCAGAGGAGGAGGAGGATTAATGCTGCCTATGACCCCAAGAACACCATCCCCACCGTCAAACATGGAGGTGGAAACATTATGCTTTGGGGGTGTTTTTCTGCTAAGGGGACAGGACAACTTCACCGCATCAAAGGGACGATGGACGGGGCATGTACCGTCAAATCTTGGGTGAGAACCTCCTTCCCTCAGCCAGGGCATTGAAAATGGGTCGTGGATGGGTATTCCAGCATGACAATGACCCAAAACACACGGCCAAGGCAACAAAGGAGTGGCTCAAGAAGAAGCACATTAAGGTCCTGGAGTGGCCTAGCCAGTCTCCAGACCTTAATCCCATAGAAAATCTGTGGAGGGAGCTGAAGGTACGAGTTGTCAAACGTCAGCCTCGAAACCTTAATGACTTGGAGAAGATCTGCAAAGAGGAGTGGGACAAAATCCCTCCTGAGATGTGTGTAAACCTGGTGGCCAACTACAAGAAACGTCTGACCTCTGTGATTGCCAACAAGGGTTTTGCCACCAAGTACTAAGTCATGTTTTGCGGAGGGGTCAAATACTTATTTCCCTCATTAAAATACAAATCAATTTATAACATTTTTGACATGCGTTTTTCTGGATTTTTGTATTGTTATTCTGTCTCTCACTGTTCAAATAAACCTACCATTAAAATTATAGACTGATCATGTCTTTGTCAGTGGGCAAACGTACAAAATCAGCAGGGGATCAAATACTTTTTTCCCTCACTGTATAGTAGTACTGAATATTGCATTCTTAGGACTGATTCATATAAAACATTTTTAGGACTGATTAAGATGTAGCATAGTGAAAAGTAAGTACATGTTGATTTTCTCTTCCAGGTCTGATGGAATGTCCACTACCAAGTTTTCTGATGAGTTTAACAATGATTCGGTATCTCTCCCTTTGAAATGCTTCCTGAGGCAGGTGCCTTGGGAGAACAGTTAGTGAGACGCTGTAATACTATAAAGTATAAAGGTACCCGGATCCGGCTGTTAAGGGAGCTCCCAAATTAAGTAAGGCCTGGCCATTTGTTTGTTTTTACGTTTTACCACACACACACCTGCATACACACACAACCCCACCCGTCTATACAAATGAATATTTGTTAGTGGTGTTAATACCGTGTCTGATTTATTGTGTGGGTTTTTCACTTGTTTTAGAAGGTTCTTCACAGGTTAAAAAGGATGCACCTTAAAGGGCACACAAATGAAATTTACTGAAGTATCTATTGTCTGAAATTTGGTTGAACACCATGTACGTTCTCCTGATGAGTAGAGAATGTTTGAAATCTTTTAAATTAATGAGTGTGAAGAAAATAGAAAGAACAGACTCACTTAATGTTGTTGTTTGACCTCTGACCTCTGTTCTGACATTCTGGTGAGGTCTGATCACCCTCGTTTGAAGATCGGTGACATCAATAGACTAGAGACAGGTTTCCCTTTGAAATTTTTTTCATAAAAGGTACAATCTTTTTAAATGATATCATAAATAGGACTGGAGGAGTTATGTCACACATGCGGCTAACAAAAATATGTATACTAAGACCGTCGCCGAAGCAAAGACTGTTCTGCAGAAGAAAAGAGAGGAAGGCTCCACTCTCTCACTTGAGTATCTTACCTAGTTATTTACAGATTATCTCATTTTTGCTCTATTGTAGCTTTGTCAACTATGTGTGTGTTTATGTATACCTGTTCGCACCTCTCCCTGTAGGCTTTACAGACGATCCCCACCCCTTGGCTGTAACCATTCTAATTTAATGTACCCTGTGCGCACAACCCATGTGAAATTCTGGGTCTCTGGCAGTGTTTGGAACTGCTGGTCTGCAGTCAAGAACACCGAGTTCATCTCAGCCTATGTTGCCCTTCAGTCCCTTGACTTTTTGGCCCTGACGGAGTCATAGGTCACCCCAGAGAACAATGCTACTGCAGCTGCTCTTTCTTCATCTGACTATGTTTTCTCTCATAGTCCGAGAGCATCTGGTCATCGCGATGGTGGCACAGGTCTACTAATTTCTCCAAAGTGGAGATTTTCTATTTTCTCTCACCATCTTCTCATTTGAATTCCATGCTGTCACTGTCACTTATCCACTCAAGCTTAACATTATTGTCATCTCGCTCACCAGGTGCCATTGGAGAGTTCCTAAATGAGCTTGACACCTTGATAAGCTCATTTCCTGACGATGGCTCACCGCTCTTCGTACTTGGCGACTTCAACCTCCCGAAGTCTGCCTTAGATTCATTTCTTCCCAACTCTTTCTTTCCCCTCCTTGCCTTTTTTGACCTCACCCTTTCCCAGTCCCCTCCCAATCACAAGGCAGGTAATACGCTTGACCTCATCTTTACTAGAGGCTGTTCACCTACTAATCTCACTGCAACCCCCCTCCAGGTCTCTAATCACTACTTTGTTTCCTTTTCTGTCTCCCTTTCCTCCAACCCTAACCACTCATCCCCTACCCAGATGGTCATGCGCCTTCGCAATCTTCGCTTTTTCTCTCTCTCTCTCCCACTTCTCTATCCTCTTCTATCCTATCATATCTCCCTTCTGTCTCCTGATTCTGCCTCTTCGACCCTACTCTCCTCCCTTTATGCAATCTATGACTCACAATGTCCCTTTTCCTCCCGGCCGGCTCGGCCCTCCCACTAAGTCCGTGGCTTAGTGACTCATTGTGAGCTTACAGCTGAGCGAAAATGGAGGTAAACTAAACATCCTTTCACTCCCTCCTCTCTACCTTCTCTTCCTCTGTATCCGCTGCTAAAGCCACTTTCTACCACTCTAAATTTCAAGCTTCAGCCTCTAACCATAAGGAATTATTTTACACCTTCTCCTCCCTCCTTAATTATCCACCCCCTCCCTCCCTCCTCCCTCTCTGCGGACAACTTTGTCAACCACTTTGAAAAAAAGTTTGACGACATCCGCTACTCATTCACTCAGTCCACTTGTCTCACTCACACAGAACTACTCTGCGCCTTGACCTGTTTCTCCGCTCTCTCTCCAGATGACATCCTGCGACTAGTGAGGTCTGGTCGCCCGACAACCTACCCGCTGAAACCCATCCCCTCCTCCCTTCTCCAGACCATCTCTGGAGACCTTCTCCCATTCTTCACTTCCCTCATCAACTCATCCCTGACCACTGGCTGCGTCCCCTCGGACTTCAAAATGGCCCAAGTCGCTCCCCTCCTCAAGAAACCAACACTCATCTGTCAAAAACTATAGACCTATATCCCTTCTTTCCTTTCTTTCCAAAACACTTGTCTCTGATCAACTTTCTCGTAATCTCTCTCAGAACGATCTTCTTGACCCTAACCATTCAGGCTTCAAGACGGATCACTCAACCAAGACTGCTCCTCTCTGTGTCATCGAGGCTCTCCACACTGCCAAAGCTGACTCTCTCTACTCTGTTGCCATCCTCCTAGATCTATCCGCTGCCTTCAACACCGTGAACCATCAGATCCTCCTCTCAACCCTCTCAGGGCTGGGTGTCTCAGGCTCTGCACACTCTTGGATTGCATCCTACCTGGCAGGCCGCTCCTACCAGGTGACATGGCGAGGATCTGTGTCTGCACCACTTACTCTCACTACTGGTGTCCTCCAGGGCTCGGTTCTAGGCCCTCTCCTCTTTTCTCTATACACCAAGTCACTCGGCTCCGTCATATCCTCACATGGTCTCTCCTATCGTTGCTATGCGGATTACACTCAACTACCCCCCCCTCCTTCTGACACCCAGGTAGCAACACGCATCTCTGCGTCCCTGGCAGATATCTCAACTTGGATGTCGGCCCACCACCTCAAGCTCAAACTCGACAAGACAGAATTGCTCTTCCTCCTGGGGAAGGCCTGCCCCGCTCAAAGACCTCTCCATCACGGCTGACAACTCCAGTGTCGTCCTCCCAGAGTGCAAAGAACCTTGGCGTGAGCCTTGACAACACCCTGTCGTTCTCTGCAAACATCAAAGCAGTGACCCGCTCCTGCAGGTTCTTGCTCTACAACATCCGTAGAGTACGACCCTACCTCACACAGGAAGCGGTGCAGGTCCTAATCCAGGCAATTGTCCTCTCCCGTCTGGACTACTGCAACTCTCTGTCGGCTGGGCTCCCCGCTTGTGCCATCAAACCCCTGCAACTTATCCAGAACTCTGCAGCCCGCCTGGTTTTCAACCTTCCCAAGTTCTCTCATGTCTCCTTGCTCCTCCACATGCTCCGCTGGCTTCCAGTCGAAGCTTGCATCCACTACAAGACCATGGTGCTTGCATACGGAACAGCAAGAGGAACTGCCCATACATACCTTCATGCTATGCTCAAACCCTAAACCCCAACCCGAGCACTGCATTCTGCCACCTCAGGTCCCTTGCGGGAGGGCAGCTCCCGCTCAGCCCAGTCCAAGCTCTTCTCTCTCCTGGCACTCCAATTGTGGAACCAGCTTCCCCCTGTAGTTATTAGGACAGCAGTCCCTGCCCATCTTCCGAAAACAACTGAAGCCCTCCCTCTTCAAACAGTACCTTGAATAAAAATTACAGCACTTGTAATAAATCAGACACGGTATAAACACCACTAACAAATATTAATTTGTAGAGATTTTTTTTTTTACATTTGACATTCTTGTCATTTAGCAGACGCTCTTATCCAGAGCGACTTACAGTTAGTGCATTCATCTTACGATAGCTAGGTGGGACAACCACATATCACAGGCATAGAAAGTAAATTTTTCCTCAATAACGTAGCTGTCAGTAGAGTCAGAGCTAGAAGTGCAAGTGCTGGTGTAGTGTCGAGTTAATGTTGCTAATTATGCTCTGAAACAAAGGAGTCCGCTTATACTGAGCTTTGATCATACGTTTTATTTATATCACAAGATTTCAGCATAAGTTTACAGATGTCATGATCACAGAACAGAGTCCCAAAAGAATAAGTCTGTTCTGATCTTCTTTGTTCAAACCCAGTACTTATAATATTTCCCAAAATATGGGTGGCTCCCTCTACTGACCAATCCCCTGTCTACAACAAACAGACTCCCTCTGTTCTATGAGGTGTCACTCTAAAACGGCTCCCTCTGAAACTGAATAAACATCCTCTCAGGTTCCACTTGAAAACATTAGCAAAGTCATAATTCTCCATACACTACACTGGTTAAGCGTTTTTTTCAGGAAGCATTTCAAAGGGAGAGATACAGAATCATTGTTAAACTCATCAGAAAACTTGGTAGTGGACATTCCATCCGTCCAGAAAGAGAAAATAAACAAATACTTTGTTTTCACTATGCTACATCTTAATCAGTCCTAAACATTTTTTTATATGAATCAGTCCTAAGAATGCAATATTCAGTACTACTATATGTACCATCCTCCCTTTTTCAATGGAGCTTACTACCTTTTGGGCAGGAAGCCTTGATAAAACCATGCATATAAATGATCCTACTGGAGACCCATCAGGAGATCCAGGGGCCCATTAAGCGAAATAGACAACTTCTAAAGTAAACAATCCCAGAGCCCCTTTCTTATAATCTTATCGTCTAGACCTGTTGCCTTGACATATGGTTTGTGTTCTGAACCTTCTGTCCCTGGGACATCAACTGGTCAAAATATGAAACCTGTTGTTTAACAAATCTGCCTTCAAAAAGTTGGTGGACAACATGTCAGTTCATAATGCAAGAGCTCTGATAGGTTGGAGGACGTCCTCCGTAAGTAGTCATAATTACTGTGTAAGTCTATGGAAGGGGGTAAAAACCATGAGCCTCCTAGGTTTTGTATTGAAGTCAAAGTACCCAGAGGAGGACAGAAGCTAGCTGTCATCTGGCTACACCATGGTGCTACCCTACAGAGTGCTGTTGAGGCTACTGTAGACCTTCATTGAAAAACAGTGTATTTTAATACATTATTTGGTGTCGTGAATATATTTATTACAGTTTTATCTAAAAAGGATAACTTTTTAATGTTTCACTATTTGTATTTTTCTGAAATTCACTGAGGATGGTCCTCCCTTTCCTCCTCTGAGGAGCCTCCACTGTATAACTACAACCAGTTAGCAAGTCGGACATTTCTGAGTTTCCTAGTTCCAATTAGTATGTGAACATTTTATAGTGACACTTTGGTCATTTTGTACTTACTGAAGAGACAAATGAACTGTTGTCCAGGGTGTTTTCTCAGTGGTCATTCACAATGCACTGATGCTATGCACATATTGACCAATGACAGGGGCAGTATTTTATGAACAATATTTGTCTCATCATGTGCTCTTTAAACACTATGGGAAGCATGCATCAATGTGGTAAATATGTCAATAAGCTCAACTTGGTTTAGATTTGATTTCTCTGCCATGATATAATGATTACCTGTTGATTGTTATGTGTTGTCACTGCTCTGCTACACTCCCTCTGCAAGGTAATGCTTCTCAATGTTAGTTAGAAAATGATTTACAGCTATTTGGATTATTTGTTATTCATTTGTATTTTCTATGAAGAACGGATAGTTCCCCCCCCCCCATGAGTCCTTTATTTTGATATGAATTTATTTCCTTTCATGTTACTGTAAAATCTATATTCTTTGTTTTATAACCAAACACTTGTAAAAAGGCATAATTTCTAAAACGTATTGATTACCATTGAAAAAAATAAACGTATGTAATTCTTTAAAAACGGTAATGTAACAAATACAGTATCCAGGATAGTTACCAGCTTGTTAGCCAGCTAAACATGACTGGACTAGGCTGTTTGTTATCAAACAAATATCTAGCAGCCTGCAAGTAGAAGGGGAAAAATGTAGTCCTAGCTCCGGTAATACAGTATATCATAACTTTTGAATGGTTTTCTGCATTGTAAAGTCTGCCTAATCAGACTTGGCCGTGCTCATGGTTCTCACAGCTGAGGTGCAATTAAGCGGTCGCTACCTCGTTCTTCAGTAAAGAGGAAATTCAGCAACTCTTGGAGGACAGCAGGGGAGAATCTCAATTGGTTTTGCTCGACTCTTTGCAACCTCTTCTCCGTCCTCTCCTCGCCTGCTTTTCAAATGGCCTCCGATTGATCAGACTTTCAGAACTCATTTACCAATCACATCATGTTTAAGAGCCTCCTTACTTTTTCACCTGTAAACCCCTGGTCAAAAGTGAAGACAAAGGCCCAAAATGCATTGGTTTTATCAACTGTTATCAACTTCCACTGTCCTCCAAGAGTTGCTGAATTTCTCCTTCACTCTCACAGGTGAGGTGAAATGATACAATGTATCGACTTTGCTAGTCGATGTGTGCTGCTAAAATAATTAAACAATTATAACAACAGCCGGAGCGAACCGGACATGAAACAATAACAACGTTAACAACTCTCATTAGTAGGAATACAGGTACCCTACAACAGTGGTTCCCAACCAGGGGTACAAGGACCCCTGGGGGTACTTGGCCTATCGCAGGAGGTATTTGAGAAGACTCATGAGACCACAGGCCTACTGGTAAAATGCAAGAGGGGGTACTTCAGGGTTACTCCGGGAAGAGCAAAATTAAGTTGGTGGCACAGTAACCGAAAAAGGTTTAGAACTACTGCCCTACAGTAATGTAGTTCTTGATAAAGCTCAACAGTGTAGGACTACCTCATGTTTGCCCAATAAAGAGTGCTGTGCTGTGCCTGTTTCTAGACAACTTTGCAGTTTTTTTCTTTTTGAGGTGTTATTTTATCAGCTATAGTCTAATCAAGCCAGTTCTCAAGCCTTCTCAGGACTTTGGGACATATAATCTTCCACATTTCCATAGATATAACATGCTTACATGCTTTAAAAGCCTTATCTAGTATTTTCAAACATTTTAGGTGTTATTCCCAAATGTCGCTCATGTCTGACAGTTTGCAACAGTCCCATGTTCATGCCCTATACATCATAAGGTAATATGTTACTGCCCTCTGTTGGTGGTCTGAAATCCTGTTAATAGATGTTTGCAAACATTGTCGCACAAGTTGGTGGCAGAACAAGGGGAATGCTTATAGAATGCCAGCAAAAAAAGCCTCTATTTACATGTTGCTTATGAGTGCATTTCACACTACTTTTGGAATATAATTTGATTTTAAGGCTCGTATGAATGTCCTGCTTAATATAATGTTTGTGTCATCACAAATCAACTGCATTATACATAAATACTTCAACTTCAACCAGTAAAATGGCTCTTTGGCTAGATTTTGCTGCAGCCTATATCAATGGTCGTTAGCATTCTAGCTAACAACAGCTGCATCCAAAATAGTTATTTTGCAAAGATCACAGCCAAATACGTTCTTAGCAACTGTTCAAGCAAGAATCAAAACATCATCGTAAGTGTATGAGATCCCCAAAACGTTATTTTGTTTAGAAGTAATAACAACGTATGGGCTATGTTGAATGTCGCAAATGGCGAAGGCTTTCTTACTGCCGCCAAGAGTTGCACACATCTGTGCGTGATGTCAGTGTGTCGTGTACTGGAAAAGGGTCTATTGGGCAAAGTATTTCATGATTTGGTGCTCAGGACCATAATTCATCTTTATTGTCCCCCAAGATGAAATCGGGGAGGGGACTGTAGACCTGTCTCCGTGTCCATCCTTAAGTATATTCATACGTTATTTTGTCACACGCAATATCTCAGACAGCACTGGCCCGATTTGGTGAATGATGAGTCTTGCCATAGAGATCAGAAACAATTTTTTAAATACTGATTGGCCAGATGGTGGCGCTATAACAAGTGATTGAAAATGCAAATTCTGAACGGTCATGCCCCTAATTCCATTTGACCTAATGTCATGAAATTCGGTGCATACAGTGCCTTTGGAAAGTATTCAGACCCCTTGACCTTTTCCTTTTCCACATTTTGTTATGTTAAAGCAGTTACAATTCCCCAAAATGACAAAGCGAAAACAGGTTTTTAGAAATGTTTGCAAATGTATTAAAAATAAAAAACAGAAATACCTTACTGACATAAGTATTCAGACCATTTGCAGAAAATTTCTGCAGCATTGAAGTTCCCCAAGAACACAGTGGCCTCCATCATTCTTAAATGGAATAAGTTTGGAACCACCAAGACTCTTCCTAGAGCTGGCCACCCAGCCAAACTGAGCAATCGGGGGAGAAGGGCCTTGGTCAGGGAGGTGACCAAGAACCCGATGATCATTCTGACAGAGCTCTAGAGTTCCTCTGTGGAGATGGGAGAACCTTCCAGAAGGACAACCATCTTTGCAGCACTCCACCAATCAGGCAGTTTTTTGGTAGAGTGGCCAGACGGAGCCACACCTCAGTAAAAGTTACAAGACAGCCCGCTTGGAGTTTGCCAAGCAACCTAAAGACTCTCAGACCATGAGAAAGAAGATTATCTGGTCTGAATGCCAAGCGTCACGTCTGGAGGAAACCTGGCACCATCCCTACGGTGAAGCATGGTGGTGGCAGCATCATGCTGTGGGGATGATTTTCAGCGGCAGGGACTGGGAGACTAGTCAGGATCGAGGCAAAGATGAACGGAGCAAAGTACAGAGAGATCCTTGATGAAAACCTGCTCCAGAGCGCTCAGGTCCTCAGACTTGGGCGAAGGTTCACCTTCCAACAGGACAAAGACCCTAAGCACACAGCCAAGACAATGCATGAGTGGCTTCGGGACAAGTCTCTGAATGTCCTTGAGTGGCCCAGCCACAGCCCGGACTTGAACCCGATCGAACAGAGACCTGAAAATAGCTGTGCAGCAATGCTCCCCATCCAACCTGACAGAGCTTGAGAGGATCTGCAGTGAAGAATGGGAGAAATTCTCCAAATACAGGTGTGCCAAGCTTGTAGCGTCATACCCAAGAAGACTCGAAGCTGTTATTGCTGCCAAAGGAACTTCAACAAAGTACTGAGTAAAGGGTCTGAATACTTATGTAAATGTGATATTTCTATTTTGTTTTGCATTAGTGACAATTTCTAAAAACCTGTTTTTGCATTGTCATTTTGGGGTATTGTGTGTAGATTGATGTGGATAAAAAACAATTTAATCAATTTCAGAATAAGGCTGTAACATAACAAAATGTGGGAAAAGTCAAGGGGTCTGAATACTTTCTGAATGCCTTGTAGGTCCCTCTCCTCACAAGGAACAATTTTGCCTCTGGCACCCATAAGGTCCACAAAGATTAATTTCCTGCCATTTAGAATTTTGTGAAAAACACTTAAAATGTCAGACCAGAGTCTCAGACCATGAGAAACAAGATTCTCTGATATGATGAAATCAAGATTTAACTCTTTGGCCTGAATGCCAAGCGTCACGTCTGGGAGGAAACCTGGCACCATCCCTATGGTGAAGCATGGTGGTGGCAGTATCATGCTGTGGGGATGTTTTCAGCGGCAGGGACTGGGAGACTAATCAGGATTGAGGCAAAGATGAACGGAGCAAAGTACAGAGAGATCCTTGATGAAAACCTGCTCCAGAGCACTCAGGACTTCATACTTGGGCGAAGGTTCACCTTCCAACAGGACAACGACCCTAAGCACACAGCCAAGACAACACAGGAGTGGCTTCGGGACCAGTCTCTGAATATCTTTGAGTGGCCCAGCCAGAGCCCGGACTTGAACCAAATCGAACATCTCTGGAGAGACCTGAAAATAGCTGTGTGGGCAATGCTCCCCATCCAACCTGCCAGAGCTTGAGAGGATGTGCAGAGAAGAATGGGAGAAATTCTCAAAATACAGGTGTGCCAAGCTTGTAGAGTCATACCCAAGAAGACTCAAAGCTGTAATCGCTGCTAAAGGTGCTTCAACAAAGTACTGAGTAAAGGGTCGGAATACTTATGTAAATGTAATATTTCCGTTTTGTTTTACATTAGCAAAAATTTCTAAAAACCTGGTTTTGCACTGTCATTTTGGGTATTGTGTGTAGATTGATGTGGATAAAAAACAATTTAATCAATTTCAGAATAAGGCTGTAACATAACAAAATGTGGAAAAAGTCAAGGGGTCTGAATACTTTCTGAATGCACTGTAGGTCCCTCTCCTCACAAGGAACAATTTTGCCTCTGGCACCCATAAGGTCCACAATGATGAATGTTCTGCCATTTAGAATTTTGTGAAAAACACTTAAAATGCTACTCCTCTTGCACTGAATGACCGATCTGCACGAAACTTGACATGTGGCATCTATGGACAAAGGTCTCTCAATGCACTATTTTTCAGACTTGTACTTAAAACAACATGACCGCTATTGACCAATAAACATTCACATGGGCGTTGTCTAGTCTTGGATTAAGAATCACTTTCAATTTACATTATCCATTAACAATGCTTTTAAATTCAGGAGTAGGTTTAATCTGGGTCCCGCAATCTGTCTCTAAAAGTAAAAACGGGGCTAATACATTATAACAGAATATATGATTAACATGAACTGTATTGGGGGACTTTTCATACAGCCAATCGCCCTCTAGTGGCCTCATGGGTGGAATGTTATTAATATTTTTCATAATGTAATAATACACTATTTTTATTTTAACAGCCGAAAATCCAGTGTTTCGATGTCAAACAGTTTGTTATGTTTCAGTCTTCTGTGATGTATATAAAGTGTAATATTGGGATGCAAACTCAAAATGTAATACATTTCAACTCTATATCTGACATGGTACAGGTGTCTTCTTTTTAAGCCCATAACCATGTGTGTGAAGTTTATACTTTTGTTTCTAAGTAGATTTGTTTAAGACTACCAAGAAACACTCTGTGTGACCCTGATTTAGCCCACTGCAGTAAAAGGTTAATCAAGATCATGTTTTGATAATATAAAGGCAAGTACCTTCATTTTATATTCTGTTTGCTTTGAAGGAAAAATGACCACACAACCACATTGGTCTTTGAGATGGTCCTTTATTCATTGGGCTATAAACAACATTTTGCATCACTGACATTCTCCATACCTGGCGCCGACGAATATGGCGGCATCGCGACTAGCTCTTAGGAAACTTTGCAATATGTATATATGTATATATTCTTAAATTCCATTCCTTACTTAGATTTGTGTGTATTGGGAAATTGTTAGATATTCCTTGTTAGATATTACTGCACTGTCGGAGCTAGAGGTACAAGCATTTCTCTACACCCGCAACAACATCTGCTAAACACGTGTATGTGACAAATAACATTTGATTTGATTTAGACTCATGAGACCCAATAAATTATTTACTATGTTTGATTGCTACAGCAGCAGCAGACCCAATATATTATTTATCATGTTTGGTTGCTCTAGCAAGCAGCAGTAGCACCACCTACTAAAACAGCCGATACAACCAGTGTTGCATCTAACACACGCTTTATGAAGTCATCTGCCTGCAAGGAAAAAGACAAGCAGAAAGCAAATTAATATGGAGTGCATCTCCTCAAGCAAAGCATCAATTAGAAAATTATCTTGATTATACTGTCATGGCTACCTGTTTGGACTCTGATTCGCCATAACGGGAGGAAAGTTACAAAATGCTGCGCAGTTGTGTCCAAGGAGTTCATATTCTATTGTGCGACCTCTCATTTTGTTCACCTCCTCCATAATGACCTCAGTCGTCCTTGGTTTGTACTTGTCATCCAAGTAGTTGTTGACTCCGTAAGTATTCCCTGCTGCCACATCCTTTAACGTATCTATTGTAATCGTGCCTTTACCGGAAAGACTGCTGCTGGATGAGCTAACACTGCAGAAAGCTAATTTTGATGGGCCATCTACAAAACAGGAAGAAATAAAAAAGTGAGTGTGTGTGAGTGTGTGTGTGTGTGTGTGTACACATGTAAGTGTAATTGTGTGTTTTGATGAGAGAAATAAAGAGGCAGACAGAACTCAGCAGATACTGTATCTGACTGAATAAGTTCAAAAAGTTCTTACTCTACCAACCATGTTCAGATATCAGTTTTACTGTGCTGTTAACATTTGACTTCAGATGATGTTTACACTCTCCTCCAATTCTGGAATTGGAATATAGGCTACCACAAATACATTTCCAGAAAAATATCATACCTGGAGTTACCAAATGGATGACCTCTCCATTTCCAATGTACAGAGCCCAGTGGTTGTATGCACCTTTGTTTATCTCAATCATGTCACCAATCTCCATCTAAGAATAAGGTGGGTACGAAGACATTTAATTACGTAACACACACACACACACACACACACACTCACACACAGACACAAGCATAGTTAAACATGTCCACACACACACATTTGATGATACTGTTGATTAATAATAATTAGCATTATTCAAAGATCAGCAACAGTACTTACTGTGGTAGGACTCCTGGTTTGCATGTGAATGTCTCACTGTTGATTGTGTCTACAGAGTTGCTACCATTCAGAAAAAAACATCACCCTTAAGAGTACAATGTCCAAAACCAACATCCTTTTATTCAATGTAACTCTTTGAGACCCAAGCGTTTTTGCAACTAGCTCTACCTCTGGCTTAGAATGTTTGTTTCTCGATTTAAAAAAATTCTACATAATCACTACTTCAGAAAGGAAATGTGTTTAACCACTTATTAAGGAATGAATAATGCAAGTCTTGGCGACATAGGCTCTGCTCCTTCAGGGTAGCTCACTGCAGAAAGCGTTGTTTAGATATGATCAAATAGACCAGCTAAAGTCATCCTACCATTACAAGACTGTATACTATAGACCAGCTAAAGTCATCCTACCATTACAAGACTGTATACTATAGACCAGCTAAAGTCATCCTACCATTACAAGACTGTATACTATAGACCAGCTAAAGTCATCCTACCATTACAAGACTGTATACTATAGACCAGCTAAAGTCATCCTACCATTACAAGACTGTATACTATAGACCAGCTAAAGTCATCCTACCATTACAAGACTGTATACTATAGACCAGCTAAAGTCATCCCTACCATTATAAGACTGTATACTATAGACCAGCTAAAGTCATCCTACCATTACAAGACTGTATACTATAGACCAGCTAAAGTCATCCTACCATTACAAGACTGTATACTATAGACCAGCTAAAGTCATCCTACCATTACAAGACTGTATACTATAGACCAGCTAAAGTCATCCTACCATTACAAGACTGTATACTATAGACCAGCTAAAGTCATCCTACCATTACAAGACTGTATACTATAGACCAGCTAAAGTCATCCTACCATTACAAGACTGTATACTATAGACCAGCTAAAGTCATCCTACCATTACAAGACTGAATACTCTGTGTATATATTAACCATGTGTAGCATGACCTTTGTAACATACTGTATGTCTCATGTCCATGGAGAATGTCAGTGATGCAAAATGTTGTTTATGGCCCAATGAATGAAGGACCATCTCAAAGACTAATGTGGTTGTGTGGTCATTTTTCCTTCAAAGCAAACAGAATATTAAATGAAGATACAGTGGGGAAAAAAAGTATTTAGTCAGCCACCAATTGTGCAAGTTCTCCCACTTAAAAAGATGAGAGAGGCCTGTAATTTTCATCATAGGTACACGTCAACTATGACAGACAAAATGAGAAATTTTTTTCCAGAAAATCACATTGTAGGATTTTTAATGAATTTATTTGCAAATTATGGTGGAAAATAAGTATTTGGTCAATAACAAAAGTTTCTCAATACTTTGTTATATACCCTTTGTTGGCAATGACACAGGTCAAACGTTTTCTGTAAGTCTTCACAAGGTTTTCACACACTGTTGCTGGTATTTTGGCCCATTCCTCCGTGCAGATCTCCTCTAGAGCAGTGATGTTTTGGGGCTGTCGCTGGGCAACACGGACTTTCAACTCCCCTCCAAAGATTTTCTATGGGGTTGAGATCTGGAGACTGGCTAGGCCACTCCAGGACCTTGAAAATGCTTCTTACGAAGCCACTCCTTCGTTGCCGGGCGGTGTGTTTGGGATCATTGTCATGCTGAAAGACCCAGCCACGTTTCATCTTCAATGCCCTTGCAGATGGAAGGAGGTTTTCACTCAAAATCTCACGATACATGGCCCCATTCATTCTTTCCTTTACACGGATCAGTCGTCCTGGTCCCTTTGCAGAAAAACAGCCCCAAAGCATGATGTTTCCACCCCATGCTTCACAGTAGGTATGGTGTTCTTTGGATGCAACTCAGCATTCTTTGTCCTCCAAACACGACGAGTTGAGTTTTTACCAAAAAGTTATATTTTGGTTTCATCTGACCATATGACATTCTCCCAATCCTCTTCTGGTTCATCCAAATGCACTCTAGCAAACTTCAGACGGGCCTGGACATGTACTGGCTGAAGCAGGGGGACACGTCTTGCACTGCAGGATTTGAGTTCCTGGCGGCATAGTGTGTTACTGATGGTAGGCTTTGTTACTTTGGTCCCAGCTCTCTGCAGGTCATTCACTAGGTCCCCCTGTGTGGTTCTGGGATTTTTGCTCACCGTTCTTGTGATCATTTTGACCCCATGGGGTGAGATCTTGCGTGGAGCCCCCAGATCAAGGGAGATTATCAGTGGTCTTGTATGTCTTCCATTTCCTAATAATTGCTCCCACAGTTGATTTCTTCAAACCAAGCTGCTTACCTATTGCAGATTCAGTCTTCCCAGCCTGGTGCAGGTCTACAATTCTGTTTCTGGTGTCCTTTGACAGCTCTTTGGTCTTGGCCATAGTGGAGTTTGGAGTGTGACTGTTTGAGGTTGTGGACAGGTGTCTTTTATACTGATAACAAGTTAAAACAGGTGCCATTAATACAGGTAACGAGTGGAGGACAGAGGAGCCTCTTAAAGAAGAAGTTACAGGTCTTTGAGAGCCAGAAATCTTGCTTGTTTGTAGGTGACCAAATACTTATTTTCCACCATAATTTGCAAATAAATTCATTAAAAATCCTACAATGTGATTTTCTGGAATTTTGTTTCTCAATTTGTCTGTCATAGTTGACGTGTACCTATGTTGAAAATTACAGGCCTCTCTCATCTTTTTAAGTGGGAGAACTTGCACAATTGGTGGCTGACTAAATACTTTTTTCCCCCACTGTACAAACCAGGAGTTCTACCACAGTAAGTACTGTTGTTGATCTTTGAATAATGGTAATTACTATTAATCAACAGTATCATCAAATGTGTGTGTGTGTGTGTGGACATGTTTAATTATACTTGTGGGGACCAGAAGTCCCCACAAGAATAGTAAACAACAAACATTTGACCAAGCTGGGGACATTTTACCGGTCCCCACAAGGAAAAAGGCTATTTCTAGGGGGTTTAGAGTTAGAATTAGGGATAGGCTTAGGGTTAGGGGTGAGAAAAAATATATTTGTAAAACAGGACTGTGTGTGTGTATGTGTGTGTGGGGGGGATTGGTGACATGATTGAGATAAACAGAGGTACATACAAACACTGGGCTCTGTACATTGGAAATGGAGAGGTCATCCATTTGGTAACTCCAGGTATGATATTTTTCTGGAAATGTATTTGTGGTAGCCTATATTTCAATTCTAGAATTGGGGGAGAGTGTAAACATCATCTGAAGTCAAATGTTAACAGCATAGTATAACTGATATCTGAACATGGTTGATAGAGTAAGAACTTTTTGAACTTATTCAGTCAGATACAGTATTTGCTGAGTTCTGTCTGCCTCTTTATTTCTCTCATCAAAACACACAATTACACTTACATGTTTACACACACACACACTCACTTTTTAATTTCTTCCTGTTTTGTAGATGGCCCTTCAAGAGTAGCTTTCTGCAGTGTTAGCTCATCCAGCGGCAGTCTTTCCTGTAAAGGCACGATTACAATACAGACGTTAAAGGATGTGGCAGCAGGGAATACTTACAAAATCAACAACTACTGGGATGGCAAGTACAAACCAAGGAGGACTGACGTCATTATGGAGGAGGTGGACAAAATGAGAGGTCGCCCAATAAAATATGACCTCCTTGGACAAAACTGTGAGCATTTTGTAACTTTCCTCCGTTATGGCGAATCAGAGTCCAAACAGATCTCTATGGCAAGACACATCATTCACCAAATCGGGCCAGTGCTGTCTGAGATATTGCGTGTGACAAAAGAACGTACGAACATCCTTAAGGACGGACACGGACACAGGTCTACAGTCCCCTCCCCGATTTCCTCTTGGGGGACAATAAAGATGAATTATGGTCCTGAGCACCAAATCATGAAATACTTTGCCCAATAGACCCTTTTCCAGTACACGACACACTGACATCATGCACAGATGAGCACAACTCTTGGCGGCAGTAAGAAAGCCTTCACCATCTGCGACATTCAACATAGCTCATACGTTGTTATTACTTCTAAACAAAATCACTTTTTGGGGTTCTCATACACTTACAATTATGTTTTGATTCTTGCTTGAACAGTTGCTAAGAACATATTTGGTTGTGATCTTTGCAAAATAACTATTTTGGATGCAGCTGTTGTTAGCTAGAATGTTAACGCTCATTGATATAGGCTGTAGCCAAAGCTAGCCAAAGAGCCATTTTACTGGTTGAAGTTGAAGTATTTTTTTATGTATAATTGTCACGATCGTTGATGAATGGGTCAGACCAAGGCGCAGCGTGATATGCATACATGTTTATTTAAAGGGATAAACAACCAACAAAACGAACCGTGAAGTCCAAGGCAGCACAACATACCTTAACTGGAACAAGATCCCACAACCCACTAGTGCCAATAGGCTGCCTAAGTATGGTTCCCAATCAGAGACAACGAGTGACAGCTGCCTCTGATTGGGAACCACACCGGCCAACATAGATCTAGACATAATAGAACACCAATATAGAAATACACAATATAGAACATACACACCCTGACTCAACATATACGAGTCCCCAGAGTCAGGGCGTGACAATAATGCAGTTGATTTGCGATGACACAAACATTATACTAAGCAGGACATTCATACGAGCCTTAAAATCCAGTTATATTCCAAAAGTAGTGTGAAATGCACTCATAAGCAACATGTAAATAGAGGCTTTTTTTGCTGGTGTTCTATAAGAACTCCCCTTGTTCTGCCACCAACTTGTGCGCATCGCCCTCATGCGCAATGTTTGCCAACACAGAAAGCTATTAACTATTAACAGGTTTTCAGACCACCAACAGAGGGCAGTAACAGTTTACCTTCCGATGTATGGGGCATGAACATGGGACTGTTGCAAACTGTCAGACAGGAGAGACATTTGGGAATAACACCTAAAATGTTTGAAAATACTAGATAAGGCTTTTAAAGCATGTAAGCATGATATATCTATGGAAATGTAGAAGATTATATGTCTCAAAGTCCTGATAATGCTTGAGAACTGGCTTGATTAGACTATAGCTGATATAAAATCAACATCAAATTAAAGTTTATTGGTCGCGTACACAGATTTGCAGATGTTATCGCAGGTGCAGCGAAATGCTTTTGTTTCTAGCTTTAACAGTGCAGTAATACCTATCAAAACAAAAAAACTATACACACATGGAAACATTCTGAGAATATAATGTAAAAAATAACACCCCAAAAAATAAAATACTGCAAAGTTGGCTAGAAACAGGGCAACCGTGTCTGAAGAACACTGTCTGATTGTGTTCTCTGCACAGCCCCCTTCATTGGGCAAACATGAGGTAGTCCTACACTGTTGAGCTTTATCAAGAACTACATTGCTGTAGGGCAGTGGTTCCAAACCTTTTTCGGTTACTGTGCCACCAAGTGAATTTTGCTTTTCCGAGAGTAACCCTGAAGTACCCCCTCATATGCATTTTACCAGTAGGCCAATGGTCTCATGAGTTTTCTCAAATACCCCCTGCGATAGGCCAAGTACCCCCAGGGGTCCTTGTACCCCTGGTTGGGAACCACTGTTGTAGGGTACCTGTATTCCTACTAAAGAGAGTTGTTAACGTTGTTATTGTTTCATGTCCGGTTCGCTCCGGCTGTTGTTATAATTGTTTAATTATTTGAGCAGCAATCATCGACTAGCAAAGTTGATGCATTGTATCATTTCACCTCACCTGTGAGAGTGAAGGAGAAATTCAGCAACTCTTGGAGGACAGTGGAAGTTGATAACAGTTGATAAAACCAATGCATTTTGGGCCATTGTCTTCACTCTTTACCAGGGGTTTACAGGTGAAAAAGTAAGGAGGCTCTTAAACATGATGTGATTGAGGCCATTTGAAAAATAAGGAGGCGAGGAGAGGACGGAGAAGAGGTTGCAAGGAGTAGAGCAAAACCAATTGAGATTCTCCCCCGCTGTCCTCCAAGAGTTGCTGAATTTCCTCTTTACTGAAGAACGAGGTAGCCACCGCTTAATTGCACCTCACCTGTGAGAACCATGAGCACGGGCAAGTCTGATTAGGCAGACTTTACAATGCAGAAAACCATTCAAAAGTTATGATACAGTGAGGGAAAAAAGTATTTGATCCCCTGCTGATTTTGTACGTTTGCCCACTGACAAAGAAATGATCAGTCTATAATTTTAATGGTAGGTTTATTTGAACAGTGAGAGACAGAATAACAACAAAAAAATCCTGAAAAACGCATGTAAAAAATGTTATAAATTGATTTGCATTTTAATGAGGGAAATAAGTATTTGACCCCCTCTCAATCAGAAAGATTTCTGGCTTCCAGGTGTCTTTTTTACAGGTAACGAGCTGAGATTAGGAGCACATTCTTAAAGGGAGTGCTCCTAATCTCAGCTTGTTACCTGTATAAAATACACCTGTCCACAGAAGCAATCAATCAATCAGATTCCAAACTCTCCACCATGGCCAAGACCAAAGAGCTCTCCAAGGATGTCAGGGATAAGATTGTAGACCTACACAAGACTGGAATGGGCTAGAAGACCATCGCCAAGCAGCTTAGTGAGAAGGTGACAACAGTTGGTGCGATTATTCGCAAATGGAAGAAACACAAACTAACTGTCAATCTCCCTCGGCCTGGGGCTCCATGCAAGATCTCACCTCGTGGAGTTGCAATGATCATGAGAATGGCGAGGAATCAGCCCAGAACTACACGGGAGGATCTTGTCAATGATCTCAAGGCAGCTGGGACCATAGTCACCAAGAAAACAATTGGTAACACACTACGCTGCGAAGGACTGAAATCCTGCAGCGCCCGCAAGGTCCCCCTGCTCAAGAAAGCACATATACAGGCCCGTCTGAAGTTTGCCAATGAACATCTGAATGATTCAGAGGAGAACTGGGTGAAAGTGTTGTGGTCAGATGAGACCAAAATGGAGCTCTTTGGCATCAACTCAACTCGCCGTGTTTGGAGGGAGGAGGAATGCTGCCTATGACCCCAAGAACACCATCCCCACCGTCAAACATGGAGGTGGAAACATTATGCTTTGGGGGTGTTTTTCTGCTAAGGGGACAGGACAACTTCACCGCATCAAAGGGACGATGGACGGGGCATGGTACCACAAATCTTGGGTGAGAACCTCCTTCCCTCAGCCAGGTCAATGAAAATGGGTCGTGGATGGGTATTCCAGCATGACAATGACCCAAAACACACGGCCAAGGCAACAAAGGAGTGGCTCAAGAAGAAGCACATTAATGTCCTGGAGTGGCCTAGCCAGTCTCCAGACCTTAATCCCATAGAAAATCTGTAGAGGGAGCTCAAGGTACGAGTTGTCAAACGTCAGCCTCGAAACCTTAATGACTTGGAGAAGATCTGCAAAGAGGAGTGGGACAAAATCCCTCCTGAGATGTGTGTAAACCTGGTGGCCAACTACAAGAAACGTCTGACCTCTGTGATTGCCAACAAGGGGTAGGGGTAGGGGAGGGAATGGCCGGCAGGGATGTAGCTCAGTTGATAGAGCATGGCGTTTGCAACGCCAGGGTTGTGGGTTCGATTCCCACAGGGGGCCAGTATAAAAAAATATGTATTCACTAACTGTAAGTCGCTCTGGATAAGAGCGTCTGCTAAATGACTAAAATGTAAATGTAAATGTAAGGGTTTTGCCACCAAGTACTAAGTCATGTTTTGCGGAGGGGTCAAATACTTATTTCCCTCATTAAAATACAAATCAATTCATAACATTTTTGACATGCGTTTTTCTGGATTTTTGTATTGTTATTCTGTCTCTCACTGTTCAAATAAACCTACCATTAAAATTATAGACTGATCATGTCTTTGTCAGTGGGCAAACGTACAAAATCAGCAGGGGATCAAATACTTTTTCCCTCACTGTATAGTAGTACTGAATATTGCATTCTTAGGACTGATTCATATAAAACATTTTAGGACTGATTAAGATGTAGCATAGTGAAAACTAAGTACATGTTGATTTTCTCTTCCAGGTCTGATGGAATGTCCACTACCAAGTTTTCTGATGAGTTTAACAATGATTCTGTATCTCTCCTTTGAAATGCTTCCCTGAGGCAGGTGCCTTGGGGAGAACAGTTAGTGAGACGCTGTAATACTATAAAGTATAAAGGTACCCGGATCCGGCTGTTAAGGGAGCTCCCAAATTAAGTAAGGCCTGGCCATTTGTTTGTTTTTACGTTTTACCACACACACACCTGCATACACACACAACCCCACCCGTCTATACAAATGAATATTTGTTAGTGGTGTTAATACCGTGTCTGATTTATTGTGTGGGTTTTTCACTTGTTTTAGAAGGTTCTTCACAGGTTAAAAAATATGCACCTTAAAGGGCACACAAATGAAATTTACTGAAGTATCTATTGTCTGAAATTTGGTTGAACACCATGTAAGTTCTCCTGATGAGTAGAGAATGTTTGAAATCTTTTAAATTATTGAGTGTGAAGAAAATAGAAACCTCTGACCTCTGTTCTGACTTTCTGGTGAGGTCTGATCACCCTCGTTTGAAGATCGGTGACATCAATAGACTAGAGACAGGTTTCCCTTTGAAAAAATGTTCATAAAAGGTAAAATCTTTTTAAATGATATCATAAATAGGACTGGAGGAGTTATGTCACACATGCGGCCTACAAAAATATGTATACTAAGACCGTCGCCGAAACAAAGACTGTTCTGCAGAAGAAAAGAGAGGAAGGCTCCACTCTCTCACTTGAGTATCTTACCTAGTTATTTACAGATTATCTCATTTTTGCTCTATTGTAGCTTTGTGAACTATGTGTGTGTTTATGTATACCTGTTCGCACCTCTCCCTGTAGGCTTTACAGACGACCCCCCTTGGCTGTAACCATTCTAATTTAATGTACCCTGTGCGCACAACCCATGTGAAATTCTGGGTCTCTGGCAGTGTTTGGAACTGCTGGTCTGCAGTCAAGAACACCGAGTTCATCTCAGCCTATGTTGCCCTTCAGTCCCTTGACTTTTTGGCCCTGACGGAGACATAGGTCACCGCAGAGAACAATGCTACTGCAGATGCTCTTTCTTCATCTGACTATGTTTTCTCTCATAGTCCGAGAGCATCTGGTCATCGCGATGGTGGCACAGGTCTACTCATTTCTCCAAAGTGGAGATTTTCTATTTTCTCTCACCATCTTCTCATTTGAATTCCATGCTGTCACTGTCACTTACAGTGGGGGAAAAAAGTATTTAGTCAGCCACCAATTGTGCAAGTTCTCCCACTTAAAAAGATGAGAGAGGCCTGTCATTTTCATCATAGGTACACGTCAACTATGACAGACAAAATGAGAAAAAAATTTCCAGAAAATCATATTGTAGGATTTTTAATGAATTTATTTGCAAATTATGGTGGAAAATAAGTATTTGGTCAATAACAAAAGTTTCTCAATACTTTGTTATATACCTTTTGTTGGCAATGACACAGGTGAAACATTTTCTGTAAGTCTTCACAAGGTTTTCACACACCGTTGCTGATATTTTGGCCCATTCCTCCATGCAGATCTCCTCTAGAGCAGTGATGTTTTGGGGCTGTCGCTGGGCAACACGGACTTTCAACTCCCTCCAAAGATTTTCTATGGGGTTGAGATCTGGAGACTGGCTAGGCCACTCCAGGACCTTGAAATGCTTCTTACGAAGCCACTCCTTCGTTGCCCGGGCGGTGTGTTTGGGATCATTGTCATGCTGAAAGACCCAGTCACGTTTCATCTTCAATGCCCTTGCTGATGGAAGGAGGTTTTCACTCAAAATCTCACGATACATGGCCCCATTCATTCTTTCCTTTACACGGATCAGTCGTCCCTGGTCCCTTTGCAGAAAAACAGCCCCAAAGCATGATGTTTCCACCCCCATGCTTCACAGTAGGTATGGTGTTCTTTGGATGCAACTCAGCATTCTTTGTCCTCCAAACACGACGAAGTTGAGTTTTTACCCAAAAAGTTCTATTTTGGTTTCATCTGACCATCTGACATTCTCCCAATCCCCTCTTCTGGATCATCCAAATGCACTCTAGCAAACTTCAGACGGGCCTGGACATGTACTGGCTTAAGCAGGGGGGCACGTCTTGCACTGCAGGATTTGAGTCCCTGGCGGCGTAGTGTGTTACTGATGGTAGGCTTTGTTACTTTGGTCCCAGCTCTCTGCAGGTCATTCACTAGTTCCCACGGGGTGAGATCTTGCGTGGAGCCCCAGATCGAGGGAGATTATCAGTGGTCTTGTATGTCTTCCATTTCCTAATAATTGCTCCCACAGTTGATGTCTTCAAACCAAGCTGCTTACCTATTGCAGATTCAGTCTTCCCAGCCTGGTGCAGGTCTACAATTTTGTTACTGGTGTCCTTTGACAGCTCTTTGGTCTTGGCCATAGTGGAGTTTGGAGTGTGACTGTTTGAGGTTGTGGACAGGTGTCTTTTATACTGATAACAAGTTCAAACAGGTGCCATTAATACAGGTAACGAGTGGAGGACAGAGGAGCCTCTTAAAGAAGAAGTTACAGGTCAGTGAGAGCCAGAAATCTTGCTTGTTTGTAGGTGACCAAATACTTATTTTCCACCATAATTTGCAAATAAATTCATTAAAAATCCTACAATGTGATTTTCTGGATTTTTTTCCCTCAATTTGTCTGTCATAGTTGACGTGTATCTATGATGCAAATTACAGGCCTCTCTCATCTTTTTAAGTGGGAGAACTTGCACTATTGGTGGCTGACTAAATACTTTTTTTCCCCACTGTATCGACTCAAGCTTAACATTATTGTCATCTCGCTCACCAGGTGCCATTGGAGAGTTCCTAAATGAGCTTGACACCTTGATAAGCTCATTTCCTGACGATGGCTCACCGCTCTTCGTACTTGGCGACTTCAACCTCCCGAAGTCTGCCTTAGATTCATTTCTTCCCAACTCTTTCTTTCCCCTCCTTGCCTTTTTGACCTCACCCTTTCCCAGTCCCCTCCCAATCACAAGGCAGGTAATACGCTTGACCTCATCTTTACTAGAGGCTGTTCACCTACTAATCTCACTGCAACCCCCCTCCAGGTCTCTAATCACTACTTTGTTTCCTTTTCTGTCTCCCTTTCCTCCAACCCTAACCACTCATCCCCTACCCAGATGGTCATGCGCCGTCGCAATCTTCGCTTTCTCTCTCTCTCTCCCACTTCTCTATCCTCTTCTATCCTATCATGTCTCCTGATTCTGCCTCTTCGACCCTACTCTCCTCCCTTTATGCAATCTATGACTCACAATGTCCCCTTTCCTCCCGGCCGGCTCGGCTCTCCCCTCCTGCTCCGTGGCTGAGTGACTCATTGTGAGCTTACAGAACAGGGCTGCGGGCAGCTGAGCGAAAATGGAGGTAAACTAAACATCCTTCCACTCCCTCCTCTCTACCTTCTCTTCCTCTGTATCCGCTGCTAAAGCCACTTTCTACCACTCTAAATATCAAGCTTCTGCCTCTAACCATAAGGAACTATTTTACACCTTCTCCTCCCTCCTTAATTATCCACCCCCTCCCTCCCTCCTCCCTCTCTGCGGACAACTTTGTCAACCACTTTGAAAAAAAGTTTGACGACATCCGCTACTCATTCACTCAGTCCACTTGTCTCACTCACACAGAACTGCTCTGCGCCTTGACCTCTTTCTCCGCTCTCTCTCCAGATGACATACTGCGACTAGTGAGGTCTGGTCGCCCGACAACCTACCCGCTGAAACCCATCCCCTCCTCCCTTCTCCAGACCATCTCTGGAGACCTTCTCCCATTCTTCACTTCCCTCATCAACTCATCCCTGACCACTGGCTGCATCCCCTCGGACTTCAAAATGGCCCAAGTTGCTCCCCTCCTCAAGAAACCAACACTCGACTCATCTGACGTCAAAAACTATAGACCTATATCCCTTCTTTCCTTTCTTAACAAAACACTTGTCTCTGATCAACTTTCTCGTAATCTCTCTCAGAACGATCTTCTTGACCAAGACTGCTCTTCTCTGTGTCATCGAGGCTCTCTGCACTGCCAAAGTTGACTCTCTCTGCTATGTTGTCATCCTCCTAGATCTATCCGCTGCCTTCAACCCCGTGAACCATCAGATCCTCTTCTCAACCCTCTCAGGGCTGGGTGTCTCAGGCTCTGCACACTCTTGGATTGCATCCTACCTGGCAGGCCGCTCCTACCAGGTGACATGGCGAGGATCTGTGTCTGCACCACTTACTCTCACTACTGGTGTCCTCCAGGGCTCGGTTCTAGGCCCTCTCCTCTTTTCTCTATACACCAAGTCACTCGGCTCCGTCATATGGTCTCTCCTATCGTTGCTATGCGGATTACACTCATCTACTCCCCCCCACCTTCTGACACCCAGGTAGCAACACGCATCTCTGCGTCCCTGGCAGATATCTCAACTTGGATGTCGGCCCACCACCTCAAGCTCAAACTCGACAAGACAGAATTGCTCTTCCTCCTGGGGAAGGCCTGCCCCGCTCAAAGACCTCTCCATCATGGCTGACAACTCCAGTGTCGTCCTCCCAGAGTGCAAAGAACCTTGGCTTGAGCCTTGACAACACCCTGTCGTTCTCTGCAAACATCAAAGCAGTGACTCGCTCCTGCAGGTTCTTGCTTTACAACATCCGTAGAGTACGACCCTACCTCACACAGGAAGCGGCCCAGGTCCTAATCCAGGCAATTGTCCTCTCCTGTCTGGACTACTGCAACTCTCTGTCGGCTGGGCTCCCCGCTTGTGCCATCAAACCCCTGCAACATATCCAGAATTCTGCAGCCCGCCTGGTTTTCAACCTTCCCAAGTTCTCTCATGTCTCCCTGCTCCTCCACATGCTCCGCTGGCTTCCAGTCGAAGCTTGCATCCACTACAAGACCATGGTGCTTGCATACGGAACAGCAAGAGGAACTGCCCATACATACCTTCATGCTATGCTCAAACCCTAAACCCCAACCCGAGCACTGCATTCTGCCACCTCAGGTCCCTTGCGGGAGGGCAGCTCCCACTCAGCCCAGTCCAAGCTCTTCTCTCTCCTGGCACTCCAAAAGTGGAACCAGCTTCCCCCTGTAGTTATTAGGACAGCAGTCCCTGCCCATCTTCCGAAAACAACTGAAGCCCTCCCTCTTCAAACAGTACCTTGAATAAAAATGACAGCACTTGTTATAAATCAGACACGGTATAATCACCACTAACAAATATTAATTTGTATAGATTTTTTTTTTTACATTTGACATTCTTGTCATTTAGCAGACGCTCTTATCCAGAGCGACTTACAGTTAGTGCATTCATCTTACGATAGCTAGGTGGGACAACCACATATCACAGGCATAGAAAGTACATTTTTCCTCAATAACATAGCTGTCAGTAGAGTCAGAGCTAGAAGTGCAAGTGCAAGTGCTGGTTAAGTGTGTTTTTCAGGAAGCATTTCAAAGGGAGAGATACAGAATCATTGTTAAACTCATCAGAAAACTTGGTAGTGGACATTCCATCCGTCCAGAAAGAGAAAATAAACAAATACTTTGTTTTCACTATGCTACATCTTAATCAGTCCTAAACATTTTTTATATGAATCAGTCCTAAGAATGCAATATTCAGTACTACTATATGTACCATCCTCCCTTTTTCAATGGAGCTTACTACCTTTTGGGCAGGAAGCCTTGATAAAACCATGCATATAAATGATCCTACTGGAGACCCATCAGGAGATCCAGGGGCCCATTAAGCGAAATAGACAACTTCTAAAGTAAACAATCCCAGAGCCCCTTTCTTATAATCTTATCGTCTAGACCTGTTGCCTTAACATATGGTTTGTGTTCTGAACCTTCTGTCCCTGGGACATCAACTGGCCAAAATATGAAACCTGTTGTTTAACAAATCTGCCTTCAAAAAGTTGGTGGACAACATGTCAGTTCATAAGGCAAGAGCTCTGATAGGTTGGAGGACGTCCTCCGGAAGTGTCATAATTACTGTGCAAGTCTATGGAAGGGGGTAAAAACCATGAGCCTCCTAGGTTTTGTATTGAAGTCAAAGTACCCAGAGGAGGACAGAAGCTAGCTGTCATCTGGCTACACCATGGTGCTACCCTACAGAGTGCTGTTGAGGCTACTGTAGACCTTCATTGCAAAACAGTGTATTTTAATACATTATTTGGTGTCGTGAATATATTTATTCTAGTTTTATCTAAAAAGGATAACTTTTTAATGTTTCACTATTTGTATTTTTCTGAAATTCACTGAGGAGGATGGTCCTCCCCTTCCTCTTCTGAGGAGCCTCCACTGTATAACTACAACCAGTTAGCAAGTCGGACATTTCTGTGTTTCCTAGTTCCAATTAGTACGTGAACATTTTATAGTGACATTTTGGTCATTTTGTACTTACTGAAGAGACAAATGAACTGTTGTCCAGGGTGTTTTCTCAGTGGTCATTCACAATGCACTGATGCTATGCACATATTAACCAATGACGGGGCAGTATTTTATGAACAACATTTGTCTCATCATGTGCTCTTTAAACACTATGGGAAGCATGCATCAATGTGGTAAATATGTCAATAAGCTCAACTTGGTTTAGATTTGATTTCTCTGCCATGATATAATGATTACCTGTTGATTGTTATGTGTTGTCACTGCTCTGCTACACTCCCTCTGCAAGGTAATGCTTCTCAATGTCAGTTAGAAAATGATTTACAGCTATTTGGATTATTTGTTATTCATTTGTATTTTCTATGAAGAACAGATTGTTTTCTCCCCCCTCTTTATGCGTCCTTTATTTTGATATGAATTTATTTCCTTTCATGTTACTGTAAAATCTATATATATTTTTATAACCGAACACTTGTAAAAAGGCAATTTCTAAAATGTATTAATTGACATGAAAAAAATAAACATATCTAATTCTATAAAAATGTTAATGTAACAAATACAGTATCCAGGAGCCCTTTCCTTTCCTTTCTCCAACTGCCATCTTAAACCATAATGCTGGTCATGTTACCAGCTTGTTAGCCAGCTAAACATGACTGGACTAGGCTGTTTGTAATCAAACAAATATCTATCAGCCTGCAAGTAGAAGGGGAAAAATTTAGGCCTAGCTCTGGTAATACAGTATATCATAACTTTTGAATGGTTTTCTGCATTGTAAAGTCTGCTTAATCAGACTTGCCCGTGCTTATGGTTCTCACAGGTGAGGTGGAGGACAGCGGGGGAGAATCTCAATTGGTTTTGCTCGACTCCTTGCAACCTCTTCTCCGTCCTCTCCTCGCCTCCTTTTGAAAGAGTATTTGATGTTTTTCAAACGGCCTCCTATTGATCAGATTTTCAGAACTCATTTACCAATCACATCATTTGGGGATTGTGAAGAGACCTCTGGCGGCATGTATTGTGGGGTATGCATGGGTGTCCGAGCTGTGTGCTAGTAGTTTAAACAGACAGCTCGGTACATTCAGCTTGTCAACACTTCTTACAAAAACAAGTAGTGATGAAGTCAATCTCTCCTCCACTTTGAGCCATGAGAGATTGACATGCATGTCATTAACGGTAGCGCCCCGTGTACCTTTAAGGGCCAGCCGTGCTGCCCTGTTCTAAGCCAATTGTAATTTTCCTTAGTCCCTTTTTGTGGCACCTGAATGTAACAAATACATAACGTATCTAATTCTTAAAAAATGTTAATGTAACAAATACAGTATCCAGGAGCCCTTTCCTTTCCTTTCTCCAACTGCCATCTTAAACCATAATGCTGGTCAAGTTACCAGCTTGTTAGCCAGCTAAACATGACTGGACTAGGCTGTTTGTTATCAAACAAATATCTAGCAGCCTGCAAGTAGAAGGGGAAAAATGTAGGCCTAGCTCTGGTAATACAGTATATCATAACTTTTGAAGGTTTTCTGCATTGTAAAGTTTGCCTAATCAGACTTGCCCGTGCTTATGGTTCTCACAGGTGAGGTGCAATTAAGCGGTCGCTACCTCGTTCTTCAGTGAATCCAGAAACTCTTGGAGGATAGAGGGGGAGAATCTCAATTGGTTTTGCTCGACTCCTTGCAACCTCTTCTCCGTCCTCTTCTCACCTCCTTTTGAAAGAGACTTTCATATTTTTCAAATGGCCTCTTATTGATCAGATTTTCACAACTAATTTACCAATCACATCAGGTTTAAGAGCCTCCTTACTTTTTCACCTGTAAACCGCTGGTGAATAGTGAAGACAAAGGCCCAAAATGCATTGGTTTTATCAACTGTTATCAACTTCCACTGTCCTCCAAGAGTTGCTGAATTTCTCCTTCACTCTCACAGGTGAGGTGAAATGATACAATGTATCGACTTTGCTGGCGATGTGTGCTGCTCAAATAATTAAACAATTATAACAACAGCCGGAGCGAACCGGACATGAAACAATAACAACGTTAACAACTCTCTTTAGTAGGAATACAGGTACCCTACAACAGTGGTTCCCAACCAGGGGTACAAGGACCCCTGGGGGTACTTGGCCTATCGCAGGGGGTATTTGAGAAGACTCATGAGACCATAGGCTTACTGGTAAAATGCAAGAGGGGGTACTTCAGGGTTACTCCGGGAAGAGCAAAATTCAGTTGGTGGCACAGTAACCGAAAAAGGTTGGGAACCACTGCCCTACAGTAATGTAGTTCTTGATAAAGCTCAACAGTGTAGGACTACCTCATGTTTGCCCAATGAAGGGGGCTGTGCAGAGAACACAATCAGACAGTGTTCTTCAGACACGGTCGCCTGTTTCTAGACAACTTTGCAGTATTTCTTTTTTTGAGGTGTTATTTTATCAGCTATAGTGTAATCAAGACAGTTCTCAAGCCTTCTCAGGACTTTGGGACATATAATCTTCTGCATTTCCATAGATATAACATGCTTACATGCTTTAAAAGCCTTATCTAGTATTTTCAAACATTTTAGGTGTTATTCCCAAATGTCTGACAGTTTGCAACATTCCCATGCTCATGCCCCATACATCATAAGGTAATATGTTACTGCCCTCTGTTGGTGGTCTAAAAACCTGTTAATAGATGTTTGCAAACATTGTCACACAAGTTGGTGGCAGAACAAGGGGAGTGCTTATAGAATGCCAGCAAAAAAAGCCTCTATTTACATGTTGCTTATGAGTGCATTCCACACTACTTTTGGAATATACCTGGATTTTAAGGCTCGTATGAATGTCCTGCTTAATATAATGTTTGTGTCATCGCAAATCAACTGCATTATACATAAAAAAATACTTCAAATTCAACCAGTAAAATGGCTCTTTGGCTAGCTTTTGCTACAGCCTATATCAATGGTCGTTAGCATTCTAGCTAACAACAGTTGCATCCAAAATAGTTATTTTGCAAAGATCACAGCCATATACGTTCTTAGCAACTGTTCAAGCAAGAATCAAAACATCATTGTAAGTGTATGAGATCCCCAAAAAGTGATTTTGTTTAGAAGTAATAACAACGTATGGGCTATGTTGAATGGGCGCAGATGGCGAAGGCTTTCTTACTGCCGCCAAGAGTTGCACTCATCTGTGCGTGATGTCAGTTTGACGTGTACTGGAAAAGGGTCTATTGGGCAAAGTATTTCATGATTTGGTGCTCAGGACCATAATTCATCTTTATTGTCCCCCAAGAGGAAATCGGGGAGGGGACTGTAGACCTGTCTCCGTGTCCATCCATCATCCATCGTCTTTTTCCACATTTTGTTACGTTACAGCTTTATTCTAAAATTGATTAAACAAATGTTTTCCCTCAGCAATCTACAAACAATACCCCATAATGACAAAGCAAAAACAGGTTTTTAGAAATGTTTGCAAATTTATTAAAAATTAAAAACAGAAATACCTATTCAGAACCTTTGCTATTAGACTCGAAATTGAGCTCAGGTGCATCCTGTTTCCATTGATCATCCTTTAGATGTTTCTACAACTTGATTGGAGTCCACCTGTGGTAAATGCAATTGATTGGACATGATTTGGAAAGGCACACACCTGTCTATATAAGGTCACATGGTTGACAGTGCATTTCAGAGCAACAACCAAGCCATGAGGTCGAAATAATTGTCCTTAGAGATCTGAGACAGGATTGTGTCGAGGCACAGATCTGAAAAAGGGTACCAAAAAATGTCTGCAGCATTGAAGTTCCCCAAGAACACAGTGGCCTCCATCATTCTTCATTGGAATAAGATTGGAACCACCAAGACTCTTCCTAGAGCTGTCCGCCCGGCCAAACTGAGCAATCGGGGGAGAAGGGCCTTGGTCAGGGAGGAGACCAAGAACCCGATGGTCACTCTGACAGAGCTCTAGAGTTCCTCTGTGGAGATGGGAGAACCTTCTAGAAGAACAACCATCTTTGCAGCACTCCACCAATCAGGCCTTTATGGTAGAGTGGCCAGACGGAGCCACTCCTCAGTAAAAGGCACATGACAGCCCGCTTGGAGTTTGCCAAAAGCCACCTAAAGACTCTCAGACCATGAGAAACAAGATTCTCTGATATGATGAAATCAAGATTTAACTCATTGGCCTGAATGCCAAGCGTCACGTCTGGAGGAAACCTGGCACCATCCCTATGGTGAAGCATGGTGGTGGCAGTATCATGCTGTGGGGATGTTTTTCAGCGGCAGGGACTGGGAGACTAATCAGGATTGAGGCAAAGATGAACGGAGCAAAGTACAGAGAGATCCTTGATGAAAACCTGCTCCAGAACGCTCAGGACTTCATACTTGGGCGAAGGTTCACCTTCCAACAGGACAAAGACCCTAAGCACACAGCCAAGACAACACAGGAGTGGCTTCGGGACCAGTCTCTGAATATCTTTGAGTGGCCCAGCCAATATATGATTAACATGAACTGTATTGGGGGACTTTTCATACAGTCAATCGCCCTCTAGTGGCCTCATGGGTGGAATGTTATTAATATTTTTCATAATGTAATAATACATTCTTTTTATTTTAACAGCAGAAAATCCAGTGTTTCGATGTCAAACGGTTTTGTTATATTTCAGTCTTCTGTGATGTATATAAAGTCTAATTTTGGGATGCAAACTCAAAATTGAATACATTTCAACTCTATATCTGACATGGTACAGATGTCTTCTTTTTTTAAGCCCATAACCATGTGTGTGAAGTGTATACTTTTGTTTCTAAGTAGATTTGTTTAAGACTACCAAGAGACACTCCGTGTGACCCTGATGTAGCCCACTGCAGTAAAAGGTTAATCAAGATCATGTTTTGATAATATAAAGGCAAGTATCTTCATTTAATATTCTGTTTGCTTTGAAGGAAAAATGACCCCACAACCACATTGGTCTTTGATATGGTCCTTTATTCATTGGGCTATAAACAACATTTTGCATCACTGACATTCTCCATACCTGGCGCCGACGAATATGGCGGCCTCACATCTAGCTCTTAGGAAACTTTGCAATATGTATATTTTTACATTTTAGTCATTTAGCAGACGCTCTTATCCAGAGCAACTTACCGATAGTGAGTGCTTACATTTTTATACTGGCCCCCCGTGGGAATCGAACCCACAACCCTGGCATTGCAAACGCCATGATCTACCAACTGAGCTACACGTATATCGTATATGTAGATGTTCATTTTCTTAAATTCCATTCCTTACTTAGATTTGTGTGTATTGGGTATATGTTGTGAAATTGTTAGATATTACTTGTTAGATATTACTGCACTGTCGGAGCTAGAATACAAGCATTTCGCTACACCCACAGTAACATCTGCTAAACACGTGTATGTGAAAAATTAAATGTGATTTGATTTAGACTCATGAGACCCAATAAATTATTTACTATGTTTGATTGCTACAGCAGCAGCAGCAGCAGCAGCAGCAGCAGTTGCACAAACACCAACAGCAGGCGCTACAACAACCAGGCCTGCAGAACCAATTAACAAACGGTTCATGAAGTCATCTGCCTGCAAGGAAAAAGACAAGCAGAAAGCAAATTAATATGGAGTGCATCTCCTCAAGCAAAGCATTCATTAGAAAATTATCTTAATTATGCTGTCATGGCTACCTGTTTGGACTCTGATTTGCCATAACGGAGGAAAGTTACAAAATGCTCGCAGTTGTCTCCAAGGAGGTCATATTTTATTGTGCGGCCTCTCATTTTGTTCACCTCCTCCATAATGACGTCAGTCGTCCTTGGTTTGTACTTGTCATCCAAGTAGTTGTTGATTCTGCAAGATTTCCCTGCTGTCACATCCTCGTACGTCTCTATTAGAAACATGCCTTTACAGGAAAAACTGCTACTGGATGAGCTAACACTGCAGAAAGCTACTTTTGGAATGCAATCTACAAAACAGGAAGAAATAAAAACGTGAGTGTGTGTGTGTGTGTACACATGTAAGTGTAATTGTGTGTTTTGATGAGAGAAATAAAGAGGCAGACAGAACTCAGCAGATACTGTATCTGACTGAATAAGTTCAACAATCTGTAGCTCAGCTGGTAGAGCACGGCGCTTGTAACGCCAAGGTAGTGGGTTCGATCCCCGGGACCACCCATACACGAAAAAATGTATGCACGCATGACTGTAAGTCGCTTTGGATAAAAGCGTCTGCTAAATGGCATATTATTTTAAAAAGTTCTTACTCTACCAACCATGTTCAGATATCAGTTTTACTGTGATGTTAACATTTGACTTCAGATGATGTTTACACTCTCCCCCAATTCTGGAATTGGAATATAGGCTACCACAAATACATTTCCAGAAAAATATCATACCTTGATTTATCAAATGGATGACCTCTCCATTTCCAATGTACAGAGCCCAGTGTTTGAACATTTTTTTTTTTATCTCAATCATGTCACCAATCTCCATCTAAGAATAAGGTGGGTACGAAGACATTTAATTACATAAACACACACACACACACACACACACACACACACACACACACACACACACACACACACACACACACACACACACACACACACAGACACAAGCATAGTTAAACATGTCCACACACACACATTTGATGATACTGTTGATTAATAGTAATTAGCATTATTCGAAGATCAGCAACAGTACTTACTGTGGTAGGACTCCTGGTTTGCATGTGAATGTCTCACTGTTGATTGTGCCTTGTGAAAAAAACCTCACCCTTAAGAGTACAATGTCCAAAACCAACATCCTGTTATTCAATTTAACTCTTTGAGACCCAAGCGTTTTTGCAACTAGCTCTACCTCTGGCTTAGAATGTTTGTTTCTTGATTTAAAAAAATTCTACATAATCACTACTTCAGAAAGGAAATATGTTTAACCACTTATTAAGGAATGATTAATGCAAGTCTTGGCGACATAGGCTCTGCTCCTTCAGGGTAGCTCACTGCAGAAAGCATTGTTTAGATATGATCAAATAGACCAGCTAAAGTCATCCTACCATTACAAGACTGTATACTATAGACCAGCTAAAGTCATCCTACCATTACAAGACTGTATACTATAGACCAGCTAAAGTCATCCTACCATTACAAGACTGTATACTATAGACCAGCTAAAGTCATCCTACCATTACAAGACTGTATACTATAGACCAGCTAAAGTCATCCTACCATTACAAGACTGTATACTATAGACCAGCTAAAGTCATCCTACCATTACAAGACAGTATACTATAGACCAGCTAAAGTCATCCTACCATTACAAGACTGTATACTATAGACCAGCTAAAGTCATCCTACCATTACAAGACTGTATACTATAGACCAGCTAAAGTCATCCTACCATTACAAGACAGTATACTATAGACCAGCTAAAGTCATCCTACCATTACAAGACTGTATACTATAGACCAGCTAAAGTCATCCTACCATTATAAGACTGTATACTATAGACCAGCTAAAGTCATCCTACCATTACAAGACTGTATACTATAGACCAGCTAAAGTCATCCTACCATTACAAGACTGTATACTATAGACCAGCTAAAGTCATCTTACCATTACAAGACTGTATACTATAGACCAGCTAATGTCATCCTACCATTACAAGACTGTATACTATAGACCAGCTAAAGTCATCCTACCATTACAAGACTGTATACTATAGACCAGCTAAAGTCATCCTACCATTACAAGACTGTATACTATAGACCAGCTAAAGTCATCCTACCATTACAAGACTGTATACTCTGTGTAAATATTAACCATGTGTAGCATGACCTTTGTAACGTACTGTATGTCTCATGTCCATGGAGAATGTCAGTGATGCAAAATGTTGTTTATGGCCCAATAAATATAAAGGACCATCTCAAAGACTAATGTGGTTGTGTGGTCATTTTTCCTTCAAAGCAAACAGAATATTAAATGAAGATACTTGCCTTTATATTATCAAAACATGATCTTGATTAACCTTTTACTGCAGTGGGCTAAATCAGGGTCACACGGAGTGTTTCTTGGTAGTCTTAAACAAATCTACTTAGAAACAA
Organism: Coregonus clupeaformis; assembly: GCF_020615455.1. NCBI lineage: Eukaryota > Metazoa > Chordata > Actinopteri > Salmoniformes > Salmonidae > Coregonus > Coregonus clupeaformis. Next base: position 21,277,658 of record NC_059211.1, on the reverse strand, counting down.
AAGTATAAACTTCACACACATGGTTATGGGCTTAAAAAGAAGACACCTGTACCATGTCAGATACAGAGTTGAAATGTATTCAATTTTGAGTTTGCATCCCAAAATTATATTTTATATACATCACATCACAGAGGACTGAAATATAACACAACCGTTTGACATCAAAACACTGGATTTTCGGTTGTTTAAAAAAAGACATGTTTATTAATGATTAAATTATGAAAAATATTAATAACATTCCATCCATGAGGCCACTAGATTGACTGCAGGAAAAGTATCTATGGAGTATCCTCCCATACAGTTCATGTTAATTATATATTATGTTATAATGTATTAGCCCCGTTTTTACTTTTAGGGACAGATTGCGGGACCCAGTGTCACACCCTGGCCTTAGTTATCTTTGTTTTCATTAATATTTTAGTTAGGTCAGGGTGTGACATGGTGAAGTATGTGTTTTGGTTTGTCTAGGGGTTTGTAGGTTTAATGGGGTAATGTCTTGTCTAGGTGTTTGTATGTTGATGGCTGCCTAGATTGGTTCTCAATTGGAGACAGCTGTGGTTTATTGTCTCTAATTGGGAGCCATATTTAAGGCAGCCATGGGCATCATGTGTTTGTGGGTAATTGTCTATGTTGAACGTTTGTTGCTTGTCTGTGCACTTACGTTATTTAGCTTCACGGTCGGTTTGTTGTTTTGTTAGTTTTGTATAGTGTTCGGTTTCGTGTTTTTCTCTCTTCCAAAATAAAGAGATGTATTTTGCACACGCTGCGCCTTGGTCCAATATCTCACAAGAAGACGATCGTGACAGAATTACCCACCAATCTATGACCAAGCGGCGTGTCAAGCGGCAACAGGACCCACCTACACAGGATTCATGGACATGGGAGGAGATACTGGATGGAAAGGGTCCTTGGGCACAACCGGGAGAATATCGCCTCCCTCGTGAAGAGCTGGAGGCAGCTAAAGCCGAGAGGAGGCGATATGAGGAGGCAGCACGGAGGCAAGGCTGGAAGCCCGTGAGTACTACCCAAAAATTTATTGTGGGGGGCCTTAAAGGGAGTGTGGCGAAGTCAGGTAGGAGACCTGCGCCTACTCCCTGTACTTACCGTGGAGAGCGAGAGTACGGGCAGACACCGTGTTACGCAGTAGAGCGCATGGTGTCTTCTGTACGCGTGCATAGCCCGGTTCGGTACATTCCAGCTCCACGTATCGGCCGGGCTAGATTGAGCGTTGAGCCGGATGTCATGAAGCCGGCCCAACGCATCTGGCCACCAGTGCGTCTCCTCGGGCCGGCTTACATGGCACCAGCCTTACGCATGGTGTCCCCGGTTCGCCTACATAGCCCTGTGCGGGTTATTCCACCTTCCCGTACTGGTCGGGCGACGGGGAGCGTACAACCAGGTAAGGTTGGGCAGGCTCAGTGCTCAAGGGAGCCAGTAAGCCTGCACGGTCCGGTATTTCCGGCGCCACCTCCCCGCTCCAGCCCAGTACCACCAATGCCTACACCACGCACCAGGCTTCCTGTGCGTCTTCAGAGCCCTGTGTCTCCTCCACGCACTAGCTCTATGGTGCGTGTCTCCAGCCCTTTACCACCAGTGCCTACACCACGCACCAAGCCTCCTGTGTGTCCCCAGAGTCCTGTGCGTCCTGTTGCTGCTCCCCGCACTAGCCCTGAGATGCGTGTCCTCAGCCCGGGACCACCAGTTCCGGCACCACGCACTAGGCCTTATGTGCGTCCCCAGGGTCCAGCATGCCCTGTTCCTTCTCCCCGCACTAGCCCTGAGATGCGTGTCCTCAGCCCGGTACCTCCAGTTCCGGCACCACGCACCAGGCCTACAGTGCGTCTCAGCCGGCCAGAGTCTGCCGTCTGCCCAACGGCGCCTGAACTGCCCGTCTGCCCAACGGCGCCTGAACTGCCCGTCTGCCCAACGGCGCCTGAACTGCCCGTCTGCCCAACGGCGCCTGAACTGCCCGTCTGCCCAACGGCGCTTGAACTGCCCGTCTGCCCAACGGCGCCTGAACTGCCCGTCTGCCCAACGCCGTCTGAACTGTCCGTCTGCCAAGCGCTGCATGAACTGCCCGTCTGTACTGAGCCTGCAAAGCCGCCCGTCTGCCATGAGCCTTCAGAGCCGTCCGCCAGACCGGAGCCGCTAGAGCCTTCCGCCAGACAGGAGCCGCTAGAGCCTTCCGCCAGACAGGAGCAGCCGAAGCCTTCCGCCAGACAGGAGCAGCCAGAGCCTTCCGCCAGACAGGATCAGCCGAAGCCTTCCGCCAGACAGGAGCAGCCAGAGCCTTCCGCCAGACAGGATCAGCCAGAGCCTTCCGCCAGACAGGATCAGCCAGAGCCTTCCGCCAGACAGGATCAGCCAGAGCCTTCCGCCAGCCATGAGCAGCCAGATCCGTCAGCCAGCCATGAGCAGCCAGATCCGTCAGCCTGCCACGAGCAGCCAGATCCGTCAGCCAGCCACGAGCAGCCAGATCCGTCAGCCAGCCATGAGCAGCCAGATCCGTCAGCCAGCCGTGAGCAGCCAGATCCGTCAGCCAGCCATGAGCAGCCAGATCCTTCAGCCAGCCATGAGCAGCCAGATCCGTCAGCCAGCCATGAGCAGCCAGATCCGTCAGCCAGCCATGAGCAGCCAGATCCGTCAGCCAGCCATGAGCCGTCCAGCCAGGATCCGCCAGAGCCGTCCAGCCAGGATCCGCCAGAGCCGTCCAGCCAGGATCCGCCAGAGCCGTCCAGCCAGGATCCGCCAGAGCCGTCCAGCCGGGATCCGCCAGAGCCGTCCAGCCAGGATCCGCCAGCCAGCCAGGATCCGCCAGAGCCAGCCAGCCAGGATCCGCCATTCAGTCCGGTGCTGCCCCTTAGTCCGGTGCTGCCCCTTAGCCCGGTGCTGCCCCTTATCCTGGTGCTGCCCCTTATCCTGGTGCTGCCCCTTATCCTGGTGCTGCCCCTTATCCTGGTGCTGCCCCTTATCCTGGTGCTGCCCCTTATCCTGGTGCTGCCCCTTATCCTGGTGCTGCCCCTTAGTCCGGTGCTGCCTCTTAGTCCGGTGCTGCCCCTTAATCCAGTGGGGTTAAGTTGGAGGGTGGTCATTTGGAGGAGGCTACCAAAGCGGGTAGTGACTATGGTGGGGTGGGGACCACGACCAGTGCCAGAGCCGCCACCGTGGACAGACGCCCACCCAGACCCTCCCCTAGACTTTATGCTGGTGCGCCCGGAGTTCGCACCTTAAGGGGGGGGTTATGTCACACCCTGGCCTTAGTTATCTTTGTTTTCATTAATATTTTAGTTAGGTCAGGGTGTGACATGGTGAAGTATGTGTTTTGGTTTGTCTAGGGGTTTGTAGGTTTAATGGGGTAATGTCTTGTCTAGGTGTTTGTATGTTGATGGCTGCCTAGATTGGTTCTCAATTGGAGACAGCTGTGGTTTATTGTCTCTAATTGGGAGCCATATTTAAGGCAGCCATGGGCATCATGTGTTTGTGGGTAATTGTCTATGTTGAACGTTTGTTGCTTGTCTGTGCACTTACGTTATTTAGCTTCACGGTCGTTTGTTGTTTTGTTAGTTTTGTATAGTGTTCGGTTTCGTGTTTTTCTCTCTTCCAAAATAAAGAGATGTATTTTGCACACGCTGCGCCTTGGTCCAATATCTCACAAGAAGACGATCGTGACACCCAGATTAAACCTACTCCTGGATTTAAAAGCATTACAAATGGATAATCTCAATTGAAAATTATTTTTCATCCTGGACTAGGCTTAATCTGGGTCTGTGAAACCTTTACTTTAATGTTCTGAACTTGTTCCTTGAATGAATACAGTAAGATAGGAGAACAATATACTGTTTATCTACAGTAAACAAGGCAACGGTAAACAGGTCGCCCCCACTAATGATGCATCGCCCCCTTTGGGCCAATCAGTGGAATTGTGTAAATGACTGATCTCTATGGAAAGACACATTATTCACCCAAGTTTCATCAAAATCAGGCCAGTGATGTCTGAGATATCGCGTGGGTTAGCTAGACCATATCCCTGAGCATACAGTGGGGAGAACAAGTATTTGATACACTGTCGATTTTGTAATACTTGTTCTCCCCACTGTATGTGCCAGTTGTACTCGCGCTGCTAAAACACTCGACCACTGCTACTCCAACTTCCGGGATGCCTACAAGGCCCTCCCCCGCCCTCCCTTCGGCAAATCTGATCACAACTCCATTTTGCTCCTCCCTTCCTATAGGCAGAAACTCAAACAGGAAATACCTGTGCTAAGGACTATTCAACGCTGGTCTGACCAGTAGGAATCCACGCTTCAAGATTGTTTTGATCACGCGGACTGGGATATGTTCCGGGTAGCCTCAGAGAATAAAATCGACGAATACACTGATACGGTGTTTGAGTTTATCAGGAAGTGTATAGGAGATGTTGTACCCACTGTGACTATTAAAACCTACCCTAACCAGAAACCGTGGATAGATGGCAGCATTCGCGCAAAGCTTAAAGCGTGAACCACCGCATTTAACCATGGCAAGGTGACTGGGAATATGGCCGAATACAAACAGTGTAGTTATACCCTCCGTAAGGCAATCAAACAGGCAAAATGTCAGTATAGAGACAAAGTGGAGTCGCAATTCAATGGCTCAGACACAAGACATATGTGGCAGGGTCTAGAGACAATCACGGGCTACAATGGGAAAACCAGCCACGTCGCAGACACCAACGTTTTGCTTCCGGACAAGCTAAACACCTTCTTCGCCCGCTTTGACAATAATACAGTGCCACCGACACGGCCCGCTACCAAGGACAGTGGGCTCTCCTTCTCCGTGGCCAACACGAGTAAGACATTTAAGCATGTTAAGCCTCGCAAGGCTGCTGGCCCAGACGACATCCCTAGCCGCGTCCTCAGAGCATGCACAGACCAGTTGGCTGCAGTATTTACGGACATATTCAATCTCTCCCTATCCCAGTCTGCTGTCCCCACATGCTTCAAGATGTCCACCATTGTTCCTGTACCCAAGAAAGCAAAGGTAACTGAACTAAATGACTATCGCCCCGTAGCACTCACTTCTGTCATCATGAAGTGCTTTGAAAGACGAGTCAAGGATCATATCACCTCTACCTTACCTGTCACCCTAGACCCACTTCAATTTGCTTACCGCCCAAATAGATCCACAGACGATGCAATCGCCATTGCACTGCACACTGCCCTATCCCATCTGGACAAGAGGAATACCTATCTAAGAATGCTGTTCATTGACCATAGCTCAGCATTCAACACCATAGTACCCTCCAAGCTCATCATTAAGCTCGAGGCCCTGGGTCTGAACCCCGCAACTGTGCAACTAGGTTCTGGACTTCCTGACGGGCCGCCCCCAGGTGGTGAAGGTAGGAAACAACACCTCCACTTCGCTGATCCTCAACACTGGGGCCCCACAAGGGTGCGTTCTCAGCCCCCTCCTGTTCACCCATGACTGCGTTGCCACGCACACCTCCAACTCTATCATCAAGTTTGCAGACGACACAATGACGAGACAGCCTACAGGGAGGTGGGGAGGGCCCCTGGAGTGTGGGGCCAGGAAAATAACCTCTCACTCAACGTCAACAAAACAAAGGAGCTGATCGTGGACTTCAGGAAACAGCAGAGGAAGCAACCTCCTATCAAGATTGATGGGACTGCAGTGGAGAAGGTGAAAAGCTTCAAGTTCCTCGGCGTACACATCACTGACGAACTAGAATGGTCCACCCACACAGACAGTGTGGAGAAGAAGGCGCAACATCGCCTCTTCAACCTCAGGAGGCTGAAGAAATTTGGCTTGGCACCTAAAACCCTCACAAACTTTTACAGATGCACAATTGAGAGCATCCTGTCGGGCTGTATCACCACCTGGTACGGCAACTGCACCGCCCGCAACCTCAGGGCTCTCCAGAGGGTGGTGCATTCTGCCCAACGCATCACCGGGGGAAAACTACCTGCCCTCCAGGACACTTACAGCACCCGATGTCACAGGCAGGCCAAAAAGATGATCAAGGACATCAACCACCCGAGCCACTGACTGTTCACCCCGCTATCATCCAGAAGGCGAGGTCAGTACAGGTGCATCAAAGCTGGTACCGAGAGACTGAAAGAAGCTGTTTATCTCAAGGCCATCAGACTGTTAAATAGCCATCACTAGCACATTAGAGGCTGCTGCCCTATATACATAGACTGAAATCACTGGCCACTTTAATAATGGAACACCAGTCACTTTAATAATGTTTACATATTTTGCATTACTCATCTCATATGTATATACTGTATTCTATTTTGTTCTACTGAATCTTATCTATGCCGCTCTGATATTGCTCATCCAAATATTAATACATTCTTAATTCCATTCCTTTACTTTAGATTTGTGTTTATTGTGTGTTTATTGCACTGTTGGAGCTAGAAGCACAAGCATTTCGCTACACCCACAATAACATCTGCTAAACACATGTATGTGACCAACAAAATTAGATTACATTTTATTTGAAATTTCATCACTCGGTGAGTCAAACAGATCAAGATATATAAACATGTGCCCGTTATAGCGCCACCGTGTGGTTGATATGAAAGTTCTTTCATATTTTGAGTCTTGACAGTGTTTGCAACATGTGTGCAAAATTTTGTTTACGATACGAATATCCTTGCCTGATTTATATGCATTTGTGCCAGACCACGCCCATGTGAATGTTTATTGGTCAATAGCGGCCATGTTGTTTAAAGTACTAGTCTGAAAAATAGTGTGTTGATAGGCCTTTGTCCATTGATGCCACATATCAAGTTTCGTGCAGATCGGTCATTCTGTGCCAGAGGAGTAGCATTTTAAGTGTTTTTCACAAAATTCTAAATGGTGGAAAATTCATAATTGCAGACCTTATGGGTCCCTGAGGCAAAATTGTTCTGGTGAGGAGAGGAGAAGCTGTGTACTGAATTTCATGACTTTAGGTCAAACGGGGTTAAGATATCGCGTGTGACGAAAGAATGTACGAACATACTTAAGGACAGAGAGAGACCCACAGTCCCCTCCCCGATTTCATTGTGGGGGACAATGAAGATGAAACATGGTCCTGAGCACCAAATCATGAAATACTTTGCCCAATAAACCCTTTTCCAGTACACGACACACTGATATCACGCACAGATGCGCGCAACTCTTGGCGGCAGTAAGGAAGCCATCGCCATCTGCGCCCATTCAACATAACCCATACGTTTTTATTACTTCTAAACAAAATAACTTTTTGAAACATAAACCCTCACGTCCTTAGCTAAAGTGGGCCACCAGTACTTCCCACTAAGACAGCGCACTGTCCGACCGATGCCAGGATGACCAGAGGAGGGTGACGTGTGGGCCCAACAGATCAATCGATTGCGGACATCAGGCGGAACGTACAGACGCCCAACTGGACACTGGGTGGGGAGTGGGCTCCGTACGTAACGCCCGCTTGATGTCCGCGTCAACCTCCCATACCACCGGTGCCACCAGGCAAGAAGCCGGAAGTATGGGAGTGGGATCCGTGGACCGCTCCTCTGTGTCATACATCCGGGACAGAGTGTCTGCCTTAGCATTCTGGGAACCTGGTCTGTAGGATAGGGTGAAAACAAAACGGGTGAAAAACATGGCCCACCTTGCCTGGCGAGGGTTCAGTCTCCTCGCCGCCCGGATGTACTCCAGATTGCGGTGGTCAGTCCAAATGAGGAAAGGGTGTTTTGCCCCCTCAAGTCAATGTCTCCACGCCTTCAGAGCCTTGACAACAGCTAACAGCTCCTGGTCCCCCACATCATAGTTACGCTCCGCCGGACTGAGCTTCTTCGAAAGGAAAGCACAGGGGCGGAGCTTTGGTGGCGTACCCGAGCGCTGAGACAGCACAGCTCCTGTCCCAGCCTCGGACGCGTCCACCTCTACAATGAATGCCAAGGAGGGATCAGGATGAGCCAGCACGGGAGCCGAGGTAAACAGATCCTTCAGGTGACCAAAAGCCCTGTCCGCCCTAGCTGACCACTGCAGTCGCACCGGTCCCCCCTTCAGCAAGGAGGTAATGGGAGCCGCTACCTGACCAAAGCCCCGGATAAACCTCTGGTAATAGTTGGCAAACCCTAAGAACCGCTGCACCTCCTTTACCGTGGTTGGAGTTGGCCAATTACGCACGGCTGAAATGCGGTCATTCTCCATCTCCACCCCTGACGCGGACAGGCGGTACCCTAGGAAGGAGACGGACTGTTGGAAGAACAGACATTTCTCAGCCTTGACATACAGGTCATGCTCCAACAGTCGACCAAGCACCTTGCGCACCAGGGACACATGCTCTGCGCGTGTAGCAGAGTATATTAGAATGTCATCTATATACACCACTACACCATGCCCGTGCAGGTCCCTGAAAATCTAATCTACAAAGGATTGGAAGACTGATGGAGCATTCATCAACCCGTACGGCATGACGAGGTACTCATAGTGCCCAGAGGTGATACTAAATGCCGTCTTCCACTCATCCCCCTCCTGGATACGCACCAGGTTGTACGCACTCCTGAGATCCAATTTGGTGAAGAAGCGCGCCCCGTGCAATGACTCTGTCACACTGGCTATGAGAGGCAGCGGGTAACTGTACTTCCCTGTGATCTGATTTATACCTCGATAGTCAATGCACGGGCGTAAACCTCCATCCTTCTTCTTCACAAAAAAAAAACTTGAGGAGGCAGGTGAGGTGGAAGGCCGAATGTATCCCTGTCCCAGAGATTCTGAGACATATGTTTCCATAGCCACCGTCTCCTCCTGTGACGGAGGATACACGTGACTCCTGGGAGGTGCTGCGTCTACCTGGAGATTTATCGCACAATCCCCCCGTCGATGGGGTGGTAATTGAGTCGCCTTCTTTTTACAGAAGGCGAGAGCCAAATCGGCATATTCGGGACGGGATGTGCATGGTGGAGACCTGGTTCGGACTCTCCACCGAAGTTGCACCTATGGAAACACCTACACACCTCCCTGAGCACTGACGTGACCATCCCTTCAGAGCCCTCTGTTGCCAAGAAATAGTGGGGTCATGATAGGCCAACCAGGGAAGCCCCAACACCACAGGAAACGCAGGAGAATCGATCAGGAAGAGACTAATTCTCTCCTCATGACCCTCCTGCGTTATCATACATAGTGGAGCTGTGACCTCCCTAATCAGGCCCGACCCTAAAGGACGACTATCTAAGGCATGTACAGGAAAGGGCACATCAACAGGAACAATAGGGATCCCTAATCTAAGTGCAAATGAACGGTCAATAAAGTTCCCAGCTGCGCCTGAATCTACTAGCGCCTTATGCTGGGAACTCTATACATACACACGTGCGCAACAGGGAGGTCTGTGTGAGTCGGGGTGCCTACTCACCTGGGATGATCCACCAGTGCCCTGCCTGCTGCCTCGACTCCTGGGAAACCTCCCCAGCACCGACCAGCAGTGTGCCCCCCTCCGGTCACCTTAGAGCAGCACCTCCGAGCTCCATAGGTGTAGACTCGGAGGTGCTGGGGGATGGAACGGACGGACCCCAATCCGAGCGTCCGCGGGTGGCCAACAGGTTATCCAGCCGGATGGATAAATCCACCAGCTCGTCGAGGTTAAGGGTGGTGTCCCTGCATGCCAGCTCCCGACAAACGTCCTCACGTAGACTACACCGGTAATGGTCGATCAGGACCCTCTCATTCCATCCCGCGCTGGCAGCCAGGGTCCTGAAGTCCAGTGCGAAGTCCTATGCGCTCCTCGTCCCCTGTCTGAGATGGAACAAGCATTCCCCCGCCGTCTAACCTCAGGCGGATGATCGAAGACCGCCCGGAAGCAGCGGGTGAAATCCTCATAGCGAACCAACGTTGCGTCTATTCCTCCCCATTTGGCGTTGGCCCACTCCAGCGCTTTCCCCGACAAACAGGAGATGAGGGCGGACACTCTCTCGTATACCAAGGGAGCCGGGTGGACGGTCGCCAGGTAGAGCTCCACCTGGAGCAGGAACCCCTGGCACACGGCAGCCGTCCCTTCATATGGCTTCCCACTGGGTCCAGGTGACGGAGGGGTGGACAGCGGTGTGTGTTGAGGTGAAGTTGATGGGGTTGTGGGAAAACCCTCTCTCTCCCATCGCTCCATGGTGTGCAACACACAATCCATGGCTGTGCCAAGATTGTGGAGCATCATTGCGTGCTGCTGGACGCGCTCCTCCACCGGTAACGGAGGACTGGGTGCACCAGCTGACTCCATATGGGGTGCGTGATTCTGTCAGGTGTCAGTGTGCAGCGGTAGGACGGAGTCAGGCGCAGGACACAGAACTGAGTAACAGACGAACTTTACTCGAAAAGAAACAACTCTAATTTCCACGCAGGGAAATACAGCAGCTCACTGACGTCTTTAACACAAAACAAAGAACTATCATGCACAAAACCATGAGGGAACCAGAGGGTTAAATAGGGAAATAATTATAACGTGATGAGAACCAGGTGTGTACAATCAAGACAAAACAAATGGAAAAAGAAACGTAGATCGGTGGTAGCTAGAAAGCCGGTGACGACGACTGCCGAACGTCGCGCGTCAAAGAAGAGGCACCAACTTCGGCGGAAGTCGTGACATTATTGACATATTTACCACATTGATGCATGCTTCCCATGGTGTTTAAAGAGCACATGATGAGACAAATATTGTTCATAAAATACTGCCCCTGTCATTGGTCAATATGTGCATAGCATCAGTGCATTGTGAATGACCACTGAGAAAACACCCTGGACAACAGTTCATTTGTCTCTTCAGTAAGTACAAAATGACCAAAGTGTCACTATACAATGTTCACGTACTAATTGGAACTAGGAAACTCAGAAATGTCCGACTTGCTAACTGGTTGTAGTTATTCACGTGCCGCGTTCAACCAGTTAGCAAGTCGGAAATGTCAGCTTTTCCTAGTTCCGACTAGCACGTTAATGTGGCATAAATTCAGAGAGACGGCTCCTTAACATGAAGAATTCATATCACAAATACAAAGTGTTTTATTCCTCTTGATCCTGTGTTATTAGTAAATACTTCACCATTTAAATCCTGTTTAACTCCAAAATATATACAAAATATACAGTTAATCACAATTGACAATAGATTTAGAAGAAGTCTAGTTGGTGATTTGTTATAATACAGTGGTCTGACTGCTTGGAACTTAACTGCAGACACAGTTCAATACAATACTAATTTCACTGACAATGTTGCATGCAGAGCCCTACTTTTCTCAAACATAACAGTCAGGTTGTCAAGGTAACAGAGGGTGTGTTCGAAAATTTAATCTGGAGTGCCAGAGTATGCTCAGAGTGGGGCGTTGTCAGATTGTCCGTTCCTAAATTCAGTGTTTCGCTGTCAGAGCGTTCAGGGAGCACACTGGACGCTCTGGCCGAGGAGTAGGGTTGATCCGAGTGTTCTGACCTCACAACGGCAGTCAAGCACCCAAGCTAACTGGCTAACGTTGGCTAGCTACTTCCAGACACAATTGAGAGAACAACCTCACTCTGACCATTTTACTCGCCCTAGCAGAGCTGGTTAGGCTGTTTTCATGTTATCCAGAGCGTTGGTGACTGTAACTGTTCTGCTGGCAACAATTTAATTACGCTTTTTTTGCCTACGTTTTGTTAGAAATTGCATAATTCAAATCTGATATTGGAATAAGAATCAAGAGATCTTCAATCCAAGCTTAATTTATTATATGCAAAATGTATGTATGATAAGTATGAAGGTTCGTATATACGGGTCCGCTGAAATACCACGCAGGGCACTCAGAGAACTAAACTATTGTTTACAGGTTCTTTCTCAAATACTCTGACAGAGAATTCCCACCTCTTCTGTTGGCCAATCAGAGTAAAGGACTGAGTGTGGTTTAGACTTTACTCAGCCAATCCGTTGGCGCACGGGTTAATCCCAACCCCTTGGCGCTCCACCCCTTGGCATAAGTTGCTATCATAATAACCTGTAGAGTCAGCACCCAATCTGTACTCTATGTATCTACGTTCAAGGACGGTTTCACAGACAACAAAGAGAGAGTGTTCGTATCTGTAAGAAATACAAGTCTTATCTGACCTACCCCCTAACGTTCCTTACATGAATCACAGCCTGTTATGTGAAACAATTTATATCAGTATAGTACAAACCTATGCTTATCATTAAAACATTCCTTCTAAGTTATTCATCACATACAGATCCAATTATGAGAAAAATAGAACCCAACAGTTTACTGACACCGGTCATATCCAACGGGTGTTGAGTGTTCATAATTCATTAGTTATTCTGTGCTCTGGCACACTCAGAAGAGAGTGCTCTGAAATTAGAGTAGATAGCCAGAGCGAATATTACGAACGCACCTGAGAGAGTGTTCACATACTGCAGGTCCTCCAACTGTCATAATATAAGGTAGAATTCAGCCCTTTGTAAGAGAAAACAGCAGGTATTTTTGCTTTCTTTTGTGGAGTGCTTGAAGCACACAGCACGGTTTTGTTCTAGTATGTTTGGTGCATACTCAGCAGTCCGACTCGCCCTTTTCTACGCTAAATGATACTGCCTTATCGGTGGAGATAAAACACTGCACATTATCCCTTATCTAAAGCAAACAGGAACCAGCAAAGGCCCGATACCTTTATCACAGACCACCTCAGGTCAAACGACATTGAAGTAACCTTTTATAACCACACCCATCCAGTCAAATAGGCTGCAGTGTTTCAAGGCAAGCATGTACCACAATGCTACTTACTAGGCACAGTTAGGAACATGGCAGTGCTGGTGGTTTATGTGTTACGTGTGAAGTGTTATGAATATAGTCTTTCAACTCCACAGTGTACGATAGTGTCTATGAAGCAATCCACATAGAGAAGAAGAACTGGTCTGAAATGAGTAGAGACAGAAGGAATCACATGTCCAAGCCATTAATGTTCATTGTGGGTGTGTTTGTGGGTCTGTGTCTGTGTTTGTGTCTGTGTCTCTGTCTGTCTGTCTCTGTGTGTGTGTGTGTGTGTGGGTGTGTGTGTGTGTGTGTTTGTGAGTGTATTTGAGAATCTTGTTTCTCATGGTCTGAGAGTCTTTAGGTGGCTTTTGGCAAACTCCAATGGAGCTGTCATGTAACTTTTATTGAAGAGTGGCTCCGTCTGGCCACTCTACCATAAAGGCCTGATTGGTGGAGTGCTGCAAAGATGGTTGTCCTTCTGGAAGGTTCTCCCATCTCCACAGAGGAACTCTAGAGCTCTGTCAGAATGACCATCAAGTTCTTGGTCACCTCCCTGACCAAGGCCCTTCTCCCCCGATTGCTCAGTTTGGCCAGGCAGCCAGCTCTAGGAAGAGTCTTGGTGGTCCCAAACTTCTTCCATTTAAGAATGTTGGAGGCCACTGTGTTCTTGGGGAACTTCAATGCTGCAGAAATTATTTGGTACCCTTCCCCAGATCTGTGCCTCGACACAATCCTGTCTCGGAGCTCTAAGGACAATTCCTTCGACCTCATGGCTTGGTTTTTGCTCTGAAATGCACTGTCAACCATGGGACCTTATATAGACAGGTGTGTGCATTTCCAAATCATGTCCAATCAATTGCATTTGCCACAGGTGGACTCCAATCAAGTTGTAGAAACATCTAAAGGATGATCAATGGAAACAGGATGCACCTGAGATCAATTTCGAGTCTCATAGCAAATGGTCTGAATACATGTGAGTAAGGTATTTCTGTTTTTTTAATCAATTTGAAAACATTTCTAAAAACCTGTTTTCGCTTTGTCATTATGGGGTATTGTTTGTAGATTGTTGACGAAAAACATTTACTTAATCACTTTTAGAATAAAGCTGTAACGTAACAAAATGTGGAAAAATTCAAGGGGTCTGAATACTTTCCAAAGACACTGTATGTACCAAATTTCATGACTTTAGGTCAAATGGAATTAGGGGCGTGACCGTTCAGAATTTGCATTTTCAATCACTTGTTATAGCGCCACCATCTGGCCAATCAGTATTTAAAAAATTGTTTCTGATCTCTATGGCAAGACGCATCATTCACCAAATCGGGCCAGTGCTGTCTGAGATATTGCCTGTGACAAAAGAACGTACGAATATACTTAAGGACGGACACGGAGACAGGTCTACAGTCCCCTCCCCGATTTCATCTTGGGGGACAATAAAGATGAATTATGGTCCTGAGCACCAAATCATTAAATTATTTGCCCAATAGACCCTTTTCCAGTACACGACAAACTGACATCACGCACAGATGAGCACAACTCTTGGCGGCAGTAAGAAAGCCTTCGCCATCTGCGACATTCAACATAGCTCATAAGTTGTTATTACTTCTAAACAAAATCACTTTTTGGGGTTCTCATACACTTACAATGATGTTTTGATTCTTGCTTGAACAGTTGCTAAGAACGTATTTGGTTGTGATCTTTGCAAAATAACTATTTTGGATGCAGCTGTTGTTAGCTAGAATGCTAACGCTCATTGATATAGGCTGTAGCCAAAGCTAGCCAAAGAGCCATTTTACTGGTTGAAGTTGAAGTATTTTTTTATGTATAATGCAGTTGATTTGCGATGACACAAACATTATATTAAGCAGGACATTCATACGAGCCTTAAAATCCAGTTATATTCCAAAAGTAGTGTGAAAATCCCTCATAAGCGACATGTAAATAGAGGCTTTTTTTGCTGGCGTTCTATAAGAACTCCCCTTGTTCTGCCACCAACTTGTGCGCATTGCCCTCGTGCGCAATGTTTGCCAACACAGAAAGCTATTAACTATTAACAGGTTTTCAGACCACCAACAAAGGGCAGTAACAGTTTACCTTCCGATGTATGGGCCATGAACATGGGACTGTTGCAAACTGTCAGACAGGAGAGACATTTGGGAATAATACCTAAAATGTTTGAAAATACTAGATAAGGCTTTTAAAGCATGTAAGCATGTTATATCTATGGAAATGTAGAAGATTATATGTCTCAAAGTCCTGATAAGGCTTGAGAACTGGCTTTATTAGACTATAGCTGATATCAAATCAAAATCAAATTAAAGTTTATTGGTCACGTACACAGATTTGCAGATGTTATCGCAGGTGCAGCGAAATGCTTTTGTTTCTAGCTTTAACAGTGCAGTAATACCTATCAAAACAAAAAAACTATACACACATGGAAACATTCTGAGAATATAATGTAAAAAATAACACTCCAAAAAATAAAATACTGCAAAGTTGGCTAGAAACAGGGCAACCGTGTCTGAAGAACACTGTCTGATTGTGTTCTCTGCACAGTATGGGTGATCCCCGGGACCACCCATACACACAAAAAAATGTATGCACGCATGACTGTAAGTCGCTTTGGATAAAAGCGTCTGCTAAATGGCATATTATTATTATTATTATTATATTATTAATGAGGGAAATAAGTATTTGACCCCCTCTCAATCAGAAAGATTTCTGGTTCCCAGGTGTCTTTTATACAGGTAACGAGCTGAGATTAGGAGCACATTCTTAAAGGGAGTGCTCCTAATCTCAGCTTGTTACCTGTATAAAAGACACCTGTCCACAGAAGCAATCAATCAATCAGATTCCAAACTCTCCACCATGGCCAAGACCAAAGAGCTCTCCAAGGATGTCAGGGATAAGATTGTAGACCTACACAAGGCTGGAATGGGCCAGAAGACCATCGCCAAGCAGCGTAGTGAGAAGGTGACAACAGTTGGTGCGATTATTCGCAAATGGAAGAAACACAAACTAACTGTCAATCTCCCTCGGCCTGGGGCTCCATGCAAGATCTCACCTCGTGGAGTTGCAATGATCATGAGAATGGTGAGGAATCAGCCCAGAACTACACGGGAGGATCTTGTCAATGATCTCAAGGCAGCTGGGACCATAGTCACCAAGAAAACAATTGGTATCACTCTACGCTGTGAAGGACTGATATCCTGCAGCGCCCGCAAGGTCCCCCTGCTCAAGAAAGCACATATACAGGCCCGTCTGAAGTTTGCCAATGAACATCTGAATGATTCAGAGGAGAACTGGGTGAAAGTGTTGTGGTCAGATGAGACCAAAATGGAGCTCTTTGGCATCAACTCAACTCGCCGTGTTTGGAGGAGGAGGAATGCTGCCTATGACCCCTAAGAACACCATCCCCACCGTCAAACATGGAGGTGGAAACATTATGCTTTGGGGGTGTTTTTCTGCTAAGGGGACAGGACAACTTCACCGCATCAAAGGGACGATGGACGGGGCATGTACCGTCAAATCTTGGGTGAGAACCTCCTTCCCTCAGCCAGGGCATTGAAAATGGGTCGTGGATGGGTATTCCAGCATGACAATGACCCAAAACACACGGCCAAGGCAACAAAGGAGTGGCTCAAGAAGAAGCACATTAAGGTCCTGGAGTGGCCTAGCCAGTCTCCAGACCTTAATCCCATAGAAAATCTGTGGAGGGAGCTGAAGGTACGAGTTGTCAAACATCAGCCTCGAAACCTTAATGACTTGGAGAAGATCTGCAAATAGGAGTGGGACAAAATCCCTCTTGAGATGTGTGTAAACCTGGTGGCCAACGACAAGAAACGTCTGACCTCTGTGATTGTCAACAAGGGTTTTGCCACCAAGTACTAAGTCATGTTTTGCGGAGGGGTCAAATACTTATTTCCCTCATTAAAATACAAATCAATTTATAACATTTTTGACATGCGTTTTTCTGGATTTTTGTATTGTTATTCTGTCTCTCACTGTTCAAATAAACCTACCATTAAAATTATAGACTGATCATGTCTTTGTCAGTGGGCAAACGTACAAAATCAGCAGGGGATCAAATACTTTTTTCCCTCACTGTATAGTAGTACTGAATATTGCATTCTTAGGACTGATTCATATAAAACATTTTTAGGACTGATTAAGATGTAGCATAGTGAAAACTAAGTACATGTTGATTTTCTCTTCCAGGTCTGATGGAATGTCCACTACCAAGTTTTCTGATGAGTTTAACAATGATTCTGTATCTCTCCCTTTGAAATGCTTCCTGAGGCAGGTGCCTTGGGAGAACAGTTAGTGAGACGCTGTAATACTATAAAGTATAAAGGTACCCGGATCCGGCTGTTAAGGGAGCTCCCAAATTAAGTAAGGCCTGGCCATTTGTTTGTTTTTACGTTTTACCACACACACACCTGCATACACACACAACCCCACCCGTCTATACAAATGAATATTTGTTAGTGGTGTTAATACCGTGTCTGATTTATTGTGTGGGTTTTTCACTTGTTTTAGAAGGTTCTTCACAGGTTAAAAAGGATGCACCTTAAAGGGCACACAAATGAAATTTACTGAAGTATCTGTTGTCTGAAATTTGGTTGAACACCATGTAAGTTCTCCTGATGAGTAGAGAATGTTTGAAATCTTTTAAATTAATGAGTGTGAAGAAAATAGAAAGAACAGACTCACTTAATGTTGTTGGATGACCTCTGACCTCTGATTTCTGTTCTGACTTTCTGGTGAGGTCTGATCACCCTTGTTAGAAGATCGGTGACATCAGTAGACTAGAGACAGGTTTCCCTTTGAAAAAATGTTTATAAAAGGTATCATCTTTTTAAATTATATCATAAATAGGACTGGAGGAGTTATGTCACACATGCGGCTAACAAAAATATGTATACTAAGACCGTCGCCGAAGCAAAGACTGTTCTGCAGAAGAAAAGAGAGGAAGGCTCCACTCTCTCACTTGAGTATCTTACCTAGTTATTTACAGATTATCTCATTTTTGCTCTATTGTAGCTTTGTCAACTATGTGTGTGTTTATGTATACCTGTTCGCACCTCTCCCTGTAGGCTTTACAGACGATCCCCACCCCTTGGCTGTAACCATTCCAATTTAATGTACCCTGTGCGCACAACCCATGTGAAATTCTGGGTCTCTGGCAGTGTTTGGAACTGCTGGTCTGCAGTCAAGAACACCGAGTTCATCTCAGCCTATGTTGCCCTTCAGTCCCTTGACTTTTTGGCCCTGACGGAGTCATAGGTCACCCCAGAGAACAATGCTACTGCAGCTGCTCTTTCTTCATCTGACTATGTTTTCTCTCATAGTCCGAGAGTATCTGGTCATCACGATGGTGGCACAGGTCTACTCATTTCTCCAAAGTGGAGATTTTCTATTTTCTCTCACCATCTTCTCATTTGAATTCCATGCTGTCACTGTCACTTATCCACTCAAGCTTAACATTATTGTCATCTCGCTCACCAGATGCCATTGGAGAGTTCCTAAATGAGCTTGACACCTTGATAAGCTCATTTCCTGACGATGGCTCACCGCTCTTCGTACTTGGCGACTTCGATTAATTTCTTTCCAATTCTCTCTTTCCCCTCCTTGCCTCTTTTGACCTCACCCTTTCCCAGTCCCCTCCCAATCACAAGGCAGGTAATACGCTTGACCTCATCTTTACTAGAGGCTGTTCACCTACTAATCTCACTGCAGCCCCCCTCCAGGTCTCTGATCACTACTTTGTTTCCTTTTCTCTCCCTTTCCTCCAACCCTAACCACTCATCCCCTACCCAGATGGTCATGCGCCGTCGCAATCTTCGCTTTCTCTCTCTCTCTCTCCCACTTCTCTATCCTCTTCTATCCTATCATATCTCCCTTCTGTCTCCTGATTCTGCCTCTTCGACCCTACTCTCCTCCCTTTACGCAATCTATGACTCGCAATGTCCCCTTTCCTCCCGGCCGGCTCGGCTCTCCCCTCCTGCTCCGTGGCTGAGTGACTCATTGTGAGCTTACAGAACAGGGCTGCGGGCAGCTGAGCGAAAATGGAGGTAAACTAAACATCCTTCCACTCCCTCCTCTCTACCTTCTCTTCCTCTGTATCCGCTGCTAAAGCCACTTTCTACCACTCTAAATTTCCAAGCTTCTGCCTCTAACCATAAGGAACTATTTTACACCTTCTCCTCCCTCCTTAATTATCCACCCCCCTCCCTCCCTCCTCCTCTCTGCGGACGACTTTGTCAACCACTTTGAAAAAAAAGTTTGACGACATCCGCTACTCATTCACTCAGTCCACTTGTCTCACTCACACAGAACTACTCTACG
This sequence comes from Coregonus clupeaformis, assembly GCF_020615455.1. Classification (NCBI taxonomy): domain Eukaryota; kingdom Metazoa; phylum Chordata; class Actinopteri; order Salmoniformes; family Salmonidae; genus Coregonus; species Coregonus clupeaformis. Next base: position 21,258,585 of record NC_059211.1, on the reverse strand, counting down.
CCTTGACCTCTTTCTCCTCTCTCTCTCCAGATGACATCCTGCGACTAGTGAGGTCTGGTCGCCTGACAACCTGCCCTCTGGACCTCATCCCCTCCTCCCTTCTCCAGACCATCTCTGGAGACCTTCTCCCATTCTTCACTTCCCTCATCAACTCATCCCTGACCACTGGCTGCGTCCCCTCGGACTTCAAAGTGGCCCAAGTTGCTCCCCTCCTCAAGAAACCAACACTCGACTCATCTGACGTCAAAAACTATAGACCTATATCCCTTCTTTCCTTTCTTAACAAAACACTTGTCTCTGATCAACTTTCTCGTAATCTCTCTCAGAATGATCTTCTTGACCCTAACCATTCAGGCTTCAAGACGGGTCACTCAACTGAGACTGCTCCTCTCTGTGTCATCGAGGCTCTCTGCACTGCCAAAGCTGACTCTCTCTGCTATGTTGTCATTCTCCTAGAGCTATCCACTGCCTTCAACCCCGTGAACCATCAGATCCTCCTCTCAACCCTCTCAGGGCTGGGTGTCTCAGGCTCTGCACACTCTTGGATTGCATCCTACCTGGCAGGCCGCTCCTACCAGGTGACATGGCGAGGATCTGTGTCTGCACCACTTACTCTCACTACTGGTGTCCCCCAGGGCTCGGTTCTAGGCCCTCTCCTCTTTTCTCTATACACCAAGTCACTCGGCTCCGTCATATCCTCACATGGTCTCTCCTACCATTGTTATGCGGATTACACTCAACTACTTTTCTCCTACCCCCCACCCCCTTCTGACACCCAGGTAGCAACACGCATCTCTGCGTCGCTGGCAGATATCTCAACTTGGATGTCGGCCCACCACCTCAAGCTCAAACTCGACAAGACGGAATTGCTCTTCCTCCTGGGGAAGGCCTGCCCCACTCAAAGACCTCTCCATCACGGCTGACAACTCCAGTGTCGTCCTCCCAGAGTGCAAAGAACCTTGGCTTGAGCCTTGACAACACCCTGTCGTTCTCTGCAATCATCAAAGCAGTGACCCGCTCCTGCAGGTTCTTGCTCTACAACATCCGTAGAGTATGACCCTACCTCACACAGGAAGCGGTGCAGGTCCTAATCCAGGCAATTGTCCTCTCCCGTCTGGACTACTGCAACTCTCTGTCGGCTGGGCTCCCCGCTTGTGCCATCAAACCCCTGCAACTTATCCAGAACTCTGCAGCCCGCCTGGTTTTCAACCTTCCCAAGTTCTCTCATGTCTCCTTGCCCCTCCACATGCTCCGCTGGCTTCCAGTCGAAGCTTGCATCCACTACAAGACCATGGTGCTTGCATACGGAACAGCAAGAGGAACTGCCCATACATACCTTCATGCTATGCTCAAACCCTAAACCCCAACCCGAGCACGGCATTCTGTCACCTCAGGTCCCTTGCGGGAGGGCAGCTCCCGCTCAGCCCAGTCCAAGCTCTTGTCTCTCCTGGCACTCCAATGGTGGAACCAGCTTCCCCCTGTAGTTATTAGGACAGCAGTCCCTGCCCATCTTCCGAAAACAACTGATGCCCTCCCTCTTCAAACAGTACCTTGAATAAAAATGACAGCACTTGTAATAAATCAGACACGGTACAAACACCACTAACAAATATTAATTTGTAGAGATTTTTTTTTTTACATTTGACATTCTTGTCATTTAGCAGACGCTCTTATCCAGAGCGACTTACAGTTAGTGCATTCATCTTACGATAGCTAGGTGGGACAACCACATTTCACAGGCATAGAAAGTACATTTTTCCTCAATAACGTAGCTGTCAGTAGAGTCAGAGCTAGAAGTGCAAGTGCTGGTTAAGTGTTTTTTTCAGGAAGCATTTCAAAGGGAGAGATACAGAATCATTGTTAAACTCATCAGAAAACTTGGTAGTGGACATTCCATCCGTCCAGAAAGAGAAAATAAACAAATACTTTGTTTTCACTATGCTACATCTTAATCAGTCCTAAACATTTTTTATATGAATCAGTCCTAAGAATGCAATATTCAGTACTACTATATGTACCATCCTCCCTTTTTCAATGGAGCTTACTACCTTTTGGGCAGGAAGCCTTGATAAAACCATGCATATAAATGATCCTACTGGAGACCCATCAGGAGATCCAGGGGCCCATTAAGCGAAATAGACAACTTCTAAAGTAAACAATCCCAGAGCCCCTTTCTTATAATCTTATCGTCTAGACCTGTTGCCTTTTCTCAGTGGTCATTCACAATGCACTGATGCTATGCACATTTTATGAACAATATTTGTCTCATCATGTGCTCTTTAAACACTATGGGAAGCATGCATCAATGTGGTAAATATGTCAATAAGCTCAACTTGGTTTAGATTTGATTTCTCTGCCATGATATAATGATTACCTGTTGATTGTTATGTGTTGTCACTGCTCTGCTACACTCCCTCTGCAAGGTAATGCTTCTCAATGTCAGTTAGAAAATGATTTACAGCTATTTGGATTATTTGTTATTCATTTGTATTTTCTATGAAGAACAGATTGTTTTCTCCCCCCTCTTTATGCGTCCTTTATTTTGATATGAATTTATTTCCTTTCATGTTACTGTAAAATCTCTATATATTTTTATAACCGAACACTTGTAAAAAGGCAATTTCTAAAATGTATTAATTGCCATTAAAAAAATAAACATATCTAATTCTTTAAAAATGGTAATGTAACAAATACAGTATCCAGGAGTCCTTTCCTTTCCTTTCTCCAACTGCCATCTTAAACCATAATGCTGGTCAAGTTACCAGCTTGTTAGCCAGCTAAACATGACTGGACTAGGCTGTTTGTTATCAAACAAATATCTATCAGCCTGCAAGTAGAAGGGGAAAAATGTAGTCCTAGCTCCGGTAATATATCATAACTTTTGAATGGTTTTCTGCATTGTAAAGTCTGCTTAATCAGACTTGCCCGTGCTTATGGTTCTCACAGGTGAGGTGGAGGACAGCGGGGGAGAATCTCAATTGGTTTTGCTTGACTCCTTGCAACCTCTTCTCCGTCCTCTCCTCGCCTCCTTTTGAAAGAGACTGATGTTTTTCAAACGGCCTCCTATTGATCAGACTTTCTGTCACGCCCTGTCTCTGGGGACACTTGTATGTTTACCCAGTGTGTGAGTTTCCATTTGTTTTTCTAGTAGTTGTATTTCTATGTTGGCCAGAGTGGTTCCCAATCAGAGGCAACGAGTGTCAGCTGTTGCTGGTTGTCTCTGATTGGGAACCATATTTAGACAGGCTGTTTTCCCACAGTGGTTGTGG